>NC_064630.1:805826121-806135288 GCF_023864275.1 Schistocerca cancellata
TATATTGCGTTGTAATCGGGATCTCACGGTTTGTGGTAAAGTTGCAACTCCAGTATTTTGAGGAAGTTTTGCAATCTATGTTTTCAATTTTTTTTCTTCTTAATTTACAGATAATAGAAAGCCCAACACTAAGTCTACTTCAGAAAATCAACTGTAAAACCTTAGTTGAAGCGTGAAATGCTTCATAGTTTGTGTGACTGTGTAGTTAACTTGTAACATATACTGTACTGCTACCTTCCCCCATGTATAAAAGCATACATTCTTCGCTCAAGACAAAAGGAATTGTAATTTACTAATGTAAATTCACTTAGTATTAGTTGGTGTAAACGTAACTCCATACTTTTCACATAAAATGGTTAACAAGATACAACGACAAATTTATGACACTACATTATCTTGCCAAAGAATCAGCAACCACAATTACTGATTTAAGATACCACATAATCCTGCAGTGTACCAACAACTGTAGTTTCATTGTGGGAGTGATAAGAAGCTAATATGAACAGTAGGATAGCAGTTTCCTAACTGAAAGATAACTGTGCTCTGTGGGCATCTTGATTTGCATTCCGCTTCTGGTGACAGCAGCTTAAGTTTCTGTGCACACAAAGTTGGATCTGCGATTAATTAGTTGCCTCGCCCCCAACCCCTACGCATAAATTTCCCTTGAGTTATTATCTTGTCAAGACAAGCCCATTTGTTTTCCCAACGTTTTATCAGCTTCCAGCAGGCCTAATCTGACGAAACGATTCCCGAAGTTATCAGAAACAGCTGCCTGTTACAGTCTGTAGGAAACGCATAAAAGCGTTATACAAGATATCAGTTTATTACAGAGCTCCAGAATATGTTGTCAACGAATTTCTTTTTAGTTTCATCTTGTTGTTCTAGAGCTGTACATTGTGAATATTTAATTAATAAGCCGTTGTTCAGCTGTCTGCAACATTTGCCGTTCACTGTAGCATTGTATGACTGCACGCACGAGAAGTGTCGTAAGGGAGATAAGGATTATTCGTTCAGTTTTCCATGATTTCTCTGGATTATGAGTAGTATATCAGCAGCCCAACAGAATACACATTTAGTATGTCATTTCAAACGTTTTTGTATAGAAATACCATCGACAGTAGAAAACAGACAAATAGATTGAATAATAATTTTCTAGATGCACAAACAACATTCTTCTATCCAGTATAACCTTAACACAAAAAGTTTTGACTATTTCGATTAATAAGTCCTTGAAATTCCAAGAGGAAATTAAATAAACGACTATTTGAAGGAAGGTAGGCCCTTATCAACCCATAGTTATAGGACTAATGGCTAAATTTCAAGAAACGAATTTTCAGTAACATTTAGCAGGTCACAAGCTTAGATATCGCAAAAGAGGGATATGTTGTGAAAGGGAAACACCGATCGTAGTAGAGTAAAACATGCAGTTACATCAGCTACCATAAGAGGTGGTATAGATCGAGATTCTAAATACTCAAGCGTTCACAGGTGTTTATAGCCAGAATACTCAGACATGACAGGAGCCGTATGTAATGGAAAAAGTTAGTCAGAATCACATGAAATGATATCGAGCAGAGGCACACACTGATCCATATGATCATGAATATTTACTTGTTTTGCAAAAACTGACCTACTGTCTTCGACGTTAAGAAACTGATTTACGTTGCTTCACTCTTGCGATACAATAAACTCAGTATTTGACGTTGCCGTAACAGGCTGATCGAAATCAGTTGCAGCATTGCTGAGCCCTCTTTTGATTGTGTCTCAAACCATATAAACTAGTACTTACGTACTGTTCGAGAACCTCGCAATAATCCCAACATTTGTACAATTTCAGGTGCTCATTACCACTCTCAAATCAATTAAATGAAATTGAAGCGCTACGAGGCATTAAGACATGCGACATAGTTGCATAAAAGAGGAACACTGCAACATAACACCATATACGAATACTATGTAAGTATTTTACGTGATAAACTAAGCACATATAGTGTCATTCAACGTTAAAACTAAAGTGATATATGTATAAAAGTATTTCTGTTACATTCGTGAGGAATGAAACGCTAGATTTCACACACATTATGTAACCATCATTGGCATTTTCATCGTCGTCATTATCGTCTTCATCACGATCACCACTACCACGTCATCGTCGATGTTGGGTCTGTTATCAGAAATTTATCATCCAATGCCGGATAAAGGTTTTCTCTAGAACGTTTCCTTGCATTACATGGTTCAGATGTACGCCTATATGTCGCACCTGCATATTTTACAATATTATTTACTCACCTTCCATTAGGTCACAGTCTCGAACATTTTTCAACTCTTCAAATCGAACATAAAACGTACTTTTCTCTTCTGCACTCCATTGGCCTAGCTACATGTGCCAAAAACCACATAATTTTAATTTTTCGCTCAATTCTCATCCATAAACAGTTTCTTCCTTTTCTCTTCTCTCCTAGTAACTCCCAGTAATTCGCATCTCAGTTTTTTAATGGTTCTCACAAAAAAAGATCCGGTCTCACTGCCAACAGTCAAACTTGTAATACAGACTACCTATGAATTTTCACGCACAGTGAATGGTCAGTTTCAAAATGCTATTTATTCTTTTCCAAAAGTGCTCCAGCCCGTTTCCATTCATCTATATGTCTATTTTTTATTTTTTTATTATATATATATATATATATATATATATATATATATATATATATATATATATGCACTCCTGGAAATGGAAAAAAGAACACATTGACACCGGTGTGTCAGACCCACCATACTTGCTCCGGACACTGCGAGAGGGCTGTACAAGCAATGATCACACGCACGGCACAGCGGACACACCAGGAACCGCGGTGTTGCCGTCGAATGGCGCTAGCAGCGCAGCATTTGTGCACCGCCGCCGTCAGTGTCAGCCAGTTTGCCGTGGCATACGGAGCTCCATCGCAGTCTTTAACACTGGTAGCATGCCGCGACAGCGTGGACGTGAACCGTATGTGCAGTTGACGGACTTTGAGCGAGGGCGTATAGTGGGCATGCGGGAGGCCGGGTGGACGTACCGCCGAATTGCTCAACACGTGGGGCGTGAGGTCTCCACAGTACATCGATGTTGTCGCCAGTGGTCGGCGGAAGGTGCACGTGCCCGTCGACCTGGGACCGGACCGCAGCGACGCACGGATGCACGCCAAGACCGTAGGATCCTACGCAGTGCCGTAGGGGACCTCACCACCACTTCCCAGCAAATTAGGGACACTGTTGCTACTGGGGTATCGGCGAGGACCATTCGCAGCCGTCTCCATGAAGCTGGGCTACGGTCCCGCACACCGTTAGGCCGTCTTCCGCTCACGCCCCAACATCGTGCAGCCCGCCTCCAGTGGTGTCGCGACAGGCGTGAATGGAGGGACGAATGGAGACGTGTCGTCTTCAGCGATGAGAGTCGCTTCTGCCTTGGTGCCAATGATGGTCGTATGCGTGTTTGGCGCCGTGCAGGTGAGCGCCACAATCAGGACTGCATACGACCGAGGCACACAGGGCCAACACCCGGCATCATGGTGTGGGGAGCGATCTCCTACACTGGCCGTACACCACTGGTGATCGTCGAGGGGACACTGTATAGTGCACGGTACATCCAAACCGTCATCGAACCCATCGTTCTACCATTCCTAGATCGGCAAGGGAACTTGCTGTTCCAACAGGACAACGCACGTCCGCATGTATCCCGTGCCATCCAATGTGCTCTAGAAGGTGTAAGTCAACTATCCTGGCCAGCAAGATCTCCGGATCTGTCCCCCATTGAGCATGTTTGGGACTGGATGAAGCGTCGTCTCACGCGGTCTGCACGTCCAGCACGAACGCTGGTCCAACTGAGGCGCCAGGTGGAAATGGCATGGCAAGCCGCTCCACAGGACTACATCCAGCATCTCTACGATCGTCTCCATGGGAGAATAGCAGCCTGCATTGCTGCGAAAGGTGGATATACACTGTACTAGTGCCGACATTGTGCATGCTCTGTTGCCTGTGTCTATGTGCCTGTGGTTCTGTCAGTGTGATCATGTGATGTATATGACCCCAGGAATGTGTCAATAAAGTTTCCCCTTCCTGGGACAATGAATTCACGGTGTTCTTATTTCAATTTCCAGGAGTGTATATATATATATATATATATATATATATATATATATATATATATATATATTGGGAACGCTACTTACTACTTGGTGGACTTGAAGAAACCCATCAGAGTAGATTCGAAGTACAGCACTGATATTGTTCCATAATAGACCTGTTACTATCCGTAAGATAACAGTCTTTGTGAATCACTTTGTGGGGAACAAATATGGATGATCTATCCTTCAACACCTCAGGATAGTCACAATGCTGAAAGGGTGTCTGCAGCTCTCTCTGCCAAGTGTACTAGGGGTGCGCTTGGAGGAACATCAGGTGATGAATGTTCATGTGTACTATTCATTCTTATACAAAGTATGACACGCACAACTGAATCTAGAATAATAAGGAAGAAAGCAGATATAGCTTTCTAATCACATGTAAGTCAAAAGTATGCATTACGATACTCAGATCAATCAGCGTCGCCTTTGAAAACTGTGTATGTGAGAATTTCTTTATTGTGATGGCACTAGCAATAAACCTATACACAACGTAATGTTACTCATCGTTATGCCATTTTCAGTATTACTGATACCGTTTAAGAAATATATGTCGAATATCATCTGGACCAATGCACAAGTCCTTCCTTCTGCTGTCATAATTTCTCTCCCAAAAATTTAAAAGTGATTCCTATATGTCCGGAGATGAAGGAAATAGGTACGTATTGTTCCAGTCGCTCTTCCTTCTATTGAAATTTTTCTGTCAGTCACGTCATATTTATTTTTCTCTTCTCTTAGTCATATGTGTACACATAAACAAATATTCCTCCAACTCCCCACGTCATTTTTTTCTCTCTATCATTGTTATCACGACTATCCCTCTTACGGGCTGCACTCTAGATGACCTTGCCTTTATGTTTGTTGTGGTTTTCATTTCGAAGATTGTTTTGATTCAGAAGTTGAAGATAGCTAATTCTAAGCAAAAATTGTAGAAACAACAATGTGCTATCTAATAGGAAAGTGGTATGTTTCGCTTAGCTGGTAATCATTAGAATAGGACCTACTGCTATGAAATCTGAATCAACTGAAACTTTGCAGTCTACCCACTAACAGATTGAAACTATGCTAAATAATGTCACTGAGTCTGCTATACTCACAGATCCTTTAGCTGGAGAAGTCTCTGTCGTAGCCAGTATACGAATGATCCCAACGGTTTACCCATAAATCTTAGACGAATCAAGGTTTCATTTGCAGTAACGCTCTAGGCTGCATACTCAAATACTTTGGAACTAATTTACTATCAGAATGTTTCTCTACTTTTTGTGACCTTTTACAGACTCTTTCCATACGGAATCCCAAAAACTAAGACTATACTGTGCGCTGTTAGCCATTATTTTTAAACAACAAGTCCATATAAAACCGTAGATAGTAGGCCATTTAAATAATTAGACAAATATTTCGCATGATCGCTGGTATGTTGTCTTTCCACGAACTGGCAGTTTAGAAAACTTGTCCATCCTCTTTCCTCACAGTAGCCAAAAAACGAAAAACATTGCATATTCTGATGTTTTTTATACATATTGCCTATAAAAGATTTAAAAAACCTTAAGAGCAATTAAGACCAGAAACCGAAACGAAGGCATCTTTTTCATTTGTTTTCTATACGGCTAATTACAATATCGAGTTCCATACCTTTAAGTTCGAGGAAGTCGCAACGAAGAGCCGAGATTTTCGTCCCGACACAATTCCAGGGATACCCCAGATCATGACATATATACAGTTAGCATACATTTTTTAGCAATTGTGCAGCGTTGCCCGGTTAGCCAAAATATAATTTAAGGCAAGCTTGCTAACAGCGAATTCTGGGTTCGAAATACTTTGCTGGACCACATAACGTGAGGTGAAGGAACTAGAACTAGCATCCGAACCCTCGTGTTTCTTGTGTTCTGAATTTGCCACTTCTTGGTGCAGCAAATCGCGTGTAATCAAAACTAATTATTCCGTAACAATGTTCAATTTACAAGAACACAATGACACGTGTGTGACCGAATGTACTTTCTTTCCTGTCATTAACAGCCACATTTAACCAAACTTTTAGCATAGACGATGCACAGATCTGGTCTGCCAGCCATTAAACTCATAACTGACGCTCCTTAAGATGAGACAACTGTGTGTGACGGTGCCTGCGTAACGTAATGTAAACTGTTGCTCTCGCCACAACAGTATTACGCTACTTAACCGAGTTGAGTATAGGCATGTATATTAGGCTGTACAAGGAAATTATTGATCACAGGTTTGAAGAATTTTTGCCGTACTTAAATCGAACTAACGCATTATTTTTAAGGCGATCGACTATTTCTTCCACTGCATAAGGTGGACATGGGGTTCGTTCATAATCTACAACGCACGGAAATACTTCCCTTCACTCCCTTCCTTAGATATACTTCGGGTATCTTGGCTCTATCCACGAAACCAAGAATCGTTATGTTAGAGGTCTTCTTGAAAATCGATATCAACTTTTGTATGACAATCGCATCCTAATAAATGTTAAACTACGAAAAAAGGTCGCAAACTCATGATGAGCAAAATTTAGGTTAATTCTTATGAAATTTGCTTTACGATTATGAAACTAAATATCTTTTATCTAAGTCAGGTTAGTTGAAAACAAGATGTATACAAGCTTTATAGTTATTATATAGCACTGTGGCCACCCTGTTTTTGAAATTCGGAGACTGATCATCGATTTTAAATTTTGGAATTTTTAAATTTTCGCCATGTCTATGAATTTTAGCTTCAGATTGCTTGCTCATTTGTCTTTATGTAACTGTTTTTTCTCATCCATACTTCTCTCATAAATGGAACAAGTTCTATTAAATCTTCTACCAAACTTTTAGATTCTTTGTTTAACCATATTTCATCAAGAAGTGAACCCTGTACTCTTGTGATTTAGAAAATTCATCTCATGCACAATCTCCATCACATACTTGCAACATAACTCGTAATTCATTTGGAAACAGATACCTAAAACTTGCCTGTTTCCCACATGTACCTTTCAGCAGAATAGGTGAACGTTTGATACACTAATATGTTCAACGGTATTTTTTTTTATGCATTACATCTTTCCATCATTCTGAACAAAACTGCGGAGAGTTGTCAGACAATACACTTTAGGTTTTACCACATTTCTACCATAATCCATAACCATCTTATTTGGCACTTGCCTTTCATGAGGAACACAATTTTATGATTTTAGAGGAATGTTCTGCTACTACTAAAATCATGTAAAATTATCAGGAGTATTTCTTAAAGGATCATATAAACTCAAGGTAACCACTTTCACAAAGCCATCTGATCTGACAGTTTGTATTCACCCTTTATTAGTAGCATTAGTCATTTCTTCTTTTTGGCAAATGGCCGAAGATGTAATTTTTTGTGATGCTGTATCTACTAACGGCTTTAGGTCAAATAAAAACAATCTGTTATTAATAAACTGGGGAGATCAACAGACTCTCCATATTCCTGAATTTTTCTCTTTTTTTTAAGTGTAATATAACTTTCTAAATTTCTATGATGTTCTTATATGTACTGGATTGGTGTTTTGACTTTTACTGACGTCAGATCCTTATCAGCAGTTTAGTGTTTCCTCATGTTTTGGTCCATGTCCATAATTGTTTCTTTCACTCCCACTATTTTAATGTAATTTAGCTGGAAGATACTATCTTTTTCCTCAGATCTATTCATAAACACATTTTTTCAAAAATCTAGACAGGGCGTCAGGTACATAATTTTCAATTCCTTTAATGAACCTGATCATACTTCCGAAGAAACAGCATGCGCCTAGTGAGTCTGTTACGTAAAAGGTGGCAATCTTTTCAGAAAGGTGAAGCCCTTTGAACACTATGTGTAAAGACCCTACACCCCATATAAAATTTCTAATTTTTCTGAATTCCCAAATTATGGCTCAAAGTACATTTACCCAATAGTGTATAATTCTTGTCAAATATGCTGAGGATATGACTAGCAATAAGCAATCATTTTTTCAACAACGCTTATGTTGGTTTCTATTTCTTGAAACACTGTCACCCCTGCTCCATAATCTGAATTGTCTGTGGCCACACGGAAAGGTTAATTTAAATTTGTTTGGTATAACTGAATATCCTTAGGTAGATTTTCTTTTAATATGTCCAAATCCACTTCGTAACTGTGCGACCACAACATTGTCCTACTCTTTCTTAGCAATTTATTTGAAGGTGGATAATCGAACACCTGATGATCTACAAACACCTAGCACTAAGATGAGCAAATACCTAAAAAAGGCCATTGATTGCTTTGAAGATTTAGGTCTTGAAAAGTTTTTCCTACCAGGCTCTTATGGCAAGCATCAAATCGTCTAAGTACACTCAAATAACGCACTAAGAATGAATTATACGAATAGGACGGAAATCAGTAGATGTGATGTACATGTTGAAACAAACAAGCATTTAAAATTTCAAAGAAATTAGGTGATTTATTCAAAATCAACAGTTTGGCAAATTGAGCCAGTCAATAACCCAATGGTTCACTTCTGGAGGCTATGCAAGAAGTTTTCGACTTGGCATTGATTAACAGAGTTGTTGGAGGTCCCACTGAGGGATATCAAGAAAATTCTGTCCAACCGGCTGGTCACTATGGCTCAGTTCGAAGAGGGACTCATTACTGAAGTTAATTCTACTCCAATCAATGAGTTTCTAGGCTGAAGATGTCTCTGGAGACGCCTCAAACACTGGTGGGATACCGACCTGGCTGTCACCCATCATGCCACCTCCCGCCAGGGGTGATGGTCTGAAGTGCCATTTCTTTTCACAGCAGGACCACTTTGGTTGCCATCCATGGCACACTTATAGCACAGCAGTGTGTCGACGAGATTCTACGTCCTACTTTGTTGCCCTTCATGGCAAGCCATCCTGGGTTTTCATTCCAGCAAGAGAATGGCCCCCCTCCCCTTTCGCACACGGCGAGAGTCTCTACTGCATATCTTCACGATTGCAAAATACACTCCTGGAAATGGAAAAAAGAACACATTGACACCGGTGTTTCCGACCCACCATACTTGCTCCAGACACTGCGAGAGGGCTGTACAAGCAATGATCACACGCACGGCACAGCGGACACACCAGGAACCGCGGTGTTGGCCGTCGAATGGCGCTGGCTGCGCAGCATTTGTGCACCGCCGCCGTCAGTGTCAGCCAGTTTGCCGTGGCATACGGAGCTCCATCGCAGTCTTTAACACTGGTAGCATGCCGCGACAGCGTGGACGTGAACCGTATGTGCAGTTGACGGACTTTGAGCGAGGGCGTATAGTGGGCATGCGGGAGGCCGGGTGGACGTACCGCCGAATTGCTCAACACGTGGGGCGTGAGGTCTCCACAGTACATCGATGTTGTCGCCAGTGGCCGGCGGAAAGTGCACGTGCCCGTCGACCTGGGACCGGACCGCAGCGACGCACGGATGCGCGCCAAGACCGTAGGATGCTACGCAGTGCCGTAGGGGACCGCACCGCCACTTCCCAGCAAATTAGGGACACTGTTGCTCCTGGGGTATCGGCGAGGACCATTCGCAACCGTCTCCATGAAGCTGGGCTACGGTCCCGCACACCGTTAGGCCGTCTTCCGCTCACGCCCCAACATCGTGCAGCCCGCCTCCAGTGGTGTCGCGACAGGCGTGAATGGAGGGACGAATGGAGACGTGTCGTCTTCAGCGATGAGAGTCGCTTCTGCCTTGGTGCCAATGATGGTCGTATGCGTGTTTGGCGCCGTGCAGGTGAGCGCCACAATCAGGACTGCATACGACCGATGCACACAGGGCCAACACCCGGCATCATGGTGTGGGAAGCGATCTCCTACACTGGCCGTACACCACTGGTGATCGTCGAGGGGACACTGAATAGTGCACGGTACATCCAAACCGTCATCGAACCCATCGTTCTACCATTCTTAGACCGGCAAGGGAACTTGCTGTTCCAACAGGACAATGCACGTCCGCATGTATCCCGTGCCACCCAACGTGCTCTAGATGGTGTAAGTCAACTACCCTGGCCAGCAAGATCTCCGGATCTGTCCCCCATTGAGCATGTTTGGGACTGGATGAAGCGTCGTCTCACGCGGTCTGCACGTCCAGCACGAACGCTGGTCCAACTGAGGCGCCAGGTGGAAATGGCATGGCAAGCCGTTCCACAGGACTACATCCAGTATCTCTACGATCGTCTCCATGGGAGAATAGCAGCCTGCATTGCTGCGAAAGGTGGATATACACTGTACTAGTGCCGACATTGTGCATGCTCTGTTGCCTGTGTCTATGTGCCTGTGGTTCTGTCAGTGTGATCATGTGATGTATCTGACCCCAGGAATGTGTCAATAAAGTTTCCCCTTCCTGGGACAATGAATTCACGGTGTTCTTATTTTAATTTCCAGGAGTGTACTTTCTTAGCTAGCAACTGAGAACGTTTGGAGCATTTTGGGCAGGGCCTTCAAACCGTCTCCGGATTTTGATGACCTAAAGCACCACTGGGACAAAAATTTTCACAGTGTCCTCAGAAGGTCATGCATCGACTCTACCAATCATTGCCAAGCTGAATAACTGCTTGCTTAAGCCCAGAGGTGGACCACTGCGGTATTGATTTGCTCAGTTGGTGAACCTCCATCTCTTGAATAAAACGTGCAGTTTTTCTGATACTGAAATCATTTATTTGTCTGTACATGTACGTCACATCTATCAATATACACACATTAAAAAAGTTCTGAATCACCTCGGTTCCGAGAAGTCCGCGAATCTGTACAGAAAATTGGACTAGAGTTCAACATTAACATCATTTCCGTCCTTTTTATTGCTCATGAAAACCACACATTGCATGTTGTACCACCGTACAGCGAGACCTTCAGAGGTGGTGGTCCAGATCGCTGTACACACCAGTACCCCTAATACCCAGCAGCACGTCCTCTTGCATTGATGCATGCCTGCATTCGTCGTGGCATACTATCCACAAGTTCATCAAGGCAGTGTTGGTCCACATTGTCCCACTCCTCAACGGCGATTCGGCGTAGATCACTCAGAGTGGTTGGTGGGTCACGTCGTCCATAAACAGCCCTTTTCAATCTGTCCCAGGCATCTTCGATAGGGTTCATGTCTGGAGAACCTGCTGGCCGCTCTAGTCGTTATCCTGAAGGAAGTCATTTACAAGATGAGCATGATGGGGGCAGGAATTGTCGTCCATAAAGACGAATGCCTCACCAATACACTGCCGATATGGTTGCACTGTCGGTCGGAGGATGGCATTCACGTTTCGTACAGCCATCACGGCGCCTTCCATGAGCACCAGTGCCGTACGTCGGCCCCACATAATGCCACCCAAAAACTGCAGGGAACCTACACCTTGCTGCAGTCGCTCGACAGTATGTCTAAGGCGTTCAGTCTGACCTGGTTCCCTTCAAACACGTCTCTGACGATTGTCTGGTTGAAGGCATGTGCGACACTCATCGGTGAAGAGAACGTGATGCCAATCCTGAGCGATATATTCGGCATGTTGTTGGGCCCATCTGTACCGCGCTGATGGTGTCGTGGTTGTAACGATGGACCTCGCCATGGACGTCGGGAGTGAAGTTGCGCATCACGCAACCTATTGCGCACAGTTTGCGTCGTAACAGACGTCCTGTGACTGCACGAAAACCATTGCTCAACGTGGTGGCTTTGCTGCCGGGGTTCCTCCGAGCCATAATCCATAGGTAGCGGTCATCCACTACAGTTCTTTAAAGTACATGATCAGCCATATCAACTGCTCCCGCCAGTGACACTCCACCTAACCGGTGGATGGTGCAAGACGCTCCATAAGTAATTTAAGAAATGCTAACCGCATTATGGGTGGCGAACAATATGGTAGTACTGCTCATGGAGATTAATACCAGAAATGAAGAACGTGTTTGATGTCGTGGCGATAGAGATACTTCACTGCCTCGCAGCGGATCCACGAGACTGCATTTGTCCGAGCCACGGGGTAGAACGTTTCATCCGGTAGAAGAATCATGTGTGGAGCGGCGTTGCACATAGGATATACGCTAAGATCTGGGGCAGAAGGTACTACACCTACCCCATTTCTCGACAGCTGAAAATGTGTTCAATGGTCCATTGCAAATGATTAATCCGCCAGGTGTATCTTATAAAGGCGTTCGTGTATCGCATATTTACTGTTGACAGCCACATACCACGCAGCTTGTGCTTCAGAGCCAAGTAAGAGATGACACATCGTTCTCCTCATCATTCGCTACCGGCTACTAGGATATTTGGATTCGATTACGTTAGGCCGGCGGTACGGCTTCACCGTAGAGTCGTTTCGCTGTCTCTAAAAGTAGGGTTGGGGTCACTTGTCATAGATAACTGTGGTTCAAATAGAATCGCCCAAGATGACTGAAGTGAGCCGGGAGGTCTTCTAACATAATCGGTGGGTGTAGAGAGGCCGGTTCAACCACGATCAGCAACAAGCTCGTAAGGCCCAATGTGCATCTACGCCGCAGCTTTAGGTGGGCACTTATATACAGGGTCACCGCCCTCTCACAGACATTGACGAAGCCAGCACCGCTCTGTTCTTCCGTAGGGTGAACGAGCCGTATTCAGGTTTAAACAAATAATGAGTATCACATGATCGACATACGCCGTGCATTGGTAAACTCGAATGCCAGACTGGAGTCCTGTTAATTGTGAGCGCAGACCACGTAGCAAACGTTCCAAAGCCAAAGCATAAAATACCTCAGATAAAATTGTGGTGTCACCGCCAGACACCACACTTGCTAGGTGGTAGCCTTTAAATCGGCCGCGGTCCGCTAGTATACGACGGACCCGCGTGCCGCCACTGTCAGTTATTGCAGACCGAGCGCCGCCACACGGCAGGTCTAGAGACACTTCCTAGCACTCGCCCCAGTTGTACAGACGACTTTGCTAGAGATGGAACTGACAAATAGCGCTCTCATTTGCCGAGACGATAGTCAGCATAGCCTTCAGCTACGTCAATTGCTACGACCTAGCAAGGCGCCAGTATCATTTAATATTTATCTATGGATGCCTGTACCGTCAGACAGATGTTCTCCAATTGTGGATTAAAGTTAAGTATTCCAAGAGCTTCGTACTTTATTTATTAGACTCAACTCCTTTAACTGTTCCAGACCTCACGCCAGTCTGCGTGAGCTTAAACGCGTGCATTTCGGCCTCCTCTAGCAACACGGTGTTGGCTCTTCTGCCAACACATCAAAAATACCTCATATAAAATACCTCAGATAAAGGACATCCCTGACGCACCGAACGTTTGATATGGAAGGCACCTGTCACGCAACCATTGACGAATACCCGTGATGGCGCTCCATGTAGGAGGCACATGATCGCATGAATAAAAGTACCCAGGTACTGCATGTTGCTTAGCACGGGAGTGAGATAGGTGTGGTCGATACGATCAGAGACGTGACTAAAACAGGAGGAGCTGGAACCGTGCTAGGAGCTTAAGTCCCTATGTTGGCACAGGGCAGACGTATATTGTATGGACCTCCTATGGAAGTTTGGACCGTGGAGATTACGTGGCGGATTGAACATCGTATATGGTTTGCCAACAGCCATGTGAAAATTTTAAGTCATAGTAAAAGACCGTCAAATGTCGGTATTCTCGTATCCGGTCACCACCTTTAGGTCACTATCACACCTCCGAGGAAAGCTGTTGTGGGTTGGCAGGAGAGCCAACACCGGGTTATTAGAGGAAGCCGAATGGCACGCGTTTTAGCTCACGCAGGCTGTCGTGAGGTCTGGAACAGGATAAGGAATTTAGACTTTAGAAAAACGGACGAAGCTGGTGGAATACTTAACTTCAATCCATTAATGATGAGCGTCGCTCTTGACTGTACATGATTACAGTATCAATAGTAACTGGTACTGGCGCCTTGCTAGGTCGTAGCAAATGACGTAGCTGAAGGCTGTGCTAACTACCGTCTCGGCAAATAAGAGCGTACTTTGTCAGTGAACCATCGCTAGCAAAGTCGGTTGTACAACTGGGGCGAGTGCTAGGAAGTCTCTCTAGACCTTCCGTGTGGCGGCGCTCGCTTTGCAATCACTGATAGTGGCGACACGCGGGTCCGACGTATACTAACGGACCGCGGCCGATTTAAAGGCTACCACCTAGCAAGTGTGGTGTCTGGCGGTAACACCACAAAAGCCTCAGGGGGACAGTAATTCTCTACAAATCTGAGTCCAAGACGGTATCAATAGCCACTGAAAAGTACTGTACAACACCAATCGGTTGCCCATCGATTGGTTCAAATGGCTCTGAGCACTACGGGACTTAACACCTATGGTCATCAGTCCCCTAGAACTTAGAACTACTTAAACCTAACTAACCTAAGGACATCACACAACACCCAGTCATCACGAGGCAGAGAAAATCCCTGACCCTGCCGGGAATCGAACCCGGGAAACCGGCCGTGGGAAGCGAGAACGCTACCGCACAACCACGAGCTACGGACTGGTTGCGCATCGAGTCGTGGCGTTTAGTTAGCAACCCCTTTATAGATAGCGTCGTGAATTTCATCTTCCGTCATTTCCTGCAGTAATATGTCGGTTGCCACGTCTGGTGGAACAATACCATGAAGTAACCTGGAAACGGTGGCTACCGTCATAAGACCTCCTCGCTCTCCCTCGCAGATGCTCCAGTAATGTGCGTTGAGGGCTCCTACAATGTTCGATTGCACTTCTGCAGGTTGTTCGTCATCACCTCTCTTTCGCTTTTTACGCTTCAAATTAACGTTGTGCATCGAAAGTCACTTCTGAGGTAATCTGTCACGTGCTCGCGCACTTATTACGGGACCGTGTAGCTGTAGGTTCACCGAGTGACGACCTTAGTCTTTGGTCAGTATCTGGCGACCTGGTAATAGTGGCATGGCGGAACATTCTCTGAGAACTGCGGAATAAAAGTCGACCGTGTGTTGCATCGGCCGATGGCTTGCTGCCACGTGATCTCTGTGGCATCCCTACATACCTGTGGGACGAGATGAGCGGTTTCCAGTTTCCAGGGTAGTCGACTCTTCCACAGGTGGAGAAGACAAGGGCAGTAGCATAGATGTATGCCATGTGACCAGTGACGGCCGTAGGGCATATTGCCGCACCACTTATCACCCCTGTTTGGTTATGTGTGACGTAAAACCTATCTATCCTGCCCTATGAGCTGCTATTAAGGTGGGTGAAGGTGGGAGCGTCATCCTACGTATGTCGCCATGTGTTAACAAGATGCCAGGGGTCTCGAGTTCTGGGCAAGCTCAACTGGGGGGGGGGGGGGGGGAGCAGGTCGGTGGGAGGCTGCTTACAACTGAACTCTCCACCTATCTACATGTCATCCAGTCGTCCCTGGCAGAGTTGCGCTATATCCTACATGAAGGAACACGGGCGTTCTCTCCATCGTCCCGAGCCAGAAGTAGCGTAGATGTTAACGAGCTGCACAGTATTGCCTGTAACGACCAGGCAAGTCGCATTTGTGAGGTATCACACATATGTGGCCATCAAACCCTCATTGAGTAGAACTGCAATCCCGTTGATTATGGGGGGCGCTTGTGAGAGTCAAGCCATATGTCCAAAGAAATTGTGGAAGCTTGCTACATGGACTTCTTGTAAGACGGTAACAACGACATCTGCAACAGTGAGCATTTGTTGGAGCAAGGTCAGCTAATGTCACATCCAGTTTGTATTGATGGTAAAAGCTGCTAGACGCAAGGTCTGTTGTCTAGGCCCATTGGCTGAACGTGTTGTCATAGCAGACAAGTGGAAGAGAGAAACTCCGCGAACTTCACGGGTATCGACCCCAGATTACGCCATGGCCCTTCACCTCCCCCACCTCCACATCATCGGCATCTTCAACAGCATCAGCCCACAGGACAATAGTTGGTGTTGGTGTGAGTGATGGCTCGCCATTCCCTTCATCATGTGCTGCCGTGTCATTGGTCGGCAGTACAGGGTCGTCGTCCTGTCCATACAACGCAGGCGTCTGAATGGGGAGTGATGTAATTCCAATACCATAACAGAGGTGGGGGAAACTGGTAACCTAGTATCTTCGTTTGACGTGTCGTCCAAATCACCATCATCATCGTCCTCCTGTTCCAGGACCAAAACTCGAAGGAGTCGTTCGTCTGAATGAGCCTACTGCCATTTCTTGTGGCGCTGAGGTGATTTTTTTTTTTCTTGGCGTATATCGACTCCCGTATTGGTGTGTGGCGGACATTCCATTGGCACCTCATTACCCATAAGGAAAGCTGATGCGGGCATGACCCTAGCGTCCACTTCCATCTTCTCCTGAGGTACACCCGCACACGCCTGGTGGTCTATGGACGCAGAAGACGTCGTCAGAGCCGGCCGCGGTGGCCGTGCGGTTCTAGGCGCCGCAGTCCGGAACCGCGGGACTGTTACGGTCGCAGGTTCGAATCCTGCCTCGGGCATGGATGTGTGTGATGTCCTTAGGTTATTTATGTTTAAGCAGTTCTAAGTTCTTGGGGACTGATGACCCAAGATGTTAAGTCCCACAACGCTCAGAACCATTTGAATCATTTTGAACGTCGTCAGAGTTGTTGAAATCTCCGACGTTGTAGCGTTCTGCCCTGCAACTCCTACTGTTTTCTCTGCCATGTCGCTCACTTCGCCATCCAGTGTGAGTGGTTTGGGAGCCTTGACATAAAGTCGGGATGGGACAGTGATCTCTTTAGTCATGACAGCATTCTGCGGTGCGAAGTTCGTAATACGCTGCTGAAGGCACGCCAACATAACATGACTTCTCGTCCCCAGCAGGAACACGTTACAGGTTGGCCGTCGTACTCGATGATGGCACGACATCCAACTGTGTTCACATAAGATCGGACATGTTATGAGAGGTCGATTTTCGTCTGATGTACTCCGCTGTAGACTGTAGGTTTCGAAAGTTCGCCATTTTTCCGCCATGTGGCTGAACACCTGAAAAGGAAGCTCAAATGCCCACAGCGTATGTGGGCCAAGTCCCACGAGGTCCAGCGTGTGGGCTCCGATATGACTGTTGGGGCGTTTGAAAGTCTGGGTGTTTGCGTGCTTACTGAGCACATCAGGGAACGTGGCCGCAGATCTCATCTTTACGTGCACTGTACTGACCATACTGGATATTCTCACAATAAGTGATGGATCCAATCTGAGTTGGTCTCGAAGGTACTGCTCCGTTTCGTAAGCACGTGGTCGGGCATGTTGAAAAGTGATTTTTATCGTGTCCTGCCTGTAGGAATGTGCCACAGTGCACTGAACGTAAAAACCAAAGTAACCAGTAAGTGACGAGGAAGTAAACACAAACTACTGTTGCGTGGCCCCGCTAGCGCGACACAGCAGACGCCTCGCTGCTCCTGAAAGACGACCCTACACTTCGGCTATCCATTCACGTTACCCAGACCGACCGAAACTTTCTCATCACTCAATGCTCGAAGTATTACTTGGATTCATGTGATAGGGTGAAGACGTCAACGAGGAATCGAATTCAATGTCGTTACCATTGTGCACCTGTTTAGGCATGTAATAAATGCATGTCTGAAAGAACAGACTCTGCTGACGATCCACAGATGTACGAAATAATTCGAAATTAATTGGCTGAATGACAATTCCTTGACAACAGCTGGAAATTTGGACCGCTCTGGGGAGCATACTGTGGTGTCACCGCCAGACACCACACTTGCTAGGTGGTAGCTTTAAATCGGCCGCGGTCCATTAGTACATGCCGGACCCGCGTGTCGCCACTGTCAGTGATCGCAGACCGAGCGCCACCACACGGCAGGTCTTGGGAGACGTACGAGCACTCGCCCCAGTTGTACGGACGACTTTGCTAGCGACTACACTGACGAAGCCTTTCTCTCATTTGCCGAGAGATAGTTAGAATAGCCTTCAGCTAAGTCCATGGCTACGACCTAGCCAGGCGCCATTAACCATTTCTAGAGAGAGTCTCACTTGTATCATCAAGAATGTATACAAATGATGGATTAAAGTTAAGTATTCCAGCAGATACGTACTTTTCTTTTAGCATTCATTACGTATCCTGTTTCAGACCTAAGCAAGCCTGCGTGAGTTGACGCGTGCATTTCGGCCTCCTCTATAAATTATTGTACGTTGTGTTGGCTAATCTGCCGACACAACACATACACTAACAGCCAAAGTGGTTAAGTTGACCTCTTGCATTAAGTGATAAATCTGGGTTTGAGTTCTGGTCCAGTACAAATTTTCATGTCACTTTTGGGCTGTAGATCTATGCCTAATACAGTTGATGTTGAGGAATGTGCAGTCACTGAATCAGTTTTGTTAAATACATTCGATGTTTTGTATGAAATACAGTGTGGTCAGAAACAGCCTGGAAAGCTTTTTGTAAGGGTGTTGCAGTGTAGGTTCTACTGAGAAGTAATTGCTAAGAAAAAAATTCGATTCGTTGCGGCAATTCCGAGACAGGTAGCACTGAAGCTAGCCAGTAAGACTGTTTCGTGCGAGGATTCAAGGGCCTGCCAGAGTCGGTCTCACCAAACGTGTTCTTTGTTTGGTATCCTAAAACCGAACATAAAGAACGCTCCAAAAATTGGACATGGATAGCAGTAAGGATCAGATCCGACCCGAAGGCTGAGCAGTCTCATGCGGCATCACCTACTCTATGATAACAACTGACACTAACTGTATCGTGCAGGCTACTTGAATATGCCTGCACAATGGCCTTATTGGCTAATTTCAATGCTAATTAACTTAGAAATAGCCCAACACACCGAATTATTTTCTTTAGAGTTGTTCTTCAGGACAACATACCCTAAAACACCCTCGCAAGACTTTCATACTGTTTCTGAAAACCCTGTATATGATTTATAGGAACGTATCAGAATTTTACGACATTATTTTGACGTGTGTAAGAGTTCATAAGGTTTTCAGTAGCTGAGGAATCTGTTGTTTAACATGTAGCAAAGATTGTGACTGGCGTTTGCTTATGAATGGTTAATTTGATTGTAGTACTTTTACAGTTTCATGATAATTACTTTCAGTAATTTATAAGTCTTAGAGATTTAGAAACATGGTGGCCACACTGTTGCGTTATAACTGTACAGCTTGAATCGATATTGTTTTCAAATAATTTCAGTTCAATTAAAAGAAATTTCGTTCCATAATCTTTTCATGCATAGAATATTACAGAACTTACTGTAAAAGAACTTGACTTGAGCCAGATAGGAAACCAAAATAATGATTTATCGTCAGAAGAGAAGGATGAAATATTTATGGTAATAACAGTCATTCTCAGATAAACGAGGCAGGGTTGTGGGAGACGAACATCTCTTAGATGGCAGTGACCATATGCCTAATTATTCAATCCCTTTGACCAAAAGTCAGAATTGCAAAAGGAGACTCGCAGTATGATATAATGACGAATTATCGAACATAGTAACATTTCCTCGAATAATCCGTTGATTGTTCGAAATGGATAAATGGAAAGAATGGAACTGTATGAGTAGTT
The DNA here is from genome assembly GCF_023864275.1 of Schistocerca cancellata. Classification (NCBI taxonomy): domain Eukaryota; kingdom Metazoa; phylum Arthropoda; class Insecta; order Orthoptera; family Acrididae; genus Schistocerca; species Schistocerca cancellata. The sequence continues at coordinate 805,845,760 of NC_064630.1, forward strand.
GTTGACGCTCACATCCTACAAAAGTTATTAAAGGGGAAACAGACTTCAGAGAAAATCAAGACAATTTATTTCAAAAGTTTTACTATGTTTGACACATGACGTTTTCGGCTACTGAAATGTGGTATTGGCACCAGGTTCGTGGAAGTTCACTGTGCTTTTATTCTCAGAAAGGTGTAATCACTGTAAAGCTGTTCACTTTGGTGAATGCTTCTGTGTCCACATTCATAAAAGCCTTGGACAGAACATTAGATAATGAGATTAGCTCTCATACACTCAAAAAAAAAAAAAAATCTCATACACTCAAAAAAAAAAAAAAACACGATCAAAAATAGCTTTGCATCACCCTGGCTCCCAGGTCTCCTGAAGATAGACGTTGATTGTGGATATTGTATCACAGACACAGTCCATTCAGAGATGTCACTAAATTCGCCCAAAGTTGTGAACAACCATGTGTGAGCAGCGCCTATTAGACGGAGGGGGTTCGATAGCCTGTCAGCTCCAGTAATTTCACCAGGGAGGAGGTACACGGCTCGTGTTATCTGTAGTTCAACCATGCCTAGACGGTCAATACCGCGGACCGATCGCGTCCGCATTGTTACATTGTGCCAGGAAGGGTTCTCAACAAGGGAAGTGTCCAGGCGTCTCGGAGTGAACCAAAGCAACGTTGTTCAGACATGGAGGAGACACAGAGAGACAGGAACTGTTGATGTCATTCCTCGCTCAGGCCGCCCAAGGGTTCAAATTTAAGAGTTTTATCTGTCTCACAACACCTCTTCCACCTCTGGCAACTTAAAAGAAAAATGTTTAACGATATGTGTGTCCGCGGCATGTTGCGTTTTGGTGCCTGTCGGCAAAGGATTTACAGATCCACCAGTACAAGGCAGAAGAGATGTAGTCCACTGTTGACAGCGTTCTCTGTTGGTAGCTGGTGGAATACTTAACTTTAATCCATTAATGATGAGCGTCGCTCTTGACGGTACATGTGTTACAGTATCAATAGTAACTGGTAATGGCGCCTTGTTAGGTCGTAGCAAATGACATAGCTGAAGGCTATGCTAACTATCGTCTCGGCAAATGAGAGCGTAATTTGTCAGTGAACCATCGCTAGCAAAGTCGGCTGTACAACTGGGGCGAGCCCTAGGAAGTCTCTCTAGACCTGCCGTGTGGCGGCGCTCGGTCTGCAATCACTGATAGTGGCGACACGCGGGTCCGACGTATACTAACGGACCGCGGCCGATTTAAAGGCTACCACCTAGCAAGTGTGGTGTCTGGCGGTGACACCACATTTTTCATGTCCCAGATCATGTCGATTTACAAGGCTCACGAAGATGCCTTTAGAGGCCATTGTTCGTACTGCAGCTATAACTAAATACTCCAACCAACATTATGACTGGAAAATCTTGCAATCTCTGACCCATAAATTTGAGAGACCACTTCCCTGTGTATACTCAGTAGCCACACCACATTGTATCTGATTCGACACACTTTTTGGCACTTTTACAAATTCACGTCTTCAAACATGGTTAACACGTCCACGTCTGCACTAAATGCTACTCTGTCTGCGACTCCTTCCATTCTGTCCGCCACGCGGCGCTACATGGTCATCCAAACAAGGGGTAAAGAAAAGCCCATTGTGTGTCCTTCCTCTCGTGGTTAAATTTTCGAAAATTTAACTGCAATTTAATTTTCGAAAATTTAACTGCAAAAAATATATTCAAATGGCTCTGAGCACTATGGGAGTCAACTGCTGAGGTCATAAGTCCCCTAGAACATAGAACTACTTAAACCTGACTAACCTAAGGACATCACACACATCCATGCCCGAGGCAGGATTCGAACCTGCGACCGTAGCGGTCGCGCGGTTCCAGACTGTAGCGCCTAGAACCGCTCGGCCAAAAAAATATATTCCCCAGTAATATTAAAGTAGTTTCCAATAATATTTACATTAATTTTTAACCTATTTTAGTAACTATTTAATACATCTTAATGCACCTTCGTTTATGCGATTCCACAGATTCACGACATTTACAAAAACTGGTTCAAATGGTTCTGAGCACTATGGGACTTAACAGCTGAGGTCATCAGTCCCCTAGAACTTAGAACTACTTAAACCTAACTAACCTAAGGACATCACACACGCCCATGCCCGAAGCAGGATTCGAACCTGCGACCGTAGCAGTCGCGCGGTTCCGGACTGAAGTGCCTAGAACCGCTGGGCCACCGCGGCCGGCACGACATTTACACATGTCGATACTTCATCACAAGGGTTTTTGTCAAAATTGTTGTGATTTTTGTGGTGTTTATATGTTAAATAATGTATTATGTTACACATTTCGAGCAGAAGGTTGAAATGTTACATACTTGAGGGCTTAGACATGGTTGTGAACGTTCAGGAGTGGCAGACGCACGGGTGCAGCATGCATTAGTTCTACGTATTGCTCCATATTGGTAGTCGACATTGTTCATTACAAACTATTATATTCTGGTTAAAAGTACTATAGCCATTTTCTCGATGAGTCACGGGGAGCTTATTTTTCCTAATCTGGCGTTTGACGCATGCCTTCGTCTTGCTGTGGTTAGCTGGATAGTAAGGTAAGGCCGCGCTTGCGTTGGATATACCTGCTCGCTGAATCAGTTTCTTTCTCTCTCTCCATATTATTAGCAGCTGCTTCCCTCCTCCCTCCCCTACCCACCACCCCCACCATCTCCCATCGAGTTACGCACAAGAACAGGCAAACAGTTATTTCACTGTGTTTCAATTACGATATTAACGGTAATTATTTGCTTTTCGGGTAGTCTCATTCACTCTCACTCAACGCCCTGCTTATTCGTTAATGCATGTTATTTATGACTAGTAGACAGTAAAGTACAGTGGGTTTATAACTGGTGTGTATGTATTCTGTCACTAGTGTGTAATAACAGTCTTGCTCTTCCCAAGCTATGCCTTCTATCGAATGTGGGTAAAGGTACTTCATTAAACCTGACAGTAAGAACGAATCGAATTTGGATAAAGGTACTTCACTAAGCCTGACACTAAGATCGAACCTGATTCACAGTTGATGCACGGAGTTTCATTATCTCTAGGGAAGAAGTACATACAGCATTGCACAAGGGCTGATGACAGGGCATTCTTTGTGTTTGTTTCAAGAGGCAAGGTCACCAAAGCAGCACCCTGAATTTCCCGTGCACTGGAACTTCTTGTTTGTCTGCACAAGAACGCAGCTTTAGCAGAACGGTGCTCGTAACTTCTCACTGCCTTCTCTCTCTGCAGTAAATATCGTCCCCTATTACAGAATTCATTAAGGAAGTCAGCTATTTGGCTAAGAAGGCTACGTTCAAATTTTAATTGTGCTACTTATTGGAGTTTTATTAAAAATATAATACAGAAACGATTTCGGAGGAGGAAGGGTTCCATAATACCGTTTACCTAGAGGCTGCAGTCTTGAAAAGTTAATTGAATGTGGCAGAAGATTAATTATTCCGCAGGATGTTGTCCCTAGAGATAACGACTATAATGGCAGGAGAGGGGTAGGAAATCTCACGGGGGAGTGGGGGGGGGAGGGTTGGGGTGGGACCATTTGCGAGCGGTAAGGCGGTAAAGCGGTGGTGTGAGAAGCTGTGGGGGGAATTCTGAGGGCCCCGCAGCTACCTGCACACTGATAACGACTTCCTCTCCAGTGGCTGCCGGCTGTCTTCTGACAGGTCCGTGCTTTATAATGGCATCCAGCGTCGATGGCCGTCAATACCATCGACGAAGGATTATCGAATTAGTGGTGAACTTTGGATGAAGGGAATCAGGCAGATTTAATATTTCCAGATTTACGGTTAGCATTTCCGACGGTGCCCCAATGTAGACTCTTAACGAAGACAGGAGCATGTGGAATCGATATGAGAGTGGATCGAACTTCGTACCCAGTATGCTACCCTCGACGGCTAGTGTTCATCAGACAATGGTATCGTCAAGAGTGCCTTAGGACCGCTGTTATTTTCTGTATACACTACTGGCCACTAAAATAGCTACACCACGAAGATGACGTGCAACAGACGCGAAACTTAACCGACAGGAAGAAGATGCTGTGATATGGAAATTATTACCTTTTCAGAGCATTCACACAAGGTTGGCGCCGGTGGCGACACCTACAACGTGCTCACATGTGGAATGTTTCCAACCGATTTCTCATGCACAAAGAGCAGTTGACCGGCGTTGCCTGGTGAAACGTTGTTGTGATGCCTCGTGTAAGGAGGAGAAATGCGTGCCATCGCGTTTCCGACTTAGATAAAGGTCGGATTGTAGCCTATCGCGATTGCGGTTTATCGTATCGCGACATTTCTGCTCGCGTTGGTCGAGATCCAATGACTGTTAGCACAATATGGAATCGGTGGGTTCAGCAGGGTAACACGGAACGCCGTGTTGGATCCCAACGGCCTCGTATCACTAGCAGTCGAGATGTCAGGCATCTTATCGGCATGACTGTAACGGATCGTGCAGCTACGTTTCGATCCCTGAGTCAACAGATGGGGACGTTTGCAAGACAAAAACCATCTGCACGAACAGTTCGACGACGTTTGCAGCAGCATGGACTATCAGCTCGGAGACCATGGCTGCGGTTACCCTTGACACTGCATCACAGACAGGAGCGCCTGCGATGGTGTTCTCAACGACGAACCTGGGTGCACGAATGGCAAAACGTCATTTTTTCGGATTAATCCAGGTTCTGTTTACAGCATCATGATGGTCGCAACCGTGTTTGCCGAACGCACATTGGAAGCGTGTATTCGTCATCGCCATACTGGCGTATTACCCGGCGTGATGGTATGGGGTGCCATTGGTTACACGTCTCGGTCACCTCTTGTTCGCATTGACGGCTCTTTGAACAGTGGACGTTATATTACAGATGTGTTACGACTCGTGGCTCTATCCTTCATTCGATTCCTGCGAAACCCTATATTTCAGCAGTATAACGCAGTTCCTGTACGGGCCTTTCTGGATACAGAAAATGTTCGACTGCTGCCCTGACCAGCACGTTCTCCAGATCTATCACCAATTGAAAGCGTGTGGTCAATGGTGGCTCGTCATAATACGCCAGTCACTACTCTTGGTGAACTGTGGTATCGTGTTGAAGCTGCATGGGCAGCTGTACCTGTACACGCCATCCAAGCTCTGTTTGACTCAATGCGCAGGCGTACTGATTTCTCAGGATCTATGCACCCAAATTGCGTGAAAATGTAATCTAGTATAATACATTTGTCCAATGAATACCCGTTTATCATCTGCATTTCTTCTTGGTGTAGCAATTTTAATGGCCAGTAGTGTAAATTAGACGTCTTACAGAGACATATAGACAGTCGCTTTCCCTTTCTCTATGCGCGAGAGAAACAGGAAGGGAATGACCGTGTAGTGGCTTGCGGAGTATCTATGTAAATGTAGACACATTTACAATAGTCGGCGCTCCACAAGTTCCAGTTAACTACGATTTTTTTTTAAATTCCGCACCAAAATATTCATTTCAAACATAAAGTTTGAAAAATATGAGGCAGAAAACATGGTCCAGTTAGGCTATAATCTGATCATTTGGCAGAATTAGCCAGTTTCAACCATAGGTCATTTTGAAGCACATATTTCAAGCTTCACGCTTCATGTCACATTTTACTACATCACTAGTTTAAAACGGTGGTTGAATGATGGTAGAAATGTGACATGTGGGGAAGTGTCCTTTTACTGATAATTTCGGGAAAAAACTTTTCCATGTTAATAACGTCAGCGCCACCCAGCTTCGAGGTCCAGACAGTGCAGTACCCGGGGAGACTGGAGGTGGGAACACTACACTAACAAGACTACGCAGCAATCGGTTTACGTGAATTTGTTATTTTTATGGTATGTAAAGTTTAGAAATCAAATATCAGTCGGCCAAAGCTATTCGATGCAGCTCCCAAAAATTTTCAACAAAATCCACTTTAAAGTTATATAATCATGTTTAGTTCGCTAAAATGTTGTTACTGTTTCGACATACAGCGTGGAGCTGCGGTAGAGTGCTCGCTTGCCACTTGTGGACGTGGATGCGATTCCCAGTGGAATCGTATTTCGAAACAAAGGTGCGTGTACTACAAGGATTTTCTTGAAGCGCAGAATTCATAAAAACGGAAAAACAATCGGTAGCGCTCGAGACTCACAATGGCTGGAGCGCGTCTAGTTTCGATTTTTTTCGGTTTTTTTTCGTTCAGTTCGAATACTTCCATAATTTAAATATAGAATTCGTCAAATTTATGCTAATTAATACACCTAATTGATATTTTTGTAGAAAATGAATGTCTAATTATTTCTAATAGGATATCACATACAAAAATCCATTTTCCATTTCAGATATAATTTCTTGATTACCAATATTTTTATAAAAAATTGTTTATCCATAGTGTTTAAATTTAAGAAAGGCTTTATAAATTATTTTTTCTTATTTTTATATATCTTCCGCTTCACGGAAATTCTCATAAAAAATACACTTACAAAATTTTTCGGAGGGTAGTCTTAGGAAATGTCGGCGGTCATTAAATACTATTAAAATTATAAAAAAAACAGTCTGGACCGCATCAATTACTTTATTTGGAGACATTAACAAGTAACATTATAGCTAGAACCTAAAGCGCCCTTTATGGGGATTTGTGCATGATCTACATCTACATCTACCTCGTTACTCTGCAGTGGGTTCATCGAACTATTTTTGTCCGGCCGCTGTGGAAGATCGGTTCTAGGCACTTCAGTCCGGAACCGCGCTGCTGCTACGGTCGCAGGTTCGAATCCTGCCTCGGGCATGGGTGTGTGTGATGTCCTTAGGTTAGTTAGGTTTACGTAGTTATAAGTCTTAGGGGACTGATGACCTCTGATGTTAAGTCCCATAGTGCTTAGAGCCATTTGATTTTGAACCATTTTCATACTACTTCCCTACCATTCCACTCTCGAATGGAGCGTGGGAAAAAGGAACACCTAAAACGAACGAACGAAAAGTTCGAGCTCTGATTTCTCTTATTTTATTATGATGATCATTTCTCCTTACGTAGGTGGGTGTCAACAAAATATTTTCGCATTCGCAAGACAAAGTTAGTGATTGATATTTCGTAAATAGACCTCGCCGCAAAGAAGACCGCCTTTGTTTCAGGGGCTGCCACCCGAACGCGCAGTGGCACCCCCTATTGCGCGATAGCACGAAACGAGCTGCCCTTCTTTGTGCTTTCTCGATGTCCTCCGTCAATCGTGCCTGGTAAGGATCCCACACCGAGCAGCAATGTTCCAGCAGAGGACGGACAAGTGCAATGTAGGCTGTCTCTTTAGTGGGTTTGTCGCATCTTCTCAGTGTTCTGCCAACAAAGCGCAGTCATTGTTTCGCCTTCCCCACAATATCATCTATGTGGTCTTTCCCATTTAAGTTGCTCGTAATTGTAATTCCTAGGCATTTAGCCGAATTGCCTGACCTTAGATTTGTACGATTTATCGTATACCCCGAATTTACTGGATTTCTTTTAGTACCCAAATGCATGGCCTAACGCTTTTCTATGTTTAGTGCCAGTTGCCACTTTTCGAACGATACAGAAGTCCTCTCTAGATCATTTTGTAATTGGAATTGATAGTCTGATGATTTTACTAGACGGTAAATTACAGCGTCATCTGAAAACAGTCTAAGGGGCCTGCTCAGATTATCACCTAGATCATTTATGTAAATCAGGAACAGCAGAAGGCCTATGACACTACGTTGCGGAACGCCAGATATCACCTATGTTCTACTCGATGATTTACCGTCTATCACTGTGACCTTTCTGAAGGAAATCACGAATCCAATCACACAACTGAAACGATGCACTATAGGCAAGCAATTTGATTAATAGTCGCTTGTGAGGAACGGTAACAAAAACCTTCTGTATGATATGTGTTGTGCAAAAATTACTTATAAGGACGCCATCAGTAACCATGCAAACAGTATAAAGATAGATATGTTCCGACTTCGGTTCAAAGATACAGAAGTGTGGCTTCCAATTTTTGATTAGAATCATAATCAGTATGTTATATACAACAGAAACGGTACCAGTAACGCTAAAAATGTAGAGGAAGTACAAAGGGGTCTTTCTCCTATTTTGTAATATAGTTTCTCATTGTTGTGTTTATCTTTATGTGTCGTCTAATAACTTCCATGTTATTGCATTTACAGAGTATGTAGCGGACTGAGGATAATATGCTGTTCATCTAAACTGGTCACCCTTTTTGAAAATTAAATTTTATGCTGTCTAGAGTATTTTTATTATTTTTTGATCAGTGCACCTCTGTTTAAAAGTTTTATTACACCAGGAGTCAGACACAGGTCCGCAATATGTCAGGCAAACGAACATTCTACCACAAAGCTACGCTACTTGTCGAAAAAAACCTTACTTTATCACACTAACGATGGTCAGAAAACTTCAAATTATGACGAGAATTTTTGATAGTTGATCGAACGTCCTCGGGGAGGGGTGACGTGCAGGTTCTGAACTTTACGTACCTTAAATATATAATATTGCAATAAACCGTTTATCGTCTGGTCTGCTTGTAAGAACAACAGAATGTACAGCTCACAGTTTTCTCGCAGAAATATGAAAACTGAGACACTGAGACACTGCCTTTATGAGTCTTTCTATTGTGTCCATTCTAGAGCAATGCGTTCATAGCTGCGTCTGGCTAGGGCTGTTGGATTCGTTATTAATATGTTCCTACGTACTATTAGGAACTTATTACTGAGTAGCAGTAGTAGCCTTGTCCTCAAGCCCACTGTCATGACTTGCAGAGGTGATATCGTTGGCACTGACTTGCGCTTGTTTCCATTCCAAACAGGGGTTATAGGCAAACCATCATAACTGTAGATACGAGTGGAATCGTTTGACGCCCTCGTCTGAGAGCAGCAGACCTAATGGTAAGAGATCAGTCTCTCACGACTCATGGTAAAGCAAAGTGGGTTATGAAGGAACTTTGCTGCAGATCCTTATGTCATCTCGCACATCCTTTTGTCACCCTGTAATTAATTATAGCCACATAATTTTTCCTCCCTTTCTGAAGATGGGCTGCAACATCATTGCCAGCTAAACTGTGGTAATGTTGCTTTTGGAGGAAACTTGCAGGAACATTTGCCGACAGACAGAACACCTGTCAGGAAGCGCATTTTGTTCCTGAATCTGGTGGTGTCATCATTGACCAGCACACAAAATCACAGGGTATGCTGAGTTTGCTAGAATGGTGCCAGTGATTAATTTAAGGCTGTCTGTTTTTTCTTTGTTTTTTTTCCTCCGAGAGGTGGTCCGTAGTAGATCCACTTTGGCATTCTTAAACTGAATACATTCGAACGACCAAGCTTTTGTATCAGATAATTTGATCAGGCCTCATATTGTGTATGAAGTAGACTCTGTGAGCATCATCGCATTTTTGGATTAAGATCCCGTCCAAACGTAAGTCAGTACGAATTTGATCAGATTTGTATTCACTGTGTACGTAATTTCTTCCCTGAGATAAAAAACGTCACCTGGACTTCAGATTTATGGACTGCGATTTACTCATTAACCGTTGATTTTATAAACTCTTGTTGATGCTGCTGTTCCTTAATCATTCTGAGTTTTTGAACAAATCCACGATCGAGTTCGCCAATGTTTTCCAGTGCTGTTGTGAAGAGGCGACAGCGGGTGTAGATGGTGTTATTGGGGTCCAACCGACAGGCAGGGGGTGGCAGGCGACCTCGAAGACGTAGACGAGACTAATTGTCATTATTAAAATCTTTTCCTAATAAATGAACGTAAAACTGTATTCACTTCTTTCTCTGATGACCCACTGTAATCATTGAAAACTTGTGAAATGTCAGATATATACATGTAAGTGAAGATTTGTACATTATAAGTGCCGAGAAGACACAAAGATGGCACAGTCGTGAGTATTGATTAATAAGGGAATTTAAATTTGAAGTGTTCTAGTTGCGTGAAGACTGGCCAGGCAACTTTAAAATGACTACTCTTTTTGCTCAGGAGAAGTTACTAGCGGTTTAGACCGACAGTTAAATGACAAAAATTATTCACACGCACAGAATACGAACAGAAGTATAGCACTATCTCTGACATTTGATAGTGCAAATATTTAGACTAACTGTTTGTACTTCAGAATTCAACACGTACTGTACGCTAATCAAGCCTTATGAGCTGTTAACGCTTGTTTACCCAACTTCACAACGATTCGATGGCTACAGCAAACCAATGAACGCTATTACTATCAGTGTGAATTCTATGCATCTGAATTACGCCTAGTAAACCGGCTAGGATCATTAACGACATGTATACATCATACGATCTAATGGGAAATTTGGTCGATTGCTAATACCTTATAAGGCAGTCAGAATTATTGTTGGAATGAGATTTTCATTTCCGATTATCAATAAGAATGTTATCTGTGGTTGCCATTTTTAACTGGCGTGAATGTTGACAGTCATGCTATATTGACGAGGTGTAGTTAATCATTTGAAGTGAGTTGTTTGAAACGCTCATGTGTTAAAAAAATTGCATATTGGTCAATACTTTCATTCCAAAAGTGCATGAAAGAGGACATTGACATCAAAGATTATGGTGCTATTGGAACATCGATGTATGGAACCTTCGTTTGTTTCACAACTTCGCAAACGCTTACCACGAACGTAATTGAGTATTATGTGTCCAAATTATCTATATAACTGCCGGCCGCGGTGGCCGAGCGGTTGTAGGCGCTTCAGTCCGGAACCGCGCGACTGCTGCGGTCGCAGGTTCGAACCCTGCCCCTGGCATGGATGTTTGTGGTTACCGTAGGTTAGTTAGGTTTAAGTAGTTCTAAGTTCTAGGGGACTGGTGACCTCAGATGTTAAGTCCCATAGTTCTCAGAGCCATTGGAACCATTTTATCCATGCAACTACGCCTTGTTAGAGAAAAGCATCTGCTATTAAGAGTTGCATTTACGTATAAGATTCTTTAATCTATATGAAGTTTATTGCGGGTTCGTTGGAATCCTAGTCATACTACTATGCGGCGACACACAGTCAGAACAGTAGCTAGACGAGAAATAAATGTCCTTTGCTATTAATTAACGCGTCGCAGGTAGCCTGTCGTTGACGTCAGGAGAGGAGAGAGGGCGTAATTTTCTAATTAAGATCACTGCTAAAATCGACGTTTCGACAGCGTTCGCGGTAGTTCTCTTCAGTGCGACAAAAGATTGATTTCTTGGTGTGGCGCCGGCCGTTGTGGCTGATCGGTTCTAGGCGCTTCAGTCCGGAACCGCGCTGCTGCTACGGTTGCAGGTTCGAATCCTGCCTCGGGATGGATGTGTGTGACGTCCACAGGTTACTTATGTTTCAGTTGTTCTAAGTCTAGCGGACTGAGGACCTCAGATGTTAAGTCCCATGGTGCTTAGAGCTATTTGAACCATCTTGGTGTGGCTGCAACAAGCACAGTCTCTTTCCTGAATGCCACTGACTTGTCTAAAGTCAGGTATCCCGTGGAGAGCTGGCTATGTGGAAGGCATTTGCCTGTGCTAATATTGATTTGTAGGTAATAGGAATCTGCAGCCCGTACCTAGGAGTATCAGCAAGAAACTCTCTGTAACTGTACTTACAATTGCAGAATACCTTAACACAAAACAAAAACAGATGATATGCATAAACCTCTTGGAATTAATTCGTCAGTACTGTAAGCATGTGTTATGAGAATATTTCGACTGTAATAAAGTAACAGAAATAACCTGTAAAGGTGGCCCCTTGGTTATCTGAGTATTGCGTAGCTGCTGGTTGCACGCGGGGTCTGCGATTCCTGGTAACCTCTTCGTCGGTTAACTCGGAACCATCATCCCCATTTATGCTGTTGGGGCAAACACGCAGACTCCTTGCAAACAGATCGGTCGGCCACAGCACACTTGGTGTTGAGCTGTTACTGACGTGATACGTTGCCCCAGTGACCCTTAATGTTTACGCTCCGATAGGCCAGAGGTAATGGGTTTCCCGGTTCCGCCAATATACACGCCACCGTTAACGCATCGGAGATTGCAAATGCCTGCAGCGTTTAATGCCCGAAAGGATTTTATTGAAACTGAGACCCCAAGGAAGCCTTCTCACTTATATGAAGAGTGGAAATGCAAAAGGATCTGTGTGCTACTTTTTAAAATTCAGGTTTATTCTATGCTAAGCAACCTACGTCTTCGCTCCAGTGCTTTGATAAGGGACTGATGTGCTCCAACTGTTCCTTACAGTTCCTACAGTTACTAAAACAAAGCGCTAGCCTTATGTCCAGACAAACCTACTCTGCTGATGGATCTACACTCCTGGAAATTGAAATAAGAACACCGTGAATTCATTGTCCCAGGAAGGGGAAACTTTATTGACACATTCCTGGGGTCAGATACATCACATGATCACACTGACAGAACCACAGGCACATAGACACAGGCAACAGAGCATGCACAATGTCGGCACTAGTGCAGTGTATATCCACCTTTCGCAGCAATGCAGGCTGCTATTCTCCCACGGAGGCGATCGTAGAGATGCTGGATGTAGTCCTGTGGAACGGCTTGCAATGCCATTTCCACCTGGCGCCTCAGTTGGATCAGCGTTCGTGCTGGACGTGCAGACCGCGTGAGACGACGCTTCATCCAGTCCCAAACATGCTCAATGGGGGACAGATCCGGAGATCTTGCTGGCCAGGGTAGTTGACTTACACCTTCTAGAGCACGTTGGGTGGCACGGGATACATGCGGACGTGCATTGTCCTGTTGGAACAGAAAGTTCCCTTGCCAGTCTAGGAATGGTAGAACGATGGGTTCGATGACGGTTTGGATGTACCGTGCATTATTCAGTGTCCCCTCGACGACCCCCAGTGGTGTACGGCCAGTGTAGGAGATCGCTCCCCACACCATGATGCCGGGTGTTGGCCCTGTGTGCCTCGGTCGTATGCAGTCCTGATTGTGGCGCTCACCTGCACGGCGCCAAACACGCATACGACCATCATTGGCACCAAGGCAGAAGCGACTCTCATCGCTGAAGACGACACGTCTCCATTCGTCCCTCCATTCACGCCTGTCGCGACACCACTGGAGGCGGGCTGCACGATGTTGGGGCGTGAGCGGAAGACGGCCTAACGGTGTGCGGGACCGTTGCCCAGCTTCATGGAGACGGTTGCGAATGGTCCTCGCCGATACCCCAGGAGCAACAGTGTCCCTAATTTGCTGGGAAGTGGCGGTGCGGTCCCCTACGGCACTGCGTAGGATCCTACGGTCTTGGCGTGCATCCGTGCGTCGCTGCGGTCCGATCCCAGGTCGACGGGCACGTGCACCTTCCGCCGACCACTGGCGACAACATCGATGTACTGTGGAGACCTCACGCCCCACGTGTTGAGCAATTCGGCGGTACGTCCACCCGGCCTCCCGCATGCCCACTATACGCCCTCTCTCAAAGTCTGTCAGCTGCACATACGGTTCACGTCCACGCTGTCGCGGCATGCCACCAGTGTTAAAGACTGCGATGGAGCTCCGTATGCCACGGCAAACTGGCTGACACTGACGGCGGCGGTGCACAAATGCTGCGCAGCTAGCGCCATTCGACGGCCAACACCGCGGTTCCTGGTGTGTCCGCTGTGCCGTGCGTGTGATCATTGCTTGTACAGCCCTCTCGCAGTGTCCGGAGCAAGTATGGTGGGTCTGACACACCGGTGTCAATGTGTTCTTTTTTCCATTTCCAGGAGTGTACGTATGTGTCAGAGTCGTCTGCCGCTAGCTGAACAGTAGCCAGTAGCTAAGGATAAGTGTTAACGTCCAACTCGTGCGTTCGTTTTGCTTAGTGAAGCTGTTGCTTGTGATTTAAAATGGTGGACGAGGCTGATGTGAATATTAGTTTGAATGCCAGTGCTTTTGATAGTAATGGAAGTGTTGAGAAAATTACTTTCAGAACAAAACAGGAAAGGTTAGTTTAAGTGGAGAGTGGAACGTCACACTGAAGACGCAGAACAGCATTGAAATTTCTGCAAAACAACGGCCACCTTTACAGGTTAGTTCTGTTGCTTTCTTACAGTCGAAATATTCTTACAATACTTGCTTACAGCATTCACGTGTTAATTCTAAGAGTTTTGTGCATATAATTTGTTTTTGTTTTGTGTTAAGGTATTCTGCAATTGTAAATGCAGTTGCAGAGAGATTGCTGATATGAAAACACACCTCTTCGGAGAATACCACAACTTGCCCAGAACCAACAAGGCAACTACGTGATGAGGATTATAGAGGTCCTTCATAATCAAAGATGACGCCGTGGAATCTATACTGAAGACACAGAGAGTAGAAGACAGTCAGGCCTCAGCTACACACTTCCAGATGGGAGGGGAGACCGTCGAAGAGAATGAAAAGTTACATTTTTCAATACTTTTGGAGTTTCTGCTAAAAAAAATCTACTAATTGTTACGAATAAAAAAATTAGATTTTTTAATTTTCAGAGACAACCGTGGGGATTTAAGAAATTAAATTAACTGAGCGGTGCAGAAAGCAAGTAAACAATCACATTAACATATTATCCAGAAATGTTCCTCATTATAGTCGTTTTAATCTAAAATCGCGTGTTTACTGCCTTTAAGGAAAAGTATCCGCATAGTTGTGTATCATACACTTGTTCTGCTGCAAAGTACTGCGAAACGACTTCTCTGAGCTATCGATTAGAAGCCCAATGAGTAACAACTGCAAAAGGTCTGAGTGTTTAAACATACAAACAGAATCTAATGAATCCATGCAATCAGACAAAGCCAAAAAGGCGGTCGAGTTACACTACAAAGCTGAGAGTGGCTTTCTTGCGTTTAAAATTATGCAGCACATTACATTGCAACCAACATTGCGCTGTTGTTATGGATTCAGCTTTGCCTAAATTTATGCATAGTAACATTTATTATTTGTCAACTTTCTGGCGGGAACTTCAACATTCACATGACAGATAAGAACGATGGCGCAGTGTGATTGAGGTACGAGGGGATCGGAGATAGAGGAGGAAGTGAGATAACCTCTTGTATTTTGCACGCTCTAATCTCCAGTTTCCTTCCAAACAGAAATGCGAGTCTTTTTGTACCGAGTGTCAGTTGCTCAGGCCAAATACAAAATCGAATATTAATGTTTTTGTACGTGTAGATAATAGAACTGGTATTATAAAGTCAGTAGAACATAAATTTTAATTATCTGGGCACAGTGTTTCAGTTGTCGATCGCGATTTCGCTCTTGTAGAGAAACGCAACAAGACAGCCAAAATGCAAGTAATTAAAGATCTCAAAAATGTGGTCAAGGGTGCTAGACCTTCAAAACCGTTTCAAGTGTTGAAAACGTGTGTCCGTTTCTTCGACTTTAAGAAATAAGGCTACTGAGTGCACGGATAAAAAAAATTAGTACCACTCAGGTTTGTTTGATCAAAATTAGCGAACAACAGCGTGGTATTGTGTTTGGGACAATTTTCATGCACTATAAAAAGGCAAGACAATGAAAGACATTGCAGCTGTAGAATAGGAAAAACATCCAGCTATAGTTCCGTTGCCACCCAACGAGGAAAAACATCTGCCCACGATTACGGATTACATCGATGAAAACAAAAGAGACATTTTGCAATAGCTGTTGGATCAACAAAGTTAGTGCTGTTTCGTGGCACTTAGATCCATTAGCTATGTCAAGACCTTTCTGTTGAAACAGCTACATAACTTTTTTTTTACTGTAGAACATAAATTAAAAAAACTTTGTGAAAATTTTTGTAATAATGTAAAGAGTTAATTTATGTTTAATTACAAATAAATATTCATTTGAAACAAAGACGAGCCTTTTCTTTTCTTCCTGAAAAATTTCACTTTTAGTACTTAGCAACTTCAGCAATTCTAGTCTTCATGTACCTTTCGATTTTGTTGCAGTCATGTGGTCCTAATATATAAACTGTATTAGCAGGATAATTAAATGTGTTTAATTACACATGAATATTCATTTCTCACAAAGTTTCTTCAACAATTCTAGTCCTCATATAATTTTCGATTTCGCTGCAATCGTGCGGTGCGAATGTATCACCTTCTTTACAAGAATAATAAATGTTTAGTGAGTATTTACTAACACGATTTCCTTTCATTTACTGTATTTCGAAGACCCCATGTTATCCACAAGATGACTGCTCCTACCGAAATTTATCCTCACTTAGTACACGTGAGAAAAAATGAAGACGACGGAAGGAAGTGCGTAGATCAGGGCGGATTGCCACAGTTA
The DNA here is from genome assembly GCF_023864275.1 of Schistocerca cancellata. Taxonomy (NCBI): domain Eukaryota; kingdom Metazoa; phylum Arthropoda; class Insecta; order Orthoptera; family Acrididae; genus Schistocerca; species Schistocerca cancellata. Next base: position 805,862,033 of record NC_064630.1, read on the forward strand.
GTACATCTACATCATCTACGTGATTACTCTGCTATTCACAATAAAGTGCCTGGCAGAGGGTTCAATGAACCACATTCATGCTGTCTCTCTACCGTTCCACTGTCGAATGGCACGCGGGAAAAACGAGCACTTAATTTTTTTCCGTGCGAGCCCTAATTTGTCTTATTTTATCGTAATGATCATTTCTCCCTATGTAGGTGGGTGCCAACAGAATGTTTTCGCAATCGGAGGAGAAAACTGGTGATTGAAATTTCATGAGAAGATCCCGTCGCAACGAAAAACGCCTTTGTTTTTATGATTGCCACTCCAATTCACGTATCATGTCTGTGACACTATCTCCCCTATTTCGCGATAATACAAAACGAGCTGCCCTTCTTTGTACTTTTTCCATGTCATCCGTCAGTCCCACATGATGCGGATCCCACACCACACAGCAGTATTCCAGAATAGTAGTAACAGTAACAGACTCACTTTCCATATACCTGTAACTCAGGAAGGATTTGCCCGAAGAAAAGTAATAGAAAGAAAAAGTGTATGTTCGTGTTTCTCCCTTCCCCCGGTATTTTCAGTTTCCTCAATAAAAGCGCTTTCTGGTCTCCTTCCCCAAACAACCAACCAACCAACCAACCTCAATAAAAACTGTGGACACGTCCTCAAGAAACAATTCCGTATCTCGAAGTCTGCCTACCGAGCGTGTTTCCGCAGGCCACTCGCAGAATTGGCACAGACAAGCTGCGCGGTTCGCAGAAACACCAGCCAGACGGCCCCTGTTAAAAAGTGGCCCTGCGCTCGCAGCCGCGCGGTCCGGCGCACAAAATTTTAATATAGGGCCACTGTGCAGGCGCTCCTGTAGGGGGGGGGGGGGGGAGGGAGAGGGGGCACCAGCTCTCGGCGGCGCTTACCTAAGCAATTTCCATTACTGAAAGCAAAGTTTCGCCGCCGTAACTGGCGCATAAAGTATGCGCATGTTTTAGCGGCGGCCGCAGCAGCCTCCGGCGCTACGGCGGGGACTCACACATACACACACACACACACACACACACACACACACACACACACACCACAGAGGTCCGCCCTAAAATATGGCGCCACTCACGACACCCAAGTGCGTGTTCTCCGACCACTGTCCAAAGAACATAATGAAGAAGAAAAGCTCCTACCAGTATATGTCCGGAAAGCAATACCTGTTGAGGTATGGGCCGATTTAATTGTGATGGGTAATTTCCATTTAAAAATCAGGAGGCGTTCGCAAGAGATGACACAGTAAATACCCACCTGTGCACAGATGTAAATTCTCGAGTAGTCACCGAGGTAAGACACACGCACACCTTCAGTATCAACACAAGCGCACGTAATCTTCAGTGAGATTCATAGGGCAATAGACTTTAATAAATAGATTGACAGGTGCTGTGCATCATTGATACCTGAGCCACGGATTACTAGGGCCATTGGAGAATATCGCCTGTGTACAAACAGAACGAGTATGTGTGGTGTCACCGCCAGACACCACACTTGCTAGGTGGTAGCCTTTAAATCGGCCGCGGTCCGTTAGTATACGTCGGACCCACGTGTCGCCACTATCAGTGATTGCAGACCGAGCGCCGCCACACGGCAGGTCTAGAGAGACTTCCTAGCACTCGCCCCAGTTAGACAGCCGACTTTGCTAGCGATGGTTCACTGACAAATTACGCTCTCATTTTCCGAGACGATAGTTAGCATAGCCTTCAGCTACGTCATTAGCTACGACCTAGCAAGGCGCCTTTACCAGTTACTATTGATGCTGTAAAATACGTACCGTCAAGAGCGATGTTCACCAATTATGGATTAAAGTTAAGTATTCCAGAAGCTACGTACCTTTTTTGCTAGTCTCAGTTCCTTGTCCTGTTCCAGACCTCACGCCAGCCTGCGTGAGCTTAAACGCGTGCCTTTCGGCTTCCTCATAGTGGGTTGGCTGTCTTGCCAATCGACAACACTATGCTTTATGCACAACGATGCACCATCCCATTTTCTATGGGTTGTGAAACAGTGCCTAACTTTAACGTTTAATGGCCGATGGATTGGTCGAAGAGACACGTCTCCTCGATCAATGGACGCGAATCTGTTGGATTTTTGGCTTTGGGGCATCTAAAGGGATTTGCGTATACGCAACCCACCTTGAACAGAAGTTACAACGGCGTGTGATCAATGCATGTGAAGCAGTCCGACTCAAGCCACGAGTATTTGAATCAGTGCAGGATGCTTTAAGAAGAAATGCTGAAGGATGTGTCTGGATGCTTGGGAACCAAATACCATGCAGCACTGCCTACTGTGTTCACTTCTACGTGACAGACAGATAGGAATGACAGGACACCATGGCCGATATTTCAACAGGTATTAATCCCGCACATATCGTTATAGGAACTTTTAGTCTATTTCCGACCAGCAGAATCTCCTGTAGGAATATGTGACACTTTTTGATTGAACATACAGTATAAATAACCTAATGGATAACGTGGGTAACACCCTGAGGCTGTTCGAAGATGATGATGTACACAAAGAAGTTACAAGACGGGAAAGTCGTACCTAAAAGCAAGATCAGCTGCTGAGGATCGATCCTCGGTGCAGGGATTAGTTGTCGGCATAAACAAATGCAACATGTTACGGATAAGTACGTGACAGTACCCATTATTGAGTGATTACTCGTTTGCAGAAGAATCAATGAAACGCTTGATGTTTCCAAGAAAAGTATTGTAGTTCCATTCTAGAAAATGGCACGTCGTACCGATTCATGTAAAAATTGTCAGGATATTAGTAGGCATAGTCGTTCTTGCAGATCGCTGATCAGAATAGTATATAGAAAAATAGAAGAAAAATTTTCTAAGACCTCAGACGTCAGTTAGGTACTAGACAGACGAATAATGTAAAACGTCTGGAAGACCCAATTCACGTGACTGAGTAGGACATCAAAAGAGACGATTTCGTATTAAGAAGGGTGCAAGACGAACCTGCATCTTATCATTGTTGAATTCAGCTTGCACTTCGAAAAATCAACTGAAGGCGGTGAAATAAAATTTCAAAATAGCACTAAAATACGAAGTGTGGCAGATACCTACGTTAAAGATCGCATACGACACTGCTCATTAAGTAGGACGTAAGGTACACAGATACCTGTTGAAAGAAATGAAAAGCATTCTTACTGCGAAATGTGCCACATAAGGATAATACAGCAAATATGAAGGGAATGAAAAGTAACAGACATGAGGAGGCGCATTGGTTAATACAACAAGTGGGAACAACGAAGTAATAGAACAAGTGAAACACTCTAACGGTTTAGTAGTTATTCTTTTACTTCCTTACTAATATTTTCCCCCTGTTTAACTGTACTTCAGTGGCAAAGAAACATTCATAAACTTTCAAACACATAATATCGACACCTATATAATTAACAGACTATGATAGTTTCTGTTAATTAAAATTGTGGTATTGCCTGCCGTTTACTAGTTTATAACTGATATCAAAAGCTGTATCGTTTTGCGTACCGCTGTTTACAAGGTATTGTGTAGTTTGTGAGTTGTGGTAGTTTTTTAGTACCTGTGCTCCAGCACAACGAGATAAATCAACTGTATAGTAAATTCCAGTGTAGGAAGAATATCCGGGTGGGACAAATATTTTCAGTTGATTCGTAGTCGCTGCATCACTGTCTTTAATGGCTAATATATAATTATAGGGCCATGATGTTTTGTTACACAGAAAACACATGTAGAGCAGTTAGAAGCGCTCTGCCTTCAACAAAAATTGACATAGTAATCAATCATTGCACACCGTGATTCATTAAAAAGCTACATTCATCCGTTATTTATAGCTCACATATCATCTCCTCTGTGATCATAGAGCGATTGGAGAATGATGTCCAGAAACTTGCACGTCAACCTTCCTTTGTTTTCGTTCCTTCCACCTTCGTTCTGCTTTCCATTCCTCTGATTCTAAACAGATATTAATCCCTCTGGGCATAGCACTCTTGCAACAAAAAATATGCTTGTATAGCACATAATAGAAACAAATTAAACATAGGTCACATTCATTAAAGGAAAAGAAAGAAAAATATATAAATGAAGCACAGCAGGAAAATTCGGTCATAAGCTGTGTTATCTAGGAAAAGGGTTAAGGAGAAGGTGCATAGCGCAAAGATTCCAGTACAGTCCGCATGAATCTGGAAGACTGTTGGCTAACGAGAGCAAAAGCACGACAGGCAGTTAACGAGAGCAAGACGCGATCGTGGCGTGAGTGTTGCACGTCCATTAACCGGTCGAAATCCACCATTGTGGATATCTGAGAAAGATCTGTGGGAAACGGATGTTATAACCATCTAGTGTCATAAGGGGCTAGAGAGTCCTGAAAGTCACTCCTGTGGAAATAGCGCGGACCATGGCACATTACTTTTACTGCATAATATCGTCCTTGAGTATAGTTTCAGTCTTACAGACCTGTCGAGAAGCTAGGGAGACGGGAGCAATTAATGTGAACTGCAACAAGGAATTCTCAATGTGGGGATGGACACAGAGCTGTACGAAGTGTGGTGTCACCGCCAGACACCACACTTGCTAGGTGGTAGCTTTTAAATCGGCCGCCGTCCGCTAGTATACGACGGACCTGCGTGTCGCCACTGTCAGTGATTGCAGACCGAGCGCCGCCACACGGCAGGTCTAGAGACACGTCCTAGCACTCGCCCCAGTTGTACAGCCGACTTTGCTAGCGATGCTACATTGACAAATACGCTCTCATTTGCCGAGACGATAGTTAGCATAGCCTTCAGCTACGTCATTTGCTACGATCTAGCAAGGCGCCATAGCATTTGATGATTATTATTGTGAAGCCTGTACAGTAACGAGAGATGTTCTACAATTATGGATTAAAGTTAAGTATTCTACCAGTTACTCTTGTTTTGCTAGTCTTATTCCTCTGACCTGTTCCAGACGTCACGCCAGCCTGCGTGAGCTTAATCGCGTGCCTTTCGGCTTCCTCCAAACTCCGTGAATTGGCTCCTGCCAAGTCACAACACGAAGCTCTGTGGCGGACTTAATGCATTATGGCAAACTGTGAGAACTTAACCCTGAATGTAAGGAAATCCTCAAAAAAATGGTCCAAATGGCTCTGAGCTCTATGAGACTTAACATCCATGGTCATCAGTCCCCTAGAACTTTGAACTACTTAAACCTAACTAACCTAAGGACATCACACAACACCCAGTCATCATGAGGCAGAGAAAATCCATGACCCCACCGGGAATCGAACCCGGGAACCCGGGCGCGGGAAGCGAGAACGCTACCGCACGACCATGAGCTGCGGACAGGAAATCCTCCCCGATTTTCTACATAAAATATGGACTGGTGGTCAATATACCGATCGTTTGATGGAATCCGTAATGATTCCGCTTTGTAAACCAAGGTTGGGCTCAGCACATTCTAGCAGCAATTCTAGTGTCGCTCTTACCAGCGGCGTGGGAAACGCGGTAGAATGGATAACTAATTCCCCCCCTAGAATCTACAAGCCTCATACCCTGCTACCAACATGGGGTCAGAAGATATGCTCTCACTCTTAATAACGTAACCCCACTGGCGGTGGCTATCGTAGAAACAGCAATGAATATCAATCTTTTTAGATATTTAAATGGCCCAAGACACTGCTTGGCACACAGTATCATTCGTCAGTTGCACGAATAAGGATTTCTTGGTCGAAACCCGATTTTTCTGCGGTCCTTCCATACAGAACGTCATTTTAGGTACAGAGTCGGAAGTGCTTTTTGCTATGGTTCCTCAAGTTAACATTACCCCTCAGGGGATTGTTCCAAATGGTTCAAATGGCTCTGAGCACTATGGGACTTAACATCTGAGGTCATCAGTCCCTTAGAACCTACAACTACTTAAACCTAACTAACCTAAGGACATCAAACACATCCACGCCCGAGGCAGGATTCGAACCTGCGCGGTTCCAGACTGAAGCGCCTAGAACCGCTCGGCCACACCGGCCGGCCGGGATTGTTTCAAATATCATCTTATCTTGCAATTGCGATCAATAGCATATCGTCCGCAGTGATGAGTCCTTTGAACTGCTCCTTACTTGTGGAAAACGTTTCCATTTACTCACCAACAACTAGTCTCACAACTTCCTCTCGTAAATTACAGATGACACTTATGGGACTGGAAGAATCGTCTGCTAGTATCAGGTGTAATTTCTTCCATGAGAAAGCTGTGTGTCGTCATTTCAGTAGTGACAATTCTCTTCTTAATTCAGGACTCTTCTGACGGAGGCCACGGTTCTCCAACCGATATGGTCACGAGTGCAGGGGAGGCGCTGCAGGCAATGTCGTTGTGTTCGCAAAGGCATTCGCATCGGCCGTCTGCTGCAATAAGTCATTAAGGCAAAATTCGCAGCACAGTCCTAACGGGTACGCTCGTCGTACGTCCCACATCGATTTCTGAGGTTGTTTTAAACGGTGATGCTTGTCTACCAGCACTGACAACTACGCAGTCGCTACTGCTCCCGGTCGTAAAATGAAGGCCATCGGACACTGCACGGCTCGCGGTGACAGGCAATGAAATTTGTTAGTCTCGGCACCCTCTTGACTCTGTGGAAGTCCATAACGATTTCCGAAATGGAAAGTTGGTTCAAATGGCTCTGAGCACTATGGGACTTAACTACTGTGGTCATCAGTCCCCTAGAACTTAGAACTACTTAAACCTAACTAACCTAAGGACATCACACACATCCATGCCCGAGGCAGGATTCGAACCTGCGACCGTAGCAGTCCCGCGGTTCCGGACTGAAATGGAAAGTCCCACACATGTAGCTCCAATTGTCATTCCACGTTCAGAGTCTGTTAATTCCCCTCGTGTCGCCCTAATCGTGTCGGAAATCTTTTCACATCACTCACCTGAGAACAGTCCGCGGCTCGTGGTCTTGCGGCAGCGTTCTCACTTCCCGCGCACGGGGTCCCGGGTTCGATCCCCGGCGAAGTCAGGGATTTTCTCTCTTCGAGATGACTGGGTGTTGTGTGTCTTTCTTCATCATTTCATCCTCATTCACTCGCAAGTCGCCGTAGTGGCGTTAAAGAACTTGTGGAGCGGCGGCCGAATCGCCCCGCGAGGGGCCATACGCTGATTTTAACCTGAGAACAAGTAACCGCCCCGTCAATGCACTGTCCTTTTACGACTTGTGTAGGTGTTACTGTCAGCACATGCATATGTACGTATGTAGTTACCTCAGTGTACTGCACTGGTGCACCTCATTTCGGTGGTGTTTTCTCCGAATATTACACATCCCCATGACACTATGCTTACTTCTGAGACGTATAGACGCACCAGATTCGTATGCCTGTGCAGTACTCGTTACACTTCACTACATTTTAACTGAGCAAATTTTAGTTCATAACAAGCGGGAAGAACCTGGTTTGTTAGTAAATCTCTGCTCACTTTTAAATGACTGTGAGATGACTCCATTAGGCGTTTTGAGATTTAGCGACGTGCTGGACCTTCTACCAATGAAGGAGGAGATTTTAATATGTAAACAAGGTGTTTGGCTCATCAAGTTTTTACGTTACTAATCACCCAGTCACCATTTTCAGACTCGCTGTTCCGCGAATGTTCTTGTCTATTTTCACTTTTTAATAGTCCTGTTAAAGACCTAGATTGTGTTAGTTTTCGGAGTGTCTGTGTACGCTAATGTGAGATAGAATGTAAGAGAATCACTAAAACGGACCTAGCTTTTGCTATGTCTGTTTTTTTTTTTTAATTTTGCAACCACAATTGATGTCATGTAGCACCTGTAAGGGCACTGATAAACACAAGAAACAATTACAGCAGTAATTTACACTTACACTTCCTCTTGGAGAAAAGCTGGACGGCAAGTATAGCACTATGCACTGGGTACGACAGGCAGTTGTTATGACAGGGAATATTGGATTGTTCATCAAAAACGTTGCGCACATGTGAAATACTTTGACATAAAATGGCAAAGTTTTATTTGGTATGTTCGTAAGTTAGGTCTTGCCGGCCATCTGAATTCGACCATTTTTATTCCGCGGTCGAATCTGACACGGGGAACGAATCTGATTATGTAAATTCGCAACCTCCTTCCTCAGTAAAACATAAAAGTGGCAAGATAAATCACAGTTAATTAAAATGAAGGGAGAGTTCCTCATTGTTCCTTAAATATCTTGGAGTTTCATCCTTTTCAGTGCTGTCTGAAAGTTTACGTCACTTTTTTACACTTCATATACACCAGATCAGAACTGCTTTAACAAATTCTTTCTACTTCTGTCGCTTTAATAATGATTCAAAACAACCCTTCCTAAAATTTCTTCCGTACTTTCCTGTTATTCTGTCACGGGGGAAGGGAGGGATAGCAGGAACTGCCATAGAATTTAAGGGGCCGGAACGCTGATATGAAGGACAATAGCCTCGACTCAACTTGTAATAAGTTGTAACAACATTCTGTAAGCTACTTCCCTCAAGGGACGCGTTAACAATTCTGGTGAAGAGCTTTCAAGTGGGTTTGTTGTTGTCTTCATTAAAAACTGTACACACAGTCTTCGAAAAAAAATGTGGATTTTTGCCATCGAATTTGGTCATTTCACTCAGAAAACATTGCAGATGGTACGCCTACGGCAGAGATTTTCCATGACGGGACAGTGAAGCAAGTTCTGTTTCAACGACCGCTGATCTTGTCGTAATAATGTCAATAAACCAAAGAGAAAAGTAAGGAGTTTGTTTCGATGTCCATTTTGTGCACTAGCTGTTACATACCGATTAGTATTTGCTTTTTTCCGTTTTAAGCGCTATTACGGTTTGACAGCGTTTTAGATCAGACGAATTTCGACTTTACTTAAAAACATCGTCAGTGGTGATTCTACAGATATAGCATACAGATTTCACATTCCCATATACGGATTCAAAACAGTTTTTGCTAATGAATCTCGTGTACAATTTACTTATCGTTGTTATTACTCCTTCTGTCTTGATGGTGGCAGATCTTACCAGTTTATTCGTTGAATGGAGTACGCTAAACAAGATTACTTTAAAAAGTCATACAAACAAAAGTACTTGGCCGATTGGTGACACTATATATTGTTGGCCAGAATAGTTAACACTGTGCATTGTCGTGCAGCGAGTGCGAGTTTAGGTGGAAGGTGGAGGTATTTCACGTTGCCCATGTCTGATCTTTCTTAACCCGAGATCCAGCACATGGTTATCCTACCTGCAGAAGGAAACTAGACATGGTGTCAGAAAAGATTCTCATTCTGTAGCGTAACGTCTGTCAAGAGGACAACCATAGTGTTCAATGTTACGTAGTTACTCTTGCTCAACGAAACTGGTATCGATGCCAAATTTGGCTACATGCATGATCTACTTCCTAAAATCCTAAGATGATGATTTCATATTAGTTGGCGATGGTTGGCTCATCTTACCTCCGTCCGTGAGTTTCCCACCTCACATTATTGTCTATTTGTTACAGATGTTTTGTTCAAAGGCCTAGATTCATAGCTCGCTAACTTACAAGGGAGGAGAGAGGAGGAGGAGGAGGAGAAGGAAGAGATTAATGTTTAACATTCCGTCGACAACGAGGTCATTAGACAGCAGAGACCTCTATGCGAAGAGGACATAAGTGCCGTGCCCACTAGTCACGGCCCACTTCTACAGCAGCCTCAAGATTAGGCACTTCAACACCAGAGACTTAGGAATTGAATATACTGAGCCGGCCAGTGTGGCCGAGAGGTTCTAGGCGCTTCAGTCCGGAACCGCGCGACCGCTACGGTCGCAGGTTCGAATCCTGCCTCGGGCATGGATGTGTGTGATGTCCTTAGGTTAGTTAGGTTCAAGTAGTTCTAAGTTCTAGGGGACTGATAACCTCAGATGTTAATTCCCATAGTGCTCAGAGCCAGTAGCATATACTGAAGAGATTTCTTATCTGTATGTCTCTCTTTGTTTGCGAAACTTCTGTGCTATTGTCAGAGATAACTATTGTCATTGTTCATTTCGTAACAAAACTCACTAACACGATTTGTTTGAATGTTGTCTAGCGATCCGAGAAGACAGGCTTCCGAGACCCCACATATTTGAAGTCAAGGCATGATTCCACATTTAATTGGTACCCACCTGTTACCTCAGTCACTTGTTGGTCGTAATAGTTAGCCAGCGAATCTACAACCTGATTGTGGTGTCACCGCCAGACACCACACTTGCTAGGTGGTAGCTTTAAATCGGCCGCGGTCCATTAGTACATGTCGGACCCGCGTGTAGCCACTGTCAGTGATCGCAGACGGAGCGCCACCACACGGCAGGTCTAGAGAGACGTACTAGCTAGCACTCGCCCCAGTTGTACGGCGACTTTGCTAGCGACTACACTGACGAAGCCTTTCTCTCATTTGCCGAGAGATAGTTAGAATAGCCTTCAGCTAAGTCCATGGCTACGACCTAGCAAGGCGCCATTAACCTTTTCTAGAGGGATTCTCACTTGTGTCATCAAGAATGCTGTATACAAATGATGGATTAAAGTTGAGTATTCCAGCAGCTACGTACTTTTCTTTATAGCATTCATTACGTATCCTGTTTCAGACCTAGCGCCACCTGCGTGAGTTGACGCGTGCATTTCGGCCTCCTCTTGCAACACAGTGTTGGCTCTTCTGCCAACACTACACTGATCATAGGAAAGTTCACTCGGAGTGGCGTTAGGGAATAATTTCTAAATGAGGTGAAACACTGCCTTTCCTACTGTGCTGGAGGGAGGATTCGTACCGCGGGCAGGCACGCCTTCCCCCCTGGAAAGCAGTGCGTTAGACGCACGGCTAACCGGGTGAGCAGTATTTACGTTACTTACATTGCAAATAAACCAAATTAATGCTCACTTCATTGTATTTATTGATATTTTCATAAAAGACATGAAAAGGAAAGGCAAAGGAAAATACAGCATTGAAAATAAATTTTGAAGAAGGTATTTTACTAAAGCGTCGATGACGACTCCGCAAATAACTTTCCGAGCAATAAACCGTAGAGGACTTCGTATTCCAATAGTTCAATTTTGACCTCAGAGCAACCGTCAACAGCTAATGCAGCCCCGTAATATGTTTTTTCATCGCCAGGTAAACAATTTGATAAAAAAGCTGCGAAACTGCCCTTAACTAATCGACTGACGAGAGGAAATCACGACTCGAGAAGACTGAATCAGAATACATTCGACTGTACGTCACCAGCTATCCTCGCCAATATTTAGCGAAAAGATTCGTCAAAGGCATCTTTACACGCGTATGCGGTTCCATTCGGATCGGTTCGATTCGTTTTCATTGCAACCGAAAACGAATGAAATCCTTCCACTCATACACGATTCTCACGCGGTTCGTTATAGGTTCTGTGTTTCCTTCCATACACAAGCTCAGTAGTGGACATACACTCCTGGAAATGGAAAAATGAATACATTGACACCGGTGTGTCAGACCCACCATACTTGCTCCGGACACTGCGAGAGGGCTGTACAAGCAATGATCACACGCACGGCACAGCGAACACACCAGGAACCGCGGTGTTGGCCGTCGAATGGCGCTAGCTGCGCAGCATTTGTGCACCGCCGCCGTCAGTGTCAGCCAGTTTGCCGTGGCATACGGAGCTCCATCGCAGTCTTTAACACTGGTAGCATGCCGCGACAGCGTGGACGTGAACCGTATGTGCAGTTGACGGACTTTGAGAGAGGGCGTATAGTGGGCATGCGGGAGGCCGGGTGGACGTACCGCCGAATTGCTCAACACGTGGGGCGTGAGGTCTCCACAGTACATCGATGTTGTCGCCAGTGGTCGGCGGAAGGTGCACGTGCCCGTCGACCTGGGACCGGACCGCAGCGACGCACGGATGCACGCCAAGACCGTAGGATCCTACGCTGTGCCGTAGGGGACCGCACCGCCACTTCCCAGCAAATTAGGGACACTGTTGCTCCTGGGGTATCGGCGAGGACCATTCGCAACCGTCTCCATGAAGCTGGGCTACGGTCCCGCACACCGTTAGGCCGTCTTCCGCTCACGCCCCAACATCGTGCAGCCCGCCTCCAGTGGTGTCGCGACAGGCGTGAATGGAGGGACGAATGGAGACGTGTCGTCTTCAGCGATGAGAGTCGCTTCTGCCTTGGTGCCAATGATGGTCGTATGCGTGTTTGGCGCCGTGCAGGTGAGCGCCACAATCAGGACTGCATACGACCGAGGCACACAGGGCCAACATCCGGCATCATAGTGTGGGGAGCGATCTCCTACACTGGCCGTACACCACTGGTGATCGTCGAGGGGACACTGAATAGTGCACGGTACATCCAAACCGTCATCGAACCCATGGTTCTACCATTCCTAGACCGGCAAGGGAACTTGCTGTTCCAACAGGACAATGCACGTCCGCATGTATCCCCTGCCACCCAACGTGCTCTAGAAGGTGTAAGTCAACTACCCTGGCCAGCAAGATCTCCGGATCTATCCCCCATTGAGCATGTTTGGGACTGGATGAAGCGTCGTCTCACGCGGTATGCACGTCCAGCACGAACGCTGGTCCAGCTGAGGCGCCAGGTGGAAATGGCATGGCAAGCCGTTCCACAGGACTACATCCAGCATCTCTACGATCGTCTCCATGGGAGAATAGCAGCCTGCATTGCTGCGAAAGGTGGATATACATTGTACTAGTGCCGACATTGTGCATGCTCTGTTGCCTGTGTCTATGTGCCTGTGGTTCTGTCAGTGTGACCATGTGATGTATCTGACCCCAGGAATGTGTCAATAAAGTTTCCCCTTCCTGGGACAATGAATTCACAGTGTTCTTATTTCAATTTCCAGGAGTGTAGTTTGTGTTCCGTCTCTAATGACCTCGTTGTCGACGGGACGTTAAACACCTATCTCTCCTCCTCCACAGGACAACGGTTGCTCGTAACATGCACCGCAACACGGATGAAGGTTACAGTGCCAGTATTATGCTGCGGTGATCATTCAACTGTGCTTCCATGGGTCCTCTGGTAGTTATCCAAGCCAAGGTACAAACTGTGAACTGCACGAACATTATTGCAGCCGCCTCTATCCCTGTATGCCTTACATCTTCCCCGACTACGATGGCATTTTCCAACACGAAAGTCACAATCGTGCTACACAGGTTTTAGAAGGATGATGTTGTACTTACTCTGAAGCCTTGGCCACACACTCGCATGGGCAGATAAGGTTGGAACACGGATGAGAACGTATCGGGTACCGCCTCCGCGTGCACAAACAAGTGGTCCGTAAATTAACGAGCGAGGTGGCGCAGTAGTTAGCACACTGGACTCGCATTCCGGAGGACGACGGTTCAAACTCGCGTCCGGTCATCCTATTTTAGGTTTCCCGTGATTTCCCTAAATTGCTTCAGGCAATGGGATGGTTCCTTTGAAAGGGCACGGCCGACTTCCTATCCCATCTTTCCCTCATCCATGTAACTTATGACCTCGTTGTTTGATCCCTTCCCCCGAATCGTCCAACCAACCATAAAATTCCAGATTCCAGCCCGTAATTTACTAGAGTTATCTCATTTGTTCACAAGAAATTTGATGAAACATACTTCCACAAAACTACCATGGACTTATCGAGTATCAGGAGGGCGACGGAAAATATATGCCCTGCAGGCGCACAGATCAGCCTTCCATGGGATGTCTGTATTACATTTCGCAAAATGTACACTATGTGATCAAAAGTATTCGGACACATGGCTGGAAAAGCCAAGTTCGTGACGCCCTCCATCAGTAATCCTGGGATTCAATATGGTGTTGGCCAACCCTTAGCCTTGACGACAGCTTACACTCTCGCAGGCATACTTTCTATCAGGTGCTGGAAGGTTTCTTGTGGAATGATAGCCCATCCTTCACCGAGGAGAGGTAACGATGCCGGTCGGTGAGGCCTAGCACGAAGTCGGCGTTCCAAAACATCCCAAAGGTATTCTATAGAATTCAGGTGAGTACTCTGTGCAGATCATTCCATGACGGGGATGTTATTGTCGTATAACCACCCGGCCACAGGCCTTGCATTATGAACAGGTGCTCGATCGTGTTGAAAGATGCAGTCCCCCTCATCGAACTGCTCTTCAACAGTGGGAAGCAAGAAGGTGCTTAAAAATTCAATCTAGACCTGTGCTGTGATAGTACCACTCAAAACAACAACGGGTGCAAGTCCCTCCATGAAAAACACGACCACACCATAACACCACCACCTCCGAATTTTACTGTTGGCACTACACACGCTGGCAGGTGACGTTCAACAGAAATTTGCCAAATTCACACCCTGCCATCGGATCGCCACATCCTGTGCCGTGATTCGCCACTCCCCACAACGTTTTTCCACAATTCAATAGTCCAATATTTAAGCTTCTTACACCAAGAGGGGGCGTCATTTGGCATTTACCGGCATGATGTGTGGCTTATTAGCAGCGACTCGACCATGAAATCCAAGTTTTCTCACCTCCCGCCTAACTGTCATAGTACTTGTAGTGAATCCTGATGTAGTTTGGAATTCCTGTGTGATGGTCTGGATAGACGTCTGCCTATTACACATTACGGCCGTCTTCAACTGTAGGCGGTCTATACCAGTCAACAGTCGAGGTCGGTTCGTAGGCTTATGTGCTGTACGTGTCCCTTCACGTTTTCACTTCACTATCACATCGGAAACCGTGGACCTAGGGATGTTTAGGAGTGTGGTAATCTCGCGTACAGACATATGACACAAGTGACACTGAATCATCAGACTACGTTCGCAGTCAGTGAGTTCCGCGGACCAGGTCGAGTACCTGGAAGTAGGACATAGCAAATGCAAATACGAAAAACGTATGTTTTTGGGGGTGTCCGCATACTTTTGATCACATAGTGTAGATCGTCGACATTAAGGGGAAACCATTAACTTGCACCATGAACACTCAATAAAAATGGCGTCACATGTTGATAAGAAAAGAGTCCGCACCATCAAGATCGAAGGGGAACTCCTTGGGAGTTAAAAATCGTGCTGGACTTTCAGCTAGGTATCCACTCTCAAACAACGCATATGGAATTGTATTAGCGTAACGGGCTGAGGAGAGCTGTTGGAATGCGATATCATGCAACCGAACAGTCTATCTGTCTGGAGATTATCGTGAAACTGCCCTTTGAGGCGTAGCGGCAGATAGTATGCCAATATGTTTTATAGGCACAAAAAAACAAACATTCAGAGGGTGAATTTGTCCAGCAGTTCCAGGCGGTATAAGTTGCAATGTCACACACATTTCAGCAGCTCTAAAGGACCCAGCTATTTGCGAAAAGCAGTGCTCGTATCTTAGTCGTCGTTCTCTTACGCCCGATTTCTCAGTCTTGCTTTCTGTGATGTAAATATTCCTTACTGCTCTTGCAAGATCATGCACGTGAGAAAGGATCGTAGGGCTCAGAGCAGCTCCAACTTCTCGAAGAACAATAAATAACTTTCTATCCAATTTACCATCTACATTAGCACTCGCCATAATTGTATACGAATGCGGTCAGGCGCTGATTTGAGTTGATCTTGATACAACTCTCTTGGTACCTATCATCGTCAGGGTTCCTTTTATCTGCGTTTTCTCTTCGGATTAAGATTGATCGAAGTTGGAAAAAAATCCGTACTGAAAGATGTGATAAGTTTGTTTATCTAATCTATACTTTTTCGGGCCAAAGTTTGCTGTGCATCGTCGAGTTGACCGTTTGTTTGTAATATCGTTAATTTACGTTGCCCAACTCTGTAGTACTGCTGGCCGATGTGGCCGAGCGGTTCTAGGCGCTTCAGTCTGGAACCGCCCGACCGCTACGGTCACAGTTTCGAATTCTGCCTCGGGCATGGATGTGTGTGATGTCCTTAGGTTAGTTAGGTCTACGTAGTTCCCAGTTCTAAGGGGGACTGATGACCTCAGATGTTAAGTCCCATAGTGCTCAGAGCCATTTTTTTTCTGTAGTACTGTTTGAAGATATGAAACCATTCACCGTTTCCATTGAAAGCATTGTAATCTACGTCGCGCGTAATTTTATGTGCAGAACGTGGTAGGTCACTATCATGCACAAGCTGCAAATTCCATCGACCTTTTCTGAAACGCGCAAACACCAGTTTTTTTTTTTTTTTTTTTTTTTAACAAGTGCGCCTTGTGCTCCCTTGAATAGCTGTAATTTTGCTTATGCACTACACGATTATATTACTGCAGACTTTTACGAAATCTGTTCTTTTTTTTACTCTGCTGCGGATCATATTCAAAGTACATAATTATGTTTAGTTCCCGCTCCTTGGATAACGACCGTCTTATATTACGTTTCACTGGAACGGATTTGTGGCTCCCTGCCCGACAGAGTGACGAACGACATGGCTCAACACCTGTTCCGATAACATTTTCACTTGCTAAGCACGCATCGTCATTACTGTATTCCTGAGCATATACGACACCACACATTCCGCTGACTCGTCCTGCAGAAACGCCAATATTTCATCTGCCACTTCTTTTCTCTCTTCTTTTCTAACTTCGGCAACCGTTGTTACATATAACGCAATGTTAGCTTTATTTTTCACTGCCATTGTTCTTCTGTGTGTTAACACTATAGCATTATAGCGCTGCTGTGAGTTACACTCGTAGACTAAGCAGATAAACTACGCTGCTAAGCCTCATACTGTGCTAACCACAGGATACCTTCATTCCCGCCCCCGCTTGCCATTAGCAGCCAATATTGTGGTTACATGGTAGACAATATGTGGAGTGCCGAATGTCTTAAACATCAATGGCCATTTCCGACCTCGTACTCAATGGAACTTGAAGTACAGGTAACAGAACGATATTCCGTTGACGCGTGCGCCATTAATGTACCGCCTACCGTACCAGCGTAACAAGTTCGCTACGGCATCTAAAACTTACTAAAATCCCCCACTCGCAGTAAAAGTTCCAAGGAAGCCTACCATATATATTTAAGCAACCGACAACGCCTCCTTTAGCTTTGCTGAAGTGACCTCGAACATTCTCAGTAACGTGCAGCACGCAAGAACGTAGGGTTTCTCGTTGGACGTTTTTAGGAGCTGCACACCAGTTCACGTGCGCTGCATAGTGGAGACTGCGGAAAGCTCTGCGAAATACATAACCTATTGTGCGCACGAATAGTTTTTCCAACCTGTAGACAAACCGACATCGAATTCACGTGCAGAAAAAATGAATGCCGCAGCAACTACCAGAACCAGATAAACCCTTCGCAGTCAAAATGACGACCAAATAAAAGAATATGAAAACAGTTTGTATCACGGAAAAGTTCAGTCGCTTCGGGAAGGCGGAAGTCGAATCCATTACTGCAGACTCCCACTAGTGCAAAGAAGAAAAATGATGAGGGAACAGTTCTTTACATTCGAGGCTCAATGAAATGAACAATATACACAGAAAGACATTTGGGACCTATCTGTAATTAGATCAAATGACACAACCGACCTGATGCTAGACTAGTAATTCTCCGCACTTTACAATAAGTAATACGATAGTAAAATCTTAACTGTTCTATTTTCCTATCTAAAAACTCGCAATTGAAGCTATTCGTAGGCAGCAGACTTTTATGTGACTTTGCTTTCGGCAATTGTGACAGAGCGAGCGCCAGACATTCCCGGCTCTGATGCAGGTTTTAACAAGTGTGAAGACGCAGTATCCACAGTTCTGTAACACAATGCGTACTGTGCACGCCCACTGCCGTCTTTCAATCTTGTATAAGAATTAATAGTGACCTTACGCGACGCCCAACTAAACGTCAGCGCAGTGGCTGGCACCTATGCAAACATTGAGACCCAGGGACTTTTTTCGCATCCAATAGGCTACTCTTGGACGTCTTCGCAAGAGGCAAGCATAAATTTTTAGGCAACATAGTTGTATGGGGATAAACAGCGAGTAATTCACTTATAACCAATTATTCAAAATGACAGTCACAATCGCATTATGTATTTTGCCGCCAACCGGTTTCAACCGTGCACAGGCAGGGTGACGACCCCAGCGAGCGACCAAATGATGTAAATTGCCCTGGAGATGACCCCATCGCGTGTTGAAACAGGTTGGTGGCAAAGAATATAATGCGAATGTGACTGTCATTTTGAATAATTGATTAAGAGGCAAGCAGATTAGATCTATTATGAATACACTGTGACCTGTGTCTGGAATGTATTGATTTTGAACAAAGTGACTTTTCAGATCATACGGCCTATAACTTTCCCTCGCTCCCAAGGAAGCTCTTCAGTCATAGGGGCCTGCGGCAGCTTAATAGTATCTACCTCTTCCATGTACAATTTGAAGAGCAGCTATCACAGATCCGAAATCATCCAATGGCTCTTCGGCTGATGTACCAAAACGAAAATAAGAGCAAGGAAGGAAGATTTGGTTGTAGAGTCCCGTCGGCATCGAAGACAATAGAGACAGAGGACAATCTCTGAATGGATCAAGGATGAGGAAGAAAATCGGCCGTTCACTTTGAAAGAAAGAATCCCGGCATTTGCCTGGAGCGATTTAGAGAAAACACGGAAAACCAAACTACGGATGGACGGACGGGAATTTGTATCTTCGTCCTCTCGAATGTGAGTCCACTGTGCTAACCCAAAACGAAAAGCTTGCTGGGCGCAACGCTATGCATTGTATATTTGATCTTGAGACTGTGTGTCTGTATGAGAACAATTTAAATAACTCCTAATTTGTTTCCGCCTTCCCGGAGGGAAACACGTCCGTAAGGGGGACAAGAGCGGGTGCTTGCCCCCTCTAATATGGGTAGAGAATTTTTATTTACTACAGAATTCTCTCGAATTTCTAGTTATCGTTGTCTGCGATTCCACTAAACTGCAGATTTTTGCCGACGCTGACGAGAAATAGTGCAACTTCAGCAATCACTATACATCCTGAGATATTTTAATTGTCCCACTGTTCAAGGAAATCATGCCAATTCCTCAGTGCGTGTGTGATTTCGGTGCTGATCTGCAGTCAAGGCTGATGCGATCCTCAACCTAACGGTGTCGAAGTAATGTCTTCAATCTGTTCCTGTCGCTTCCTCTTTCACCCCTTACTGAACCGCAGAAATGAGCCGATCTAACACCTCTGGAGCACGGATTCTGTCGCCGATTCCTGAGACAATACCATCAGTCCGCAAGTGCCGTATGAACGCCATCTACTCCTTGATGCACAACGGAATGACAACACTAGTTTACCATTTCCGTGCGCGACAAGAAAATCCACAATGGACCGCTAATGCTGCATTCAGTTTTACACGAGAGAGCCATTAAACTATACTCGAAATATCATAAACATGCTGTATTGTAGGTGTGTACATTTATTCTTGATCCAAACAGACTAAAAAAGAGAAACCAATTTCTGCATCAGAAGAGAAGGAAAACAGTGTGAAATTTCTTGTTCGAAAAAATTGTGCACTACAGGATTGGGACATGGTGCAGGGAATGGCAATTGAATCTCAATGTAGACAAGTGTAATGTGCTGCGAATACACAGAAAGATAGATCCCTTATCATTTAGCTACAAAATAGCAGGTCAGCAACTGGAAGCAGTTAATACCATAAATTATCTGGGAGTACGCATTACGAGTGATTTAAAATGGAGTGGTCATATAATATTGATCGTCGGTAAAGCAGATGCCAGACTGAGATTCATTGGAAGAATCCTAAGGAAATGCAATCCGAAAACAAAGGAAGTAGGTTACAGTGCGCTTGTTCGCCCACTGCTTGAATACTGCTCAGCAGTGTGGGATCCGTACCAGACAGGGTTGATACAAGACATAGAGAAGATCCAACGGAGAGCAGCGCGCTTCGTTACAGGATCATTTAGTAATCGCGAAAGCGTTACGGAGATGATAGATAAACTCCAGTGGAAGACTCTGCAGGAGAGACGCTCAGTAGCTCGGTACGGGCTTTTGTCAAAGTTTCGAGAACATACCTTCACCGAAGAGTCAAGCAGTATATTGCTCCCTCCTACTTATATCTCGCGAAGAGACCATGAGGATGAAATCAGAGACATTAGAGCCCACACAGAGGCATACCGACAATCCTTCTCTGCACGAACAATACGAGACTGGAATAGAAGGGAGAACCGATAGAGGTACTGAAGGTACCCTCCGCCACACACGGTCAGGTGGCTTGCGGAGTATGGATGTAGATGTAGATGTAGATTTTCAAACTGTGAGTGCAGCGTAACACCACATGCCCCAGAGCTATGAATTCTGCATTCCAGTTGTCACGATGCGCAATAATTTGACAAACCGGAGAGACGAGGATTACTTCGGCGCAGCCACTGGCTGCTGAAACTGACTCTGCCGGCCAGTTCGATTATGCTTTTACGGTTTCCCTCATTCATCTATCCGTATAGTGGACCTGGCCTCAATTTAGCTAACCAACAAAAAAATGTAGCTTTCACAGCACATTTTGGCCAATTTCAATTATGACTTTCAATCCAAAAAAATACAAAACTTGAAAAAATGAACAGTTCTAAAGTTTTATAAGAAAACTAAAAACTGCTTGTTCAAATCTCATGCGACCTGTAAGGCTCTGTTGTCTGTTTCTCCGCTTTGAGGAGTACTGACGTGAAATTTTGTTGCTATCCAGCAGAATTTTCTCACTCATTTTCACTGTCTTTCCTTTTTCAGATTTTTAATTTTTAGTTTAAACCTAACATTATGGAGATTGAAAAAGTTATTATTCAGACTATTTTCTAGCTTTATTTCATATCTCGTTAGGTGTTCTGAACATAAAAAGATCGCTGAATCCAACAGGTGGTATCTATATCCACGTTAATAACATAAAAAGGTGTACCTCGCTCACACTACTGAAATATGCTTACCTTTCTGGTACCAAAGTGATACATTTTAAAAATTCTGAGAAATTAAGAATCACCATTTTAATATGGGATGCTTTTTGTGTACTTCTTGTCAAATTTAGTTTTTGGGACACGACATTTTTCAAACTCATCTAGTCAGTTACATAAAACCTGACAATATATGCACCTTGCCCTCCTGGAAAAAATCTGGTGATACCCTTGTCAGAGGTAAAAGCAGTTCGTCGTGGACCTCCCATGTTCCAATGCAAATAATCTGTAAACTTCATCCTGTCGCCCCCCCCTTACCCCCACCAATTTGTTTTCCCGACTCTCAACTGAAACTGTTTTCCTCACGACGATCGGACGTGCGCAAGGGACAGTTAACAGGGATAACATGTTTTGTATGAAAACTGACTGTGTTGTCTAAAACGATAAAATGTGGATTTTCTATCCAACGTTAAAGGCATTAGTTTTTCAATTTAGGTCAAAAGCTTCCTCTGAAAGTATAACAATTTTACATTTTAGTTTATTGAGATCGGTAAGTACCATTCTCCCTAACAATGGCTAGATACAGCTATGCTCATAACAGATCGACTTTCACACTGAAATTTGCCTTTCCTGCATAGGGTTTCCAAATTAAACTCCCACACTATAATAATTAGGCGAAGCCTAAAAAATTGTTAAAGTAATAATATAGTCAGCCAGTGGTTGCTACCGGCTAGTAATGACGATACTGGCTTTTACCACTTATTCTATGTGTAATTAGGCCGACCCTCCGCGAATAAGCCGATTGATCGCTTACTTTGCCTTACGATTCCATGGAGAACTTAAAAAATCATATTTTTCTCAACAACTGCGAAATTTAATTTTTGGTGTATCTCGACTACATCCGAATGTTCCACGCGAAGTCTGAACAGCGACTCTCTGACCGAACACAAAGGAGGGCGAATGGTAACGCTTGAGCGTTACTGAACGAAATAGCACGACAGTACCTCGTGCAGGGAAGCGTACGCTGAGCTCTGAATGTTCCAGAAAATCGGCGGTGCGTCAGGGGTGCCGTTGACTCGCCATAGCACAGTCGACAGTAGTACTCCTAATAAACTTACAATACGGTTGTGGCCATGTCATCCATCGTGAACTGTTAAGCAATTTTCGTTATGTTTATTTCTGTTTATGATCATTTTATGCCGTTCGATAAGCAGCAGCCAGAAGCAAGTAGAACTCTTAGCTCGCTTATTTGTTTCATATTTTAATTCTTAATTTCTCTGCGTATTTTTGGGTACTTGCATAGTATATTACACTAATTTAGGGCGTATTACAGTATTTGAGAGTTTTAGCAGCGCGTTTTAGTACCCGTATAGTGTAAATTAGTGTAGTCGTCGGTCATCTGTTTGTTTTGAACGGATTGTGAGATAAAAGGAAAAAAAATTGTTAGGGATGGATAGGGACTGCACCTGTTGTGTAGAGACTGGTTGGCTCTGAGCACTATGGGACTTAACAGCTGTGGTCATCAGTCCCCTAGAACTTAGAACTACTTAAACCTAACTGACCTAAGGACATCACACACATCCATGCCCGAGGCAGGATTCGAACCTGCGACCGTAGCAGTCTCGCGGTTCCGGACTGCGCGCCTTGAACCGCGAGACCACCGCGGTCGGCTGTGTAGAGATTCAGGGGGAATTGGCCACCGTCCGTAAGCAGCTGGAAGCTGCGTTGGCCGTGGTCGACAGGCTCCAGGCTCTTGCCCTGGGCCTCAGTGACATTGGGACACCCGAGGCGAGTGCTTTGACGCCTCTGGAACCTGTAGCATCGCCTGGGATCTCTGATGCCACTGCGCCCTCGGGTTCGGACGTCCCTACCTGACGACACTTGCCTGACGGTGACTGGCGAACCGTGGCGGAGTCGCGAATCTCTGGGCGGAAGGCGAAAGTTGGTGCTGGCCGCAAGGCTGTACCCTTACTCCTCCGTAACAGGTTTGAGGTACTGCCCAAAGCTGAAAGTACTTCTGAGCCAGCGAGAGCGGCTTCGCCTGTTACGGCAGTGGCTGGTCTGCCTAAGAGGTCCGGACAAGCGCAGAGGGTGGGATTGCTTGTCATTGGGAGCTCCAATGTTAGGCGGGTGATGGAGCCCCTTAGGCATATGGCAGCTAAGGACGGGAAGAAAGCCAATGTGCACACCGTGTGCATACCGGGGCGAGTCATCCAAGATGTGGAAAGTGTCCTTCCGGATGTCATGAAGGGTACAGGGTGCAGCCAACTGCAGGTGGTGGCTCACATCGGTACCAATGAAGTGTGTCGCTATGGATCGGAAGAGATTCTCTCTGGTTTCCGGCGGCTATCTGAGTTGGTGAAGGCTGCCAGTCTTGCTAGCGAGATGAAGGCAGAGATTACCATCTGAAGCATCGTCGACAGGACCGATTGTGGACCTTTGGTACAGAGCCGAGTGGAGGGTCTGAATCAGAGGCTCAGACGGTTCTGCGACCGTGTAGGCTGCAGATTCCTCGACTTGCGCCATAGGGTGGTGGGGTTTCGGGTTCCGCTAAATAGGTCACGTGTCCAGTACATACAGGAGGCGGCTACACGGGTAGTAGGGGCTGTGTGGCGTGGACTGGGCGATTTTTTGGGTTAGACAGTCTCGGTATCGATCAAAAAGGGCTCCAGTCTCAAAGGGTACAGGGCAAAGAAACGACAAGAATCGACCAAGCAACTGTCGGTTTTGTAGTTGTAAATAGTCGTAGCGGTGTTGGAAAAGTACTAGAGCTTCAAGAGCTGATAGAAAGCACTGAAGCTGAAATCACTATAGGAACAGAAAGCTGGCTATAGCCGGAGATAAATTTTCCCGGAATATTTACAGAGGCGCAAACCGCGTTCGGAAAGGAATATTAAATAAAGCAGGTGGTGGTGTGTTCGTGTCTGTTGGTAGTACTTTATCTTGTACTGATGTTGAAATAGATAGTTCCAGCGAATTACTATGGGTTGAGGTTATACTCAACAGCCGTACCAAAATAATAATTGGCTCCTTCTACCGACTCCACCGACTCAGATGATATAATATCTGAACGGTTCAAAGAAAACTTGAATCTCATTACAAATAAGTACCACATTCATAGAGTTACAATTGGTGGAGACGTCAATCTACCCTCGATTTATTGGCGAAAATACAAGTTCAAAGCCGTTGGTAGACAGAAAACATCTTCCAAAATTGTACTAAATGCTTTCTCTGTGAATTACTATGAACAATTATTTCATGAGCCTACACGAATTGTAAATGGTTGCGAAAACACACTTGACCTCTTAGCCACAAATAATCCCGATCTAATAGAGAGCGTCATGACGGATACAGGGATTAGTGAACACAAGGTCATTGTAGCGAGGCTCAAAACCATATCAACCAAAACCACTAAAAGTAAACGCAAAATATATCGATTTAAAGCAGCAGATAAAAATTCGCTTGATATCTTCCTAGGAGAGAGTCTCCATTCCTTCCAAGCTAATTATGTAAGTGTAGACCAGATATGGCTCAAATTCAAAGTTACAGTATCGACAGCAATAGATAGATTCATACCGCATAACTTAATAAGAGAAGGGACATCCACCATGGTACACAAAACACGTCAGACCACTGTTGCAGAAGCAACGAAAAAAGCATGCCAAATTCAGAAGAACGCAAAATCCCCAAGATTGGCTAAGTTTCACGGAAGCTCAAAATTTAGTGATGATGTCAGTGCGAGATGCTTTTAATAGTTTCCACAGTGAAACATTGTCTCAGACTATCTTAGAAAACCCAAAGAGATTCTGGTCGTATGTAAAGTACACAGTCATACCGTCACTGTGCGATAGCGATTGAAATATTACCGATAATGGTTCCACTAAAGCGGAATTACTAAATACAGTTTTCCGTAATTCCTTCACGAAAGAAGACGAAGTAAATATTCCAGAATTAGAAACCAGAACAGCTGTTAGCATGAGTGACATAAAAGTAGATATCTTAGGTGTTGCCGAACAACTCAAATCACTTAAGAAAGGCAAGTCTTCCGGTCCAGATGGTATACCAATCAGGTTCCTTGCAGAGTGTGCAGACACAACATCGCCTTTCTTAGCAATCATATACAACCGCTCACTTGACGAAAGGTCTGTTTCTAAAGAGTGGAGAGTAGCACTGGTCACACCAATATTCAAGAAATGAAATAGGAGTAACCCATTGAATTACAGACTCATATTACTGACCTCAAGTTGCAGCAGGGTTTTGGAACATATACTGTACTCGAACATTATGAATCACCTAGAGGAAAATGACTTATTGATACACAACACCGATTCAAAAAGTATCGTTCTTGTGCAACGCAACTACCTCTTTATTCGCTTGAAGTAATGAGTGCTGACGAGAAAGGATCTCAGATCGATTCCATATACCTAGATTTCCAGAAGGCTTTTGGTACCGTTCCCCACAAGCGACTATTAATCAAATTGCGTGCATATGGAGTTGTGTGACTAGATTCGTGATTTACTCTCAGAGAGGTCACAGTTCGTAGTGATAGACGGTAAATCATCGAGTAGAACAGAACTGATATCTGGCGTTCAGCAAGGTAGTGTCATAGGTCCTCCGCTGTTCCTGATTTACGTAAATGATCTATGTGATTTACCGAGCGAGGTGGCGCAGTGGTTAGACACTGGACTCGCATTCGGGAGGACGACGGTTCAATCCCGCGTCCGGCCATCCTGATTTAGGTTTCCCGTGATTTCCCTAAATCGCTCCAGGCAAATGCCGGGATGGTTCCTTTCAAAGGGCACGGCCGACTTCCTTCCCCATCCTTCCCTAATCTGATGAGACCGATGACCTCGCTGTCTGGTCTCTTTCCCCCCACAAACCAACCATCTATGTGATTATCTGAGCAGCCCCCTTAGACTGTAATTTACCGTCTAGTAAAATCATCAGACGATCAATTGCAATTACAAAATGATCTAGAGAGAATTTCTGTATGGTGCGAAAAGTGGCAATTGGCACTAAACAAAGAAAAGTGCGAGGTCATCCATATGGCTACTAAAAGAAATCCGATAAATTTTGATTATACGATAAATCGCACAAATATAAGGGCTGTCAATTCGACTAAATACCTAGGAATTACACCGAGCGAGGTGGCGCAGTGGTTAGCACACTGGACTCGCATTCGGGAGGACGACGGTTCAATCCCGTCTCCGGCCATCCTGATTTAGGTTTTCCGTGATTTCCCTAAATCGTTTCAGGCAAATGCCGGGATGGTTCCTTTGAAAGGGCACGGCCGATTTCCTTCCCAATCCTTCCCTAACCCGAGCTTGCGCTCCGTCTCTAATGACCTCGTTGTCGACGGGACGTTAAACACTAACCACCACCACCACCTAGGAATTACAATTACGAGCAACTTACATTGGAAAGACCACATACATAATATTGTGCGGAAGGCGAAACAAAGACTGGATTTTGTTGGCAGAACACTTAGAAGATGCGACAAACCCACTAAAGAGACAACCGACATTACACTTGTCCGTCCTCTGCTGGAATATTGCTGCGCAGTGTGTGATCCTTACCAGGTAGGACTGACGGAGGACATCGAAAAAGTGCAAAGCAGGGCAGCTCGTTTCGTGTTATCGGGTAATAGGGGTGAGAGTGTCACAGATATGTTAGGCGGGGTCTGGGTGGCAGTCACCGAAACAAATGCGATTTTCTTTGCGGTGCGATCTATTTACGAGATCTCAAATACCTACTTTCTCTTCCGAATGCGGAAATATTTTGATGACACCCACCTACGTGAGGAGAAATGATCATAACAATAAAATAAGAGAAATCAGAGCTCGAACGGAAAGCATTAGGTGTTCCTTTTTCCCACGCGCCATTCGAAAGTGGAATGGTAGAGAAGTAGTATGAAAATTGTTCGATAAACACTGTGCCAGGCACTTAAGTGTTAATTGCAGAGCAACCATGTAGATGTAGATGTATAAATTCCATCACTCGAGTTTGTTAGTGAGTAGTATGGTAAAAAGTAGAAAAATCAGAAGTTGATGTGAAAATATAAGGGATTTTTTTTTACGTCTGACAAAGATTGTTCAAATGTGTGTGAACTCTTATGGAACTTAACTGCTAAGGTCATCAGTCCCTAAGCTTACACACTACATAACCTAAATTATCCTAAGGACAAACACACACACTCATGTCCGAGGGAGGACTCGAACCTCCGCCGGGACCAGCCGCACAGTCCACGACTGCAGCGCCTGACAAAGATACACGTGATTTGCTTTGAGAACAGTAACTGTTTTAAAGAGATGGAGAGCACATAGGCCATTCTGTTTACTTTAATCCCTATAGATCGACAGAAAACTGAAGCATCAACGTATCAAATACCAGTAAAAAAGCAGAATCTGTCGCCTTGGTTCAATAAACTTTTAGCATCTGTTGCAGGACATACATGAATGAGGGGAAAATAATTTTTAACTTTCAAGACACCTCAGGTAAGGAAGCCTTCGTTATAAGTAAACGTTACGAGGCTTTAACCTTATACGACAAAAGTTAAATGGTGTTTCCGCAGAAGTATCAATCTGCAGAACTGCAGTACAGCCACAACCAACAATGAGTGTCAGTATTAAAGAAAGAGATCTGTTTCCGGGGAAACGGTAACAGATCCGCACACACATCCAATGAGAATAGTCGGGAGGCTGCCGGAGGCGTTGGAAGTTATCCACCGGAGGGGTAAGTGATAGTAAGTGGTTGGTTCTTTTCGACTGTGAACACTGAGCCACCGGAGGCGTAAGTTATAGTGAGTGGTTTGATCTTTTGGTCTGTGAACACTGAGCCCTGAGAATATTAAGCTTTATATGGAAATGAGCATTCTGTGTCGTTCTATTGGTTGAACACTATTCTATTAGTAACGGGCAAAGCGCGCTGAAAATATCTGGTTTTCCTACAACAGTGAAATTTTTCTTTGTTTTATTCGTCACGTATATGTCTTATTATCCGAAAAAATATGGAAACTTCATACGGTTGAGTTGTCAGACAGATTTAGAAATAAACAGTATATTTTGGGTTCCCGTGCGTGTTGATGAATGCATTTTATGCAAAATACCTAAGCGTCAGTACTGCCAGTCTGCACCGCTATCCGCGATTGAAGGTTGAAATTTGGCTGTTATATTGCAAATTTCAATATTTAATGTGATATTTTCACAGCTAAATCATTTTCGCTTATTAGTTACCGCAGATGAACTGTTAAGGTGCAGTTCTATACCTAATATCGATTACGATCAACTTAGTTGTCCTTGGGGTAGTCTGTGAGGCAGCCCAGAACTGTTTTTTGCGCTCAGTGTGAGCCAACCAGTCATATCACAGTCTGCTTCCCTGTAGATCCTGGGGCTTAAGCTTAAGTAAGCACTCTTTGTGTTCGACCAAGTGGATGAAGGCCGTGTTTGCAGTGGAACTGAGCGAGTTGCTGGTCTCTGGACGGTGAGGTGTTGGGGCGCAGTTGACTGCATGTAGGATGTGTGCACTTGCAATACGATTTCTTTAGTCATTCCCAACGTGCGTGTGGTTCATGCCGATCTATGTGTGTGATTCGCATCACGTAGTTGCTGTAATTTTCGCGCTTTGGACAAGTGTCTCACAAGTGGATATCGGGTCTTGGTGTCTTCGTGAAGTGGGTGTGTTTCAAGGCTCGGTCAGAATCTGTCTGCTATTAATTCATCCGAATGGCAGTGCAGTGAACTTAGTCACGTCCTCTATCAGTGAAACTTCGTAAACACTTAGTGAACTGTATGGATTGTACTACTCATACGTTGATTTACTTACGTTTGGAATTCTGTGTTTCACATGTTTTTTGGACATTAGTAATTAACGTGCCACTGTAATTTACTGATTTTCTTGAAGTCATTTGAAGGAATTAACATTAAAATATTCTTTCAAATAAATTTTTCTTACCTATTTGAACTCAGCAGTTGGAATACAATGACTTGATGTGAAACATAATACCACCTCCTGACCTAGTAGAACGTTGTAATTTAGGTGAACAGCAGTAACAACGACGAATATCATACTTCACATTTCTTCCCACGTTACTGGCAAAATAGGTAGGTTTTGGTGGTTATAGAGTTGTCAGAGACACAGTACTTTTTGTCTACAGAAAGTGTATTTATTTGACTTTTTTGTGTTTATTTGTGCATGGTTACAACAGATTGGGTCCAAATGTTCTGCTGCACTACATGGGGTATAAGTCATGTCGCTTAAATACTTTTATAGTTGGTAAGGTATTTCACACAGTTACTCATGTTCACTTACATTTTTCTTTTGTTATACACACTAAGAAAAGTAAGTGTTCGCAGCCTTGCTGAGGATCTAAAAACAGTTTGCAGTCAGATCGTGTTACTAAATTTTATTAATGGTTCGCAATCTTGTATTTGAGAAAACTGGAAATCAGGTAGTACCCGGCTTCACCTTCATACATAATTCTTTTCCAAAACTTGCATGACACAGGGTGTACGATATGAGGGATTGCGAGGTATTGTTGCATTCCAGAAAATGTCATTTCAAAGAGCAAAGCTCTTACTGAAAGCTGAGGAGGAGTACGTAAATAATTGCAATACTGTATATTAATATGGAATGGGCAAAATCCTCAAAATCATATTTATAACTATGATTACCTGACAGCATTTTGACAGGAACGCGGTGGTCTTACCCATTCTACAGTTCATATAATATATAATTTATAGGTACATTCTCTAAATGGAATTCTATCTTGAAATTTACCAAAGTTTGTTGATTTTGTCATGTCACATGCCTATGTTTCGCAATTATCGATGTGATAGCTGGTCTTCTAACAGAAAATCTTTGTGGAGCATGGGACTATGAAGCAGGGAAGACTTTTCAGGCTTGAAGATTATTTTATACAGTATGGTTGGTTGGCTGTTTTGGGGAAGGAGACCAGACAGCGTGGTCATCGGTCTCATCGCATTATGGAAGGAAGGGGAAGGATGTCGGCCGTGCCCTTTCAGAGGAACCATCCCGGCATTTGCCTGGAGTGATTTAGGGAAATCACGGAAAACCTAAATCAGGATGGTCGGACGCGGGATTGAACCGTCGTCCTCCCGAATGCATTACAGTATGTAAAAAATATTTATTATATCCGTAATCCACTCAGTATTTATTGTAGTTGTGTTACTATGATATATAAAGTGATATATGAATAATTACTTTGCAATAAGTATATATTTTTATGATATTGATACTGTTGTTAACGTCGTCTTGATTATGTTAATGATTTAAAATTATACTTTCATTATAATTTCTACATTATTGAAGATAGAAAGTATCCAATAAATTGACATACATCTAAGGAACTACAGGTATAAAATACTCGCGAATAATATGTTTGTTTATATACCACTAATGTCTGATTGACACTGAAAATTAAAAATGTGAAACAAATGAAAGCATTTTTTAAGCAAATTATGGCATTACAGCAACTGCAAAAATCACGATGGTCATAAAAAGGACTCCTCAAAAGTGAGGAGGCAGGAAGTAAACATAAAAACTTTGAAGCTATCTACAGAGTGATTTGAAAATACTTTTACAAAATCACACGGTAACAAGAAGAAAGTCAGTGAAACGTAAGTCCAAACAGCTCCCTTTTTAAGGTTTATTGCATGTTTATGATCAATCCGTTCAATTCGAAAAATGAAATTGCTAAACTTCTTTCTTCATTACAGCTAGCTAAAGAACGCATTTAAACTGTTCATGGCCAATAATTTAAATTTATTTTGAGATAATAGCGAAGCAAAGATATCTGCTGATTCACTCATAGCATCCTCGTGGGAGATGTGTTGCAATGTGACATTTTCAAATTTGACATTTTTGTACATTTGAGATAGGCCTGGCTTGGACATTTCACGTTAGTTGTAGTTTAGCAGTTGACAAATGTTTAACCGTTGCAGAATATTCATTTTGTGAGGAGGACAATGATAATGTTTTGTAAGGCTTTCAGAATGCTAATGGATACGAGAATGTATCAAAACAGTTTTTTCCTCAAAAGACAGCCGAATAATCCTGACATTCCTGTTGCTAATCGTCGCATTACTGAGACAGGATGTGTCACACGTCAACTGGCGGAACAGGATTCACCGGCAGTTCATTGCGTGCTGGTCCACAAAGAATGAATTCCACAGGGTCGCGTGCAAAATTCGAGTACTCATACATGGCACATCGCCTCGACAAGTGGTGCGTCTCGTAATTACACATGGGGTGTACTCCACCATCAGATTAGGTATTAGTAAATTTTGTTACTGTCTTGTTCTGGGTCACTCGCGTGACAGTAATTGACAACGAAGGAACTGTCGTCAGTGGTCTGTACCATAAACTGTTAAACCTTTCTTTTCTATCTTTAATTCTGTTTACACACGAGGCAATGTTTGACAGAGATGGAGCGGACGAAAATCCTCATATTACAGCTAGAGACTGGAATTTTACATTTAATCCATCGACTGGAATTGTAGACAAATGTCCAATAGCTCCCTATGATATCGTGGAGTGTCTTACAGGATCTGTCTACAAGAACTTTATTTAAAGCACTCTTCCAGATTTGTTACAGAACGAACTCGGTAAACAAAAAGAAACATACGGCAAATGCATGCTAGGGCCTCAGTATACCTGGCTCATTGTAGGAGGCACACTGGATGGTATCTGTGGACATACATGGACAGGCAGGGAGAGAACAATTCCGTGGCCTTGCGCGTTCCCGACACTTCAGTCACTTGGATTAGTACCTGTTGGACCACCTAAGACAATTGGTAGCTATTCTTGCAGCAGGTATCGAGGAAAACTGCAAAGCCGTTTGAGACAATTCAGTTGTAGGCCAAAGTCTGTGACACTCCATTGCACTACAATTGTAGTAAGTGTACATACATGCCGAAAGTGGAAATTCTGCACATTTTCTATCAATTCCTGTCTTTAGAACTAGAAATTTTTTCATCAATAACCAATGGAAGATTTGTATACTTACGTTATGTTGTGTTATTGTGGTCTTCACTCCGACCTCTCGATGCTGGTCTAACCTGTGCAAACCTCTTCATCTCTGCTCAGCTATTGCAACCAACATCCATTTGAGCCTTCTTACTGTATTCAAACTTTAGTCTGTATGTACTACTTCTTTCTTCACCAGTTCCCTTCATTAACATATAATTCCTTGAGCAACAGCATTCTGTGATTTGATTCCAGTACGTTCCATTATCCTTTTTTTTTACTTTTCCTAATGTCCATTTTAACCTCTTTTGATTTCGCTCAGCTGCTCTTCCGAGCTCTTTGTCGTCTCTGAGAGAATTAAAATGTCACTGACAGACTTTAAAGTTTTTATTTCTCCTACTTGAACATTGGTTTAGTTTCCGAATTTCTCGTTGGTTTCCATCATAGTCTGTTCAATGTACGGACTGAATAACGTCAGTATGTGGGAAAGCGCACGCAGTACGTCTGCTTTATACTGAACGCTAACCTTGGAGTCAGCCATCGTGTGCAAGAACGTTTGTATGACTCTAAAAAAAAAAGGTTCAAATGTGTGTGAAATCTTATGGGACTGAACTGCTAAGGTCATCAGTCCATAAGCTTACACACTACTTAACCTAAATTATCCTAACGACAAACACACACTTCCATGCCCGAGGGTGGACTCGAACCTCCGCAAGGACCAGCCGCACAGTCCAAGACTGCAGCGCCCAAGACCGCTCGGCTAATCCCGCGCTGTATGACTCCAAAAACGCTTGCTAGAGGCAGATTCTTTTAAGCAGACTGTCGCAGATGTACGAACGCCTAAGACTGAAGAACGGGTTCTTCTCACTGTGGATGATACTTCATCAACTAGTGCAAGGAGAAGTGCGAAAAGGGGAGACGGTAGTCACATGATGATCTGGAACATCCTGCATGAAAATCGTCTGTACTCGTACCACTGTAAACGAGTTGATGCCTCAAACGAGGCAGACTTTCAGCCAAGAATAACTTTCTCTCAATGCATGTTGGGGCAGCGTGTTGAGTTCCTGCAGTTTTTATTCATTGATGAAGCAATATCTTCACGTCACGGGATCTTTAGTTATCATAACAGTATGAAAACCCTCACCATTTGCGACGAAAGATGTCATCCAACGGATGTGGATTCTCTGTCTTTACACGTATAGGCCGTCTGTGTCTCGGGAATCGGTTTCCAAACTGGTGGATTCGTCGAGGGTGATCCGCTGCATGGCCACCTGCATCGCTAGATTTGGAACCAGTGGGCGTCTTCCTTTGAGGACTTTAAAAGTTCTTGGTGTAAGCAACTTCTGTACCCGGTATTGATGTTCTGAAGGAGCGTAACAAAAATGGATTCAACC
Source organism: Schistocerca cancellata (assembly GCF_023864275.1). Classification (NCBI taxonomy): domain Eukaryota; kingdom Metazoa; phylum Arthropoda; class Insecta; order Orthoptera; family Acrididae; genus Schistocerca; species Schistocerca cancellata. Next base: position 805,895,222 of record NC_064630.1, read on the forward strand.
AAATACGGAACAAAGAGTTTTCTACGGCGTACGGTAAAATAAGGAACGCAGATTCAGGGTGTACATGGAAGGAGGAGGGGGGCACTTCGAAAGTTTCTGTACATGTGATTGTCTTTGGTAAATAGTATTTTGTGCCATGAGTAATAACAAATCGTTTCATAACTCCCGGAAAAATAATTTTCGGACAAATTTTGTAGTTAATTTTTGCAGCGTTTTGATATCAAGAATAAATCCCTACAGTTTCCGCCACATCTTTTTGTAGAATGAAATTTTCACTCTGCAGCGGAGTGTGCGCTGATATGAAACTTCCTAGCAGATTGAAACTGTGTGCCGGACCGAGACTCGAACTCGGGATCTCTGCCAGTACCTCGTCTCCAACCTTCCAAACTTTGCAGAAGCTCTCCTGCAAACCTTGCAGAACAGCACTCCTGAAAGAAAGCATATTGCGGAGACAAGCCTTAGCCACAGCCTGGGGGATATTTCCAGAATGAGATTTTCACTCTGCAGCGGAGTGTGCGCTGATATGAAACTTCCTGGCAGATGAAAACTGTGTGCCCGACCGAGGCTCGAACTCGGGACCTATGCCTTTCGCGGGCAAGTGCTCTACTAACCGAGCTACCCAAGCACGACTCACGCCCCGTCCTCACAGATACACATCTGCCAGTACCTCGTCTCCTACCTTCCAAACTTTACAGAAGCTCTTTTGCGTGTGTCGTGCTTGGGTAGCTCCGATGGTACTTTCTTTCAGGAGTGCTAGTTCTGCAAGGTTTGCAGTAGAGCTTCTGCAAAGTTTGGAAGGTAGGAGACGAGGTACTGGCAGAAATGAATCTGTGAAGATGGGGCGTGAGTCGTGTTTGGGTAGCTCGGTTGGTAGAGCACTTGCCCTCGAAAGGCAAATTTCCCGAGTTCGAATTTCGGTCCCGTACCCAGTTTTAATCTGCCAGGAAGTTTCACATCCTTTTTGTAGACTTAATATACGCTGAGGTAGCAGAAGTCAAGAATACTGATGTGTTTGCAAATGTGCCAACACCTTGTAGATAGAGGAGGCCGAAATGCACGCTATAATCTAACGCAGACGGCCGTGAGGTCTGAAACAGGATACGTTATGAATGCTATAAAGAAAAGTACGTAGCGGCGGTTATACTTAACTTTAATCCATCATTTGTATACAGCATTCTTGATGATACAAGTGAAACTCTCTCTAGAAATGGTTAATGGCGCCTTGCTAGGTCGTAGCCATGGACTTAGCTGTAGGCTATTCTAACTGTCTCTCGGCAAATGAGAGAAAGGCTTCGTCAGTGTAGTCGCTAGCAAAGGCGTCGTACAACTGGGGCGAGTGCTAGTCCGTCTCTCTAGACCTGCCGTGTGGTGGCGCTCGGTCTGCAATTACTGACAGTGGCGACACGCGGGTCCGACATGTACTAATGGACCGCGGCCGATTTAAAGCTACCACCTAGCAAGTGTGGTGTCTGGCGGTGACACCACAGATACCTCCTAACATCGTGTTGGACCTCACTTTTCCCAGCGTAGTGCAGCTACTCGACATAGCATGCTCTCAACAAGTGCTTGGAAGCCCCAGCAGAAACCACACTACTCTATAGCCGTCCATAATTACGAAAGTGTTGCCTGTGCAGGATTTTGCGCACGAACTGACCCCTCGATTATGTTCCATAACTGTTCACTGGGATTCACGTCGGGCGATTTGGATCGCCAGATGATCCTCTCGATTTCCCAGAATGTTTTCCAAACCAATCGCGGAGAGCTGAAATAACGACTCATATGTCCAGGACACGGTTTTTCAGTCGTCTAGGGTACAACCGATACGGCCACGACCCCCGGAGAGGCGCTGCAGGCTATGTCGTACGACGGCAGTCCCATCCGTCGTCTGCCGCCATACGTCGTTAACGACAAATTTCGCCGCACTCTCCTAACGGATACGTTCGCCGTACGTCCCATATTGATACCTGCGGATTTTTCAAGCTGCATTGCGTGTCCGTTGAAACGTAAACGCCGGCCGCTGTGCCCGAGCCGTTCTAGGCACTTCATACCGATACCGCGCTGCTGCTACGGTCGCAGGTTCGAATCCTGCCTCGGGCATAGATGTGTGTGATATCCTTAGCTTAGTTAGGTTGAAGTAGTTCTAAGTCTAGGGGACTGATGACCTCAGATGTTAAGTCACATAGTGCTCGGAGCCATTTGAACTATTCTAAGGGAAGCAGTGGTTGGGAAGGGAGTAAGACAGGGTTGTAGCCTCTCCCCGATGTTATTCAATCTGTATATTGAGCAAGCAGTGAAGGAAACAAAAGAAAAATTCGGAGTAGGTATTAAAATCCATGGAGAAGAAATAAAAACTTTGAGATTCGCCGATGACATTGTAATTCTGTCAGAGACAGCAAAGGACTTGGGAGAGCAGTTGAATGGAATGGACAGTGTCTTTAAAGGAGGATATAAGATTAACATCAACAAAACCAAAACGAGGATAATGGAATGTAGTCGAATTAAGTCTGGTGATGCTGAGGGAATTAGATTAGGAAATGAGACACTTAAAGTAGTAAAGGAGTTCTGCTATTTGGGGAGCAAAATGATGATGATCGAAGTAGAGAGGATATAAAATGTAGACTGGCAATGGCAAGGGAAGCGTTTCTGAAGAAGAGAAATTTGTTAACATCGAGTATAGATTTAAGTGTCAGGAAGTCGTTTCTGAAAGTATTTGTATGGAGTGTAGCCATGTATGGAAGTGAAACATTGACGATAAATAGTTTGGACAAGAAGAGAATAGAAGCTTTCCAAATGTGGTGCTACAGAAGAATGCTGAAGATTAGATGGGTAGATCACATAACTAATGAGGAAGTACTGAACAGGATTGGGGACAAGAGAAGTTTGTGGCACAACTTGACCAGAAGAAGGGATCGGTTGGTAGGACATGTTGTGAGGCATCAAGGGATCACCAATTTAATATTGGAGGGCAACGTGGAGGGTAAAAATCGTAGAGGGAGACCAAGAGATGAATACACTAAGCAGATTCAGAAGGATGTAGGTTGCAGTAAGTACTGGGAGATGAAGCAGCTTGCACAGGATAGAGTAGCATGGAGAGCTGCATCAAACCAGTCTCAGGACTGAAGACCATAACAAACGTAAACGCTGCTGCTCTTGGTCGTTAGGTGAAAGCCGTCGTCGGCCACTGCGTTGTCCGTGGTGGAGAGGTAATCCTTGAAATTTGGTATTGCCGGCACAATCTTCATACTGTGGATCTCGGAATATTGAATTCTCTACTGATTTCCGAAACGAAATATCCCATGCGTCTAGCTGTAACTGGGCAACGGCCTTGCCGCAATGGATACACCGGTTACCGTCACATCACCGAAGTTAAGCGCTGTCAGGTGTGGGCGGCACTTAAATGGGTGCATTCCAGGCCGCCATGCGCTGTTGCCGTTTTTCCAGGGTGCACTCAGCCTCCTGATGCCAATTGAGGAGCTACTCGACCGAATAGTAGCGGTCCGGTCACAGAAAACCATCGTAACGCCCGGAGAGCGGTGTGCTGACCACACGCACCTCCTATGCACTTCCTTATTGAGGATGACACGGTTGTCGGATGGTCACGATGGGCCACGTGTGGCCTGAAGACGGTGTGCTCCTGCTGCTAGCTGAAACTGCCATTCGCGTTCAAAGTCTGTTAATTCCCGTCGTGCAGGCATAATCACGTCGGAAAACTTTTTAATGAATCATCTGAATATAAATACACTGCCCTTTGACACATTGTGTACATGATGCTTCCACCACCTGTAGATATGCATCTAGCTATCCCTTCATTTCCGTCACCTCAGTGTATAAAACGAGTCTGAAGTACGCTGAAAATATTATTCAGTTACTATGACATTCCAAGCAAATGAATAATTTTATGTATGTATCGTGTGAGGTAACTGCTGATTGAAAACTGTTTGGTATTACAAAATTCAGAAGTACTGAATAATTTTAAACACCTGCAGAATTCTGTTCATATTACACTACTGGTCATTAAAATTGCTACACCACGAAGATGACGTGTTACAGACGAGAAATTTAACCGACAGGAAGAAGATGCTGTGATATGCAAATGATTAGCTTTTCAGAGCATTCACACAAGGTTGGGGCCGGTTGCGACACCAACAACGTCCTGACATGTGGAATGTTTCCAACCAATTTCTCATGCACAAACAGCAGTTGACCGGAGATGCCTGGTGAAACGTTGTTGTGAGGCCTCGTGTAAGGAAGAGAAATCAGTACCAACACGTTTCCGGATTTGATAAATGTCGGATTGTAGCCTATCGCGATTGCGGTTTATCGTATCGCGACATTGCTGCTCGCGTTGGTCGGGATCCAATGACTGTTAGCAAAATATGGAATCGGTGGGTTCAGGAGGGTAATACGGAACGTCGTGCTGGATCCCTACGGCCTCGTATCACTAGCAGTCGAGATGACGGGCATCTTATCCCCATGTCTGTAACGGATCGTGCAGCCACGTCTCGATCCCTGAGTCAACAGAGGGGACGTTTGCAAGAGAACAACCATCTGCACGAACAGTTCGACGACGTTTGCAGCAGCATGGACTATCAGCTCGGAGACCATGGCTGCGGCTACCCTTGACACTGCATCACAGACAGGAGCGCCTGCGATGGTGTACTCAACGTCGAACCTGGGTGCACGAATGGCGAAACGTCATTTTTTCTGGATGAACCCAGGTTCTGTTTACAGCATCATGATGGTCGCATCCGTGTTTGGCGACATCGCGGTGAACGCACATTGGATGCGTGAAATAGTCATCGCTATACTGGCGTATCACCCGGCGTGATGGTATCGGGTGCCATTGGTTACACTCTCGGTCACCTCTTGTTGGCATTGTCTGAACTTTGAACAGTGAACGTTACATTTCAGATGTGCTACGACCCGTGGCTCTACCCTTCATTCGATTCCTACGAAATCCTACATTTCAGCAGGATAATGCACGACCGCACGTTGCAGGTCCCGTACGGGCCTTTTCTGGATACAAAAAATGTTCAACTGCTGCCCTGGCCAGCACATTCTCCTAATCTCTCACCAACAGAAAACGTCTGGTCAATGGTGGCCGAGCAACTGAATCGTCACACTACGCCACTCACTACTCTTGATGAACTGTGGTATCGTGTTGAAGCTGCATGGGCAGCTGTACCTGTACACGCCATCCAAGCTCTGTCTGACTCAATGCCCAGGCGTATCGAGGCCGTTATTACGGCCAGAGGTGGTTGTTCTGGGTACTGATTTCTCAGGATCTAAGCACCCAAATTCCGTGAAAATGTAATCACATATCAGTTCTTGTATAATATATTTGTCCAATGAATATCCGTTTATCATCAGCATTTCTTCTTGGTGTAGCAGTTTTAATGGCCAGTAGTGTATCTCTTTTACTAACTCTAGTGTATTTAAGTCTATTGTTTATAATGTTTCTGGCTGTCTCGGTTAAGTAACAGTTCAGCTAACCTATTTCTAGCGCGCTTGTGTGTGTGTGTGTGTGAGGGGACTCGAAAAGAAAAAGAAAACTAAGGGGGATGAGGTATCAGGTAGGGATACCATAAGTTGGAGAAGAAGAAACAGACGATAAAGTGGTTCGTGGGAGTGCAGGAGGAGACGCAGGTTCGACACCTTCCCTCGCCTCAGTCCGGGCGACGCGGCGATCGATGGGAAAGTCATTTGGACTCCGATGACAAGACGGGCGCGGTCTTAGGCCAGCCGCGGCAGCTCAGGTGTCGCACGAGGATGACGAGTGAGCCGAGACGTGGCGAGCCCAGCCCGCGTCCGTCCTCCGCAAGGAGGGCCAAATTTCCCCCGGGAGCCGTGCGACAAGCCGCGCCATGCCGCGGGACCACCTGCGTGTTCGCACTTTGTTCGCGGAGAGGGTTACCTTACCAACACCTCTACACTCTGTCCTACGAGTAAGCTACGTGAGGCTGTCGGTAAGAAGCATTTTGATAAACGGTGACCTAAATTCTCGTTGTGTTCCACGTGTGTCTCAGTATTCCATTGGAGTATTGGTATACGTCTGTCTGGGCAAAGGGATGGGTCTGTGCGTTGTGCTCATACGAAAACTTGCCTATAGCGGCGCACCGTATCCGATATGGAGGTTAAAAAAAAACACCGTGAAGACATTATCCAGATTGGACGGAAATCAGTGGATGTGGTGTACATGTACAGAGAAACAAATGATTAAAGTTTCAGAAGAATTGGATGATTTATTCAAGAGAAAGAGCTTCACAGATTGAGCAATTTATTAACGTATTGGTCCATCTCTCGTCTTTACGAAAGTAATTTCTGAGCTTGTATTTAATTGACTGAATGGTTAGAAGTCCTCCCGAGGGAAGTCGTGCCAAACTATCCAACTGGCTTCGTTACATCGTCCTAATCCCGAGCTAACTGGAGGGCCCTGCTCACAATGCTCCAAAATTTCTCAATTGCGGAGAAATTCGGCAACCTTGTTGGCGAAGTTAGAGTTTGGCAAGTACGAAGACAAACAGTAGAATTTCTCGCCATGTGTAGACCAGCATAATCTTGCTGAAATATAAGCTCAGGATGGCTTGCCATGAAGGGAAAAATACGGGGCGTAGAATGTCGTCGACGTACTGGTGTGCGGTAAGGGTGCCGTGGATGACAACCAAAGGGGTCCTGCTATGAAATGAAGTGGTAGCTCTGTCCGTTACTCCTGGCTGTTGCGCCGTATGGCGGGCAGTAGTCAGGTAGGAATCCCACCACTGTCTGGGATGTCTGCAGGCTCCTCTTCGGCCTGATACCTCACTGAGCAGAGTAGAATTGTCTCCACTGATTAGTATCGATTAGAACTGATCCGCGATGATCAGTGAAGACGTGTACCTACGATCCCCCGGTAAACCAAAGTTATTGAGAAACAACATCCCAGACATATTATTAGGTGATAATTATGTAAATAGATTCTTTGATTTTTATCAGGCAATTTACCATTTTGAGTTTTAGTCCGCTACTTGACTATCTGCCTCCATCGGTCAATGTACTGACTTGGCAGAAAATCCTAAGAAATTTTGGTATTTAGCGATGTCCCCGCCCCACTGATGAGTTTTACTATTTGCGTAGTTCGTCTCTGTCTTAATGTTGACTAAATTCGTCGAGTGAAAGAGGGGCGGCGCAACTATGGCGGCCATTCACCAGTAACTGACGCTGTCTGACTGCTTCTCTTAATAACTCTTATTCAGAACTCCTTTCTTACAACAGTTCGAGCGATTTATTTCTGACGCCCATGTACTGTCGGCTCTTGAGGAACCGCCTACTGCGCTACCGCCCTTTAAATTGCTTCTTCCTACTTTCGCTGTTACATACCAAGTTCCTCATTATACATTCTTCGTTGTTTTTTTCTCCCCTCCGAAGTCCAACAACCGCCTCGGAGTATCCCGCCGCCGCGACTCTGGACCTCCACGGAGCGACGTCATCAGCCTCATTGTGTTTGCTCCATGGCGGCTCGATACTTGCCGCGTCAAAGAAAGTCCGTGCCGGTTACTGGCTCGGTGTTTGAATTATCTGCACATATAAAAACCAAATACTCCCGCAGTATTTATGCACATACCTAACAAAGCCTAACCCGAAACTCAATTTTATAATTTAATTAGAATTTGTGCTAGGCCAGGGGCGATAGATGGCGCATGCAACAGACCACTTGTCGTCTGTTACACCACGTTATGTAAAAGCGGTAGGTGGATCAAAACAAAATGTCCTCACACTGTTTGGTACAGTTCCCCCACAGTCGTTTAATGAAAAAAGTAAGAGCATATGGACTATCAGACCAATTGTGTGATTCGACTGAAGAGTTCCTAGATAACAGAACGCAGCATGCCATTCTCAATGGAGAGAAGTCTTCCGAAGTAAGAGTGATTTCAGGTGTACCTCAGGGGAGTGACCAAAATGGTAATGAAACAGAGGATGACAGACTAAAGGCCGAAATACACTCCTGGAAATTGAAATAAGAACACCATGAATTCATTGTCCCAGGAAGGGGAAACTTTATTGACACATTCCTGGGGTCAGATACATCACATGATCACACTGACAGAACCACAGGCACATACACACAGGCAACAGAGGATGCACAATGTCGGCCTATTACAGTTTATATCCACCTTTCGCAGCAATACAGGCTGCTATTCTCCCATGGAGACGATCGTAGAGATGCTGGATGTAGTCCTGTGGAACGGCTTGACATGCCATTTCCACCTGGCGCCTCAGTTGGACCAGCGTTCGTGCTGGACGTGCAGACCGCGTGAGACGACGCTTCATCCAGTCCCAAACATGCTCAATGGGGGACAAAAAAATGGCTCTGAGCACTATGGGACTCAACTGCTGAGGTCATTAGTCCCCTAGAACTTAGAACTAGTTAAACCTAACTAACCTAAGGACATCACAAACATCCATGCTTGAGGCAGGATTCGAACCTGCGACCGTAGCGGTCTTGCGGTTCCAGACTGCAGCGCCTTTAACCGCACGGCCACTTCGGCCGGCCAATGGGGGACAGATCCGGAGATCTTGCTGGCCAGGGTAGTTGACTTACACCTTCTAGAGCACGTTGGGTGGCACGGGATACATGCGGACGTGCATTGTCCTGTTGGAACAGCAAGTTTCCTTGCCGGTCTAGGAATGGTAGAACGATGGGTTCGATGACGGTTTGGATGTACCGTGCACTATTCAGTGTCCCCTCGACGATCACCAGTGGTGTACGGCCAGTGTAGGAGATCGCTCCCCACACCATGATGCCGGGTGTTGGCCCTATGTGCCTCGGTCGTATGCAGTCCTGATTGTGGCGCTCACCTGCACGGCGCCAAACACGCATACGACCATCATTGGCACCAAGGCAGAAGCGACTCTCATCGCTGAAGACGACACGTCTCCATTCGTCCCTCCATTCACGCCTGTCGCGACACCACTGGAGGCGGGCTGCACGATGTTGGGGCGTGAGCGGAAGACGGCCTAACGGTGTGCGGGACCGTAGCCCAGCTTCATGGAGACGGTTGCGAATGGTCCTCGCCGATACCCCAGGAGCAACAGTGTCCCTAATTTGCTGGGAAGTGGCGGTGCGGTCCCCTACGGCACTGCGTAGGATCCTACGGTCTTGGCGAGCATCCGTGCGTCGCTGCGGTCCGGTCCCAGGTCGACGGGCACGTGCGCCTTCCGCCGACTGTACTGTGGAGACCTCACGCCCCACGTGCTGAGCAATTCGGCGGTACGTCCACCCGGCCTCCCGCATGCCCACTATACGCCCTCGCTCAAAGTCCGTCAACTGCACATACGGTTCACGTCCACGCTGTCGCGGCATGCTACCAGTGTTAAAGACTGCGATGGAGCTCCGTATGCCACGGCAAACTGGCTGACACTGACGGCGGCGGTGCACAAATGCTGCGCAGCTAGCGCCATTCCACGGCCAACACCGCGGTTCCTGGTGTGTCCGCTGTGCCGTGCGTGTGATCATTGCTTGTACAGCCCTCTCGCAGTGTCCGGAGCAAGTATGGTGGGTCTGACACACCGGTGTCAATGTGTTCTTTTTTCCATTTCCAGGAGTGCACAATCATTTTTCCCTCGCTCTGTTTGCGGGCGGAACAGGAAAGGAAATGACTTTTAGTGGTACAATGTATCCTCCGCCAGGCACGATAAGGTGACTTACGAAGTACGTATGTATTTGTACTAGAGGGAGATGTAGAGGATTAAAAATGCAGGCGAAGGCTGCGACCAGAATACATCCAACAAATAGGTGAGGACGTAGGGTGCAAGTGCTATCTTGAGATGAATAGGTTGTCACAAGTGAGGAATTCGTGGCGGCCGTATTATACCATTCAGCAGACTGATGGCAAAAAATGAAAAAAAAGGGGATCAGCACGGATGTTGCCAGATCTTACGGAACTGTTTAGTGACCTACAGGAGATGAACATCATTAAAATTTTAAGTTCCACTGATGCGTTCCCTCGGAGAAGATCCTCTTCCCATCTGTGCATATAAAATCCGGGCGTCAGAAACGTATGTGGTATTTCCATGGGTCCCCAAATGAGGAAGTTTATGCATGATGATGAATTTATGATGAGCTTTCCACCAATTGAAAGCAATCCCGAAATGTTTCATAGATTTTGTAAATGGATTTTTGTGTTACCATAGAAAGGGAAGTACCAGCGAATGGTTAAGCTTCCTTTCGAGACTTACCAGACGATGTAGTGCAGAATATCACTCAAATCCGATTTTTTCCACCCACACCTAAATGTGTTGGACTCTAACTCTGGCACATACTCAGAGGAGCAGGATTGAAACAAGATAATGGTGACGAAGGGAAATACAAAGAACAGACTTCTGGTGATAAATGAGGGAATATGACATAAAATACGATACGAAGAGTAGAAAAAAATTAATTTTTAGACTGAACAGGATTTTTTCATTGAATCTTCGCTATGTCAGGCTACTTTCTAACTAGATCTCCTGTTCCTTATTGTTAGGGGCTTTGGATTCCTATTCTTCATGATGGCACTCGCACTTCGGTGAAAACTAATCGATGTTTTACCTTCTGTTTCGTTGTCGTTGCTTTCTTCTTGGCAGGAAACATCCAGACAACAGATGGATAGAATAACAATTAAAATCGCTCAAAAGAGGAAAGGCTGCTGGACCTTATGGTATACCAGTTCCAATTTACACAGAGTACACGAAGGAACTTGCCCCCCTTCTTGCAGCGGTGTACTGTAGGTCTCTAGAAGAGTGTAGCGTTCCAAAAGATTGGAAAAGTGTGCAGGTCATCCCCGTTTTCAAGAAGGGACGTCGAAAACATGTGCAGAACTATAGACCTATATCTCTAACGTCGATCAGTTGTAGTATTTAGGAACACGTATTATGTAAGAGTATAATGACTTTTCTGGAGACTAGAAATCTACTCTGTAGGAATTAGCATGGGTTACGAAAAAGACGATCGTCTGAGACCCAGCTCGCGCTATTCGTCCACGAGACTCAGAGGGCCATAGTCACGTGTTCCCAGGTACATGCCGTGTTTCTTGACTTCTGCAAGGCGTTTGATATAGTTCCCCACAGTCGTTTGATGAACAAAGTAAGAGCATATGGTGTGGTGTCACTGCCAGGCACCACACTTGCTAGGTAGTAGCCTTTAAATCGGCCTTGTTCCGTTAGTTCCGCCCGGAGTGAGGCGATGGAAGGTATCGGACCCGCGTGTCGCCACTATCAGTGATTACAGACCGAGCGCCGCCACACGGCAGGTCTAGAGAGACTCCCTAGCACTCGCCCCAGTTGTACAACCGACTTTGCTAGCGATGGTTCACTGACAAAATACGCTCTCATTTGCCGAGACGATAGTTAGCATAGCCTTCAGCTACGTCATTTGCTACGACCTACCAAGGCGCCATGTTCAGTTACTATTGATATTGTGAATAATGTACAGTCAAGAGCGACGCTCATCATTAATGGATTAAAGTTAAGTAATCCACCAGCTGCGTCCGTTTTTCGAAATTCTAATTTCCTTGTCCTGTTCCAGACCTCATGCCAGCCTGCGTGAGCTAAAACGCTTGCCTTTCAGCTTCAGCTACCGTGTGATAGTCAAATTATGTCCCCGACGTGACGTAGCAACGCTGTCCTACGACGAAATTTTGTCTGCATTAGATGCATATTTCAAAGACTCAGTCAATGTAGTTGTCAAACGGTATACCTTCTTTCGTACAAAACGTACGGCAGGTCAGACTAATCGGGAGTGGGTTGCAACCTTCCAAGGCCTTACTAGGGATTCTGCTTTTTAGTGTCAATGTGGACTCCCTTATTCAGATACTATGGTACATGACGCAATTGCACAGAACATTTCTGATCTTCGTATAAGGGAACAGATTTTGAAACTAGTCAATCCCTCCCTTCAACAAGTGATGGACATATTGGATCAGCAGGACACACTTGACTTTGCTCAGGAATCATTTGAAACTTCGCCACACGTGTGTCAGGTTAACTGGCCCGCCAGGCGAACTGCATGAAACAGTAAACAGTCCTCGCGTCCGGCCGCGCCGCTGCCGCCAGGCTCTCAACCACGTGTGCTGCGCAGGCAAGCAAATGCAGTGCTAAAATCATGCCCGCATTGTGCTACTAGACATTCCCGTGAGAATTGCTCGTCACTCCAAGCTATTTGCTTTTACTGTAATAAAAAAGAACATGTTCAAAGTGTTTGCCAGAAAAAGCTCAGATTGGAAACTCAAAATCATTCCAGGCCCTTTACTTCGCACCGGAATCGGAATCGAACCAAGGATACTCAGGCTCGCGACAGTTTGCCCATGGAAATTCATATAGTTCATGCCACTCCACCCAGTGCCACTCTCTCTAACAGTGACTGTGTTCGTCCCACAAACAGTGTGCATCGACATCGCAGGCATTCCTGTCAAGTCGCAAGTGATTTTGTACCAGTGTCAGTTCACGCTGCACGAGACAGTCGCTCTTGTCCTCAGCAGGGCAATAAACTTTTTGCGGACTTGGACATTAACGGCAAAGTGGTACCATTCCAGCTCGATACCGGGGCTGCAGTTTCACTGATCAATCAAGCGACGCTCATCATTAATGGATTAAAGTTAAGTATTCCACCAGCTACGTCCGTTTTTCTAAATTCTAATTTCCTTGTCCTGTTCCAGACCTCACGCCAGCCTGCGTGAGCTAAAACGCGTGCCTTTCGGCTTCCTCTAGTAACCTGGTGTTGGCTCTCCTGCCAACCCACAACATATGGACTATCAGACCAATTGTGTGATTGTACTGAAGAGTTTCTAGATAACAGAAATCAGCATGTCATTCTCAATGGAGAGAAGTCTTCCGTGCCAGATAGGGTTGATAGAGGAGATAGGGAGCCAACGGAGAGCAGCGCGCTTCGTTACAGGATAGTAATCGCGAAAGCGTTACGGAAATGATAGATAAACTCCAGTGGAAGACTCTGCAGGAGAGACGCTCAGTAGCTCGGTACGGGCTTTTGTTGAAGTTTCGTGAACATACATTCACCGAGGAGTCAAGTAATATATTGCTCCCTCCTACGTATATCTCGCGAATAGACCATGAGGATAAAATCAGAGAGATTAGAGCCCACACAGGGGCATGCCTACAATCTTTCTTTCCACGAACAGTACGAAACTGGAATAGAAGAGAGAACTGATAGAGGTACTCAAGGTACTCTCCACCACACACCATCAGGTGGCTTGCGGAGTATGGACGCAGATGTACATGTAGATCTGACTTGTTTACTTTCGTCGATCAGTCTAGAGATCACTCAAGCTATCATGTGTTATGCTGTTGTCCAGAACTTAGGAGACTTTATCGCAATAATCTCACTACTACAGATGGTACAGGCACCACGCTATTACCAGCTTTTTTACAGCAAATTAATAAACTAACAATAAAGCGCAGCCCTTTAACCAGTAGAGCGCTGTAGTGCATGAACACGAATACTGGAAAACACTTGGTAGTAATGACTTTGAAGTTAAAGAAACTGACATCATCAACGATAATTCCTTTTTTTTTTTTTGTTGCTTTTATAACAGGTTGGCTAAAAAGAGAGAAAACGTGATTTTCTTCAGCAGTTATACCTACTGCGAAATTTTATAATGATGAACGACATTGCTTCTATAGCAGCAGATATGTCATTCTCTTCAAATGCAGCATATGCGTTTTGATAGCGTTACATTTCTGTTACTAGAATTTTCTCCATGTATTCTCAATTTCATTCATCGTAATCGATGCTTTTAGAAATCCTGTTACTGTTACACAAATAACATATTCACAAAATCAGAAAAAGCAACATGCATAAACAACACTGGACAGTCATTCGCAAATGTGGGAGAAGATCTTAAGATACTCCATCATTTTCAGAGACGGTTTGCAAAGGGTTTACTGTAGGCCACAAAAAGCCAGGTGAGAAAATTCTCGATGACAAGCTAGATAGTGAATAGACTGATTTCTACAAATATATCTCTTGCATATAAAGACAATAATAATTCCAGAAATATGTTCATTCCTTCATAACTTAGTATTTCCAACAAATTAGCTGTTGCTGGAGGTATTCATTGGTGTTAATTGTAGACGTTTTTGGTTAAAATTACATGTAAATAGTGTAATACACGAGAAAGTAACACGTCTCACGGTATTCATACGCTTTGGGAAGTAATAACGTCGTGATATTCTTGTACCACATATTTATTTTAGTGTTGTTGATGGTTTGCGTGTTTGTGAATTTCTTAGTTAAATACGTGAAAATTGCCATTGTCTAAGATTAGCGTATAGAAAATCATTTTATTAATATTTTCGACTTTCCGATTGTAGTAAAACCGCAGAAAGTTGACTGCAAGGCATTAGAGACAGAAGAACGTATAGGCTAGCATCTCACAAAATCCTAGTTTAAATTGCTGCACTAGATAATGGGAATAAATTTCTGAAATGTGTCTTTATCTGCATGTGGAAAGAAACGTAGCTGTTGGAGTGTTTTACTATTTCAATTGTTAATATATTCTTCCTTTAAATTTTAGCGACTGCTTCGCAAGATACTAAAATGGAGAAATGAGAACAACTACCAACGTGCAATGACGGTTTGTGCGAAAAGGAAATTTGCTAGAAAGTGTTCAACGAATGTTCGTTGCGTTTGGTCCCAATCCATTGTATGTAATGCAAGCTAAAGTACTACGGTCAGGAAATAATTTCGTTACGTCAACGGACAAAGTGTGTACGTGAACAATTGCACGTAACACTGCAAGGGAGCCAATTTCAGCCCTCTGTTGTCAGATTAACGAGTCTAAATCAATTCGGCCGGCGTTAATGGCTTCCAGTTGGAGAGGTCACACATGAATTATTTAAAGGACTGTATTGACTTTCTACAACACACAAAGAGTGGAACCCCCCGCGAATTGGCCACCTCCCTTTGACACTATGATTTATGTAATTAACTCGAAATAACATACCAGCACAGCAAAGCGGGCAGCCCCCCACGCCCTCGCACTGATGTTGCAGTACTTTCAGTCTATGGATGCCTTCTGCCAAATGCATGTTTTACTGGGTTATATTCCCTGTTTGCTTTCCACAATCTCTTAATGAATCGGGATCCCCCGAGTCAGGAACGATGTTGATTGCCTTCTGAGATCGAGACTGAGTTAGATCTGTATTACACTTCCTTCAGCTTATAAACTTCCGCTCCAAAAATCAGAACCAGTTGCTGCAGCGTTTACGACACAATGGTGGTGGTAGCGAAAGGGAGAGGACAGGGAAGCGGAGGTCACAGCAAGCGTACTCGCAATAACAAATGACATTCGAGTTCTGAAATCCTCATCTGTTATAACGCGAGCCGATACACGATGTGAAAACGTGACTGTAGCTTGTAATTACTGCAACGAAACGTACTGAATCGGCCTTTTGAAAGTACTTAACTGCTAACAAATGGACGTATGGTTATTTTGTGCAGAACATTACAGAACACACACCGTCAATGTGGACGAGACTATTTTGCTATTTTTGACGATAGTAGCTAACCTAACAAAGTTTTCGTCATGCACAGAATGCAGGAAAAAGTTTACGGTACTGACGTGGAGTAAAGGTAACTGAATTGGTCAGTCAGAGGGCTATCGTTCGTTTTTTAAGATATCAGTTTGAGTTTGTACACATTTGCGTGTGCAGTATCTAGTTACACTGCAGTCTGGTCGGATAAATGACACGACGTTTTTCTCAGACTTCATTCCAAAGGCAGTCCTAAGTAGTCTAATTCGGCTGAGTGAGATATGTTAACTGACAAAATCTATGGCATATTCGGATACAACGCGTGCGTCCTACACTGAGGAGAGAAGTCATGCGATAGCGATACGCGTACGTACAGATGACGGTAGTATAGCGTACACAACGTATAACAGGACAATGCATTAGTAGAGCTGTCACATGCACTCAGGGGAAAAGGTCTCCGAAGCGAATTAACAGACTTTGAACTTGGGGCGGTAGCTGGAGTTAGACACTTGGGACATTCCAGTTCGGAAGTCGTTAGAGAATTCAGTATTCCGGGATTCACAGTGCCAAGGATGTACCGAGAATATGACACGTCAGGCATTATCTCTCACCACGGACAACGAAGTGGCGACGGCCTACGCTTAAAGACAGAGGGCAGTGGCGTTCGTGTAGAGTTGTCAGTGCCGACAGAGAAGCAACACTGAAATAAGTGCAGGAATCAATGTTGGACGCACGACGAACGTATCCTTAGGACAGTGCAGTGAAATTTGGCGTTAGTGGTCTATGGCAGCAGACGACCGACGCGAGTGCCTCCTGGGCTTGCGACCCCATCGGTTGGACCCTAGACGACTGGAAAACCGTGTCCTGTCGAATGATTCCCGAATTCTGTTGGCAACATAGATAGTAGGCTTCCAGTGTAGCAAAGACCCAACGAAGGCATGGACTCAAGTTGTGAACAGCGCACTGTGCAAGCTTGTCGTGGCTCCATAATCGTTTGGGCTGTGTTTACATGGAATCGACTGCGTCCTCTTGTCGAACTCAACCGAACATTAATTGGATATTGTTATGTTTGGCTACTTCGAGAGCATTTGTAGCCATTCATAGATTTCATGTTACCAAACAATCGTGGAATATTTATAGACGCAAATGCGTCATGTCACCGTGCCACAATTGCTGGAGATTGGTCTGAAGAATATTAGAGCGCCCGTCAAGAATCTCATCGAACATTTATGGAACATAATCGAGATGACAGTTTCTGCACAAAATCATGCACCGCCAAACTTTCGCAATTATGGACGTCTGTAGAGGCAGCACGCCTCAGTATTTCTGTAGAGGACTTCTAACAACTTGTCGAGTCCACGCCACGTCGAGTTACCGCTCTGAGCCTGCAAAAGGATATTAAGATGTATCCCGCCATTTTTGTCACCTCAGGGCACGTGAAACCCCCTTAGCTCGATGAGTTGAGTGACCTACGAGAAGCTTTCCATAAACGAGTCACCAGTATTCCAAGTGAAGGATGAAATGAAAATTAATGTTATATTGCTCCAAGAATTAAGTAGGGAAATTCTGAATACACCTCGCGTAGGTTGAAGGTTGTAGTATGGACAGCTGCAGCAAATCAGCCTTTGGACTGGAGACCACAACAACAACAGGTTGTTCAAAATGGTTCAAATGGCTCTGAGCACTATGGGACTTAAGTTCTGAGGTCATCAGTCCCCTAGAACTTAGAACTGCTTAAACCTAACTAACCTAAGGACATCACACACATCCATGCCCGAGGCAGGATTCGAACCTGCGACCGTAGCGGTCGCGCAGTTCCAGACTGTAGCGCCTAGAACCGCTCGGCCACTCCGGCCGGCCAATAACAGGTTGTAGAAGACACTGCTCCACAGAGTGGAAGAAAGAAATTTAACAGACCTGAAACATTCCCTCCAGCATAGCAACCAAATCTAACGGGTATTATCGTTTACAGACCAGAAAAGACAGAAAGACAGTTTCTTGGAAAAGAAAACAGTAGGCTATAATGTTAAGATTCTGGAAGGTCCCAGTCTGCGTCTCTTACCTCAAATAACTTTTAGGGTTCCCCTAATTCCCTGTGATCTGATTCATGGTTTCTGTCCAAGTGGGCTCAGTAATGTTGGTTTTTAATAATATTGTCTCTGCCTTCAGTTAACCTCCACTTTCTTACAATTATTCAGCTTTCACTAGTGAGTAGCGTCGGAAGCTCGATGAAGCTCAAACAGCTTTCTGGAACGCACCCAGATGACGTGTTCGACAACAGTTACTATTTCGACTGGTTCATACTGTATTATTTCCAAGGCACAAACACAAGAAGGGGGGGATCTGGGAAGATATTTAAACCCTCGGTAGGCGGTTTACGCAGACGAATTACCATAATACGGCTTGTGCGGATGACCAAGGTCAGAAACTGTCCATTGTGAACGTTAATTTACGACAGGTGATCAGGTGACAGTAACTCTGTTGTTTCAGAGAGAGAGAGAGAGAGAGAGAGAGAGAGAGAGAGAGGATTCCACGATGAATTTAAACAAAAACCTCCACATCTATTTTCATGGTCACTTCTACTTTAATCTCAACCGCTTCCCTAATACCACTCCCCCAATGCCTATAAATGCTCGCCAAACTCTCTATGTAGAACTCCATAAGATGGTCGATGCTATTTCAATGTTTTGCAATATCAGTTTTGCTCTGCCGTTTTTTTAAAACCACAAAAATGTTACAAGCGTTTGTTAATGTTTATTCTCAACAGAGTGGTCCTAATGCATTGACGAGTGTATCACATGCCACAGTTCCAAAGGATACAGTAGACATTCGCTTTACCCAAATGTAAATCATCCTTTACAGATACTAAGGACCCCAATCTTAGATGTTCGTCGAAATACACACTTAATATCATGTTTCCGCAGAATACGACCAATCGTACTGAAAATGCTACCTGCGTATGGAAAGAAGGCCGTAGTTTACGGATGATACCGAAAAAATTCAAAGAAGGGCGGCTCGTTTTGTTTTATCGTGAAATAGTGGAGATAGTGCAACAGGCATGATACGTGAATTGGAGTGGAAGTAATTAAAACAAAGGCGTTTTCGGTTGCGACGGAATCTTCTCATGAAATTTCAATCACCAGTTTTCTCCTTCGATTCCGAAAACATTCTGTTGGTACCCACCTACATAAGGAGAAATGATCATCACGATAAAATAAGAGAAATCAGGCTCCCACAGAAAAATTTAAGTGATTGTTTTTCCCGCGCGCCGTTTGCGAGTGTAACGGTAGAGAGACAGCTCGAAGGCGGTTCATTGAACCCTATGCCAGGCGCTTAATTGTGAATAACAGAGTAATCGCGTAGATGTAGATGAGGTTTAGGTGGCGGCTCTTAATTTTCATCACTGTACCAATTCACCATTGGTAGTCAGCGCAACTTACGTCTGCTTTGTGTTTCACTATATCCGCCTTGGCGAAAGGAGAATTTTAAGTCGGCTGACAAACTTTCAAATTCTGAGATGAGGTGGCCTTATGACCCAAGCGACGAAGTTCCGCATCACGCTGAGCTGGATGGTGACAACTATCAGCCTGGAGATAAAATCGGTGCGAGGTTGAAACGGCATGTCACCACGTACCCTAAACCTTCCTCCTACAGGAAGGGAACGAAACCATCCTTTCACAACTCCATTAATGTGTAATACCACAGCAGCTGCGTAGGCTGCCTTGAGTTCACTCAAGCTGAATCCTGGTACTGTCACCTTACGCGTGGAGAAGGGAAATGTATTGAACAAACATAATCATGAAACTTCCTGGCAGATTAAAACTGTGTGCCGGACCGAGATTCGAACTCAGGACCTTTTCCTTTCTCGGGCAAGTGCTCTACCATCGGAGCTACCCACGCAGAAGAACTTCTGTGAGGTTTGGAAGGTAGGAGACGAGGTACTGGTAGAAATGGAGCTGTGAGGATGGGCCGTGAGCCGTGCTTGGGTAGCCCAGATGGTAGAGCACTTACCCGTGAAAGACAAAGGTCCCGAATTCGAGTCTCGGTCAAGCACACAGTTTTAATCTGCCTGGAAGCTTCACATCATCACACACTCCGCTGCAGAGTGAAAATCTCATTCTGGAAACAGAATCATATTTAAGAGATGCAGTGGCTAACATCAGATCTAGCGTTTAGTAGAGTCATGAGGTGACCCGACTAAAAGATTAAGATTTTTGTGTGTCCATCCTTTTGACTCAAGGTCTTGCAGACCAGAGCCGTTCACTATTGTAAGAAAATGAAACGCCAACAGCCGTCCTTGTGATCTTATTTACTGGGTCAGCTGAAGAATGGGATACAACCTGTCAGCTTTGACCAATGGCTTTATGATTTACACATAAATATTAATGTCTTTATTTTGGAGACATAGATAGTAAGTCGGCTATCTGCTGTGACGAAATGTCACCATTGTAAACTGAAATAAATGAATGTCTTTTGGCTAGACATTGCTTGCGACTTTTACCGCTTGTATTAATTTAAGTTATTTGTTCGTTCCAATTCATTCGGTACTTACTCTCATTCTTAGTAAGTTTGAAATATTTGGAAGAACTGTTTTCATTCTGGACAACTTTTATTTTTTGATTTTCGTTTGTAGGTATGGATCTATCAATTAGTATGAATATTGTCGCTTTTATCCGCCTTCGCTACCACTAATATTGCTACGATATTTCTCAGTTGATACTTAAGTCCGATCCACAAATGACGGCCTTTCACGCAAGCCAGGACAAGGACAGGGAGTTCATTGTGGCCGGTTCCAAGCGACAGTTGCGGTAAGTGCATCCACGTGCTTTGCACTTGACGAAAGCGTTTATCCTGCAAATAATGTCTCTCGCCTGCTTCTGTAGAATTCGACGCTTACCACGGCCATCAGCCGTGACAACTCGCAACAAATGGAATAAAAATTCACTAAATAACTCGCTACGATCACATTTAACGCTCGTACTGCACACAACGTTCATAGCAGAGCGCTCGGAATACTTCTGAACATTGACTGACTGTCAGAGAACGCGTGACGTACGTGCACAGAACAAGCCTGAACTCGACCGCCATCATTCGTGACGCCCACTATAGTACTATCGAAGGCGAAAAGACCGACATACGAAAAATATGTATTCTGTGCTTTAGTTGACCGATGTAGGTCAACTGAAGAATAGGATACTAGTGCTAGCAAAGACTAAAAGGCGACATACATAACACTGGCATCCTGTACCTCTGTTCAACTACGGAGGTAGTGTCCTGTTTTCGATTTGACCTATATAGGTCAGCTGAAGTGCGGGATACAAATCGTACGTATATCGCTATTTTTTGCCTTCGCTAGCACTACCATCCTAATCATCAGGTGACCTATATAGGTCTTGAAATGAGAATGTAAGATGAACGTCAACAAGAGCAGAACGAGGACAATGGAATGTAGTCAAATTAAGTCGGGTGATACTGCGGGAATCAGATTAGGAAATGAGACGTTTAAAGTAGTAAATGAGATTAGCTGTTTGGGGAGCAAAATAACTGATGGTGGTCGAAGTAGAGAGGATATAAAATGTAGACTAGCAATGGCAAGGAAAGCGTTCCTGAAGAAGAGAAATTTGTTAACATCGAGTATATATTTAAGTGTTAGGAAGTCGTTTCTGAAAGTATTTGTAGGGAGTGTAGCCAACCATGGAAGTGAAACATGGACGATAAATAGTTTGGGCAACAGGAGAATAGAAGCCTTCGAAATGTGGTGCTACAGAAGAATGCTGGTGGTACATGTTCTGAAGCATCAAGGGATCACCAGTTTAGAATTGGAGGGCAGAGTGGAGGGTAAAAATCGTATAGGGAGACCAAGAGATGAATACACTAAGCAGATTCAGAAGGATGTAGGTTTCAGTATGTACTGGAGATGAAGAAGCTTGCACGGGATGGAGTGGCATGGAGAGCTGCATAAAACCAGTCTCAGGACTAAAGACCACAACAGCAACAACAACATATAGGTCAACTGAAGTATGGCATGCAAATTTTACTGTTGTAGGTGTTTTCGCCGTCGCTAGTACTTCTACGATAATTTTCAATCAGTAGTATTAGTATCGAAGGAGAAATCAGATGCATCCCATTCTTCAGTTGACCTATATAGGTAAAGTACGAGATACAAAGTTTATGTACGAGAGCTGTTCAATAAAGAATGATCATGATTTTTTTTGACAACATACCTTTACTTATCCTTATAATTTTGATGATCCTTCTCAAAGTTGTCTCCCATGAATGCGATGCACTTGTCCCATCGTTTCTGCCAGTCTACAGATACATGCTGGAAACCATTTTTTGAGAGGTCCTTCAAAATCGCTTCCGCAGCCTTCACCACTGCTTCTGTTCATTGATAATGCCTCCCATGAATGCGTTTCTTCATGTTAGGAAATAGAAAAAAGTTACATGGAGCTAAATCCGGACTATAGGGAGGTTGAGGGATGCACTTCACGTTGATTTTTGCAAGATATTCAGCAACAACACTAGCAGTTTGCGGCCGCCCATTATCGTGGTGTACCATCCAGCCTGATTCACGGAAATGTGGTCTTTTGCGCCTGATATGTTTGTTTGTTTATTTTTGTTTTGCTTTAGGGTGCAAAAACCAACTGGGGTCTTACATGCCCAATTCAAAACTATAGAACACGAACACAGAGAGTAGTTAAACGACTATACCTCCGTCCCAATGGACAGAATAGGAGTCTGATAAAGACTTGCGATGTTTTCAGGACATCCCTGTAGTATTTTCCAGTTACTGATGTGTGTGCAGGTACAACATACTGATAAACTATTACATGAATATAAAAGAATTAATGAGCATAACTTTCCCAGCAGAAGCAACCGCTTTTGCTTTTTTGGGGATTGGTGATGAAGGAGATTTCCACACTGAGCTTTGCTGTTTGCTCTCAGGGTCAAAATGATGTAGCCAATTTCATCAGCAGTGATTACATTTGAAAGAATCTCCGGATCTGTCTCTAACATCAACTTTAATTGTATGCAGACCTGCACGCGAATGTCCCTTTGTTCGGGAATCAACAGTCTTGGAACACATCGCGCACAAACACGTGTCATGTGTAATTTTTTGGCCACCAACGTGTGAGTGGCACCCGATGAAATGTTCAACATTTCAGAAAGTGATCTTAAGGTAACTCGTCGATCCTCTCTCAGAATGACAGCAGCTTTTCTTCCGTAAGAGCAGTAACTGGAGCAACGGATTCACCTCCCTTTGAAATTGATTGTCTCCCATCTTTAAACGTTTTAAACCACCTTCGAGCTGTGCTGTAGGGAAGAACAGACTCTCCACAGGCCTCCTGTAAGATTGTGTAGGTCTCAGCTGAAGATTTGTTGAAGCAAAATTTCAAAGCCGCATATTGTTCCTCGCTTGTTAGCTCCATTGCAGCGGTAGGCGATACTGAACATGTCTGACCTTGCCTACCTCTCACAGGCGGGAACCAGGAGTCCCAACAATGAAACTACTACGGCGTGTTTGTTGCACATTAAGCTAACAGAATATCATAAGATTAAACTTCAGCGGGATAAATTATGAACACAAAAAAAATTATGATCATTCTTTATCGAACAGCCCTCGTATGTCAGTCTTTTCGCATTCGCTGTTACTAGCATCAGCTCAAAAACAGAATACTACTGGCAGCGGAGGCGAAAAAAGCAACACCGGTAAAATTTGTATTCCGTATTTCAGTTGACCTAAGTACGTGAACTGAAGAATAAGATACTAGTGCTACCAAAGGCGAAAAAGTTAACATACATTAAATTTATATCCCGTATATATGTAGAACATATAAAAATCCCCCACAAGAAACTTTTCATGGTGAACAACATTCATGTGCGGATGGATCCATACATCACGTACTGCCATGTAACAATTACAAAAAAGGACGCTAAGTAGTAAAAATGGTTCAAATGGCTCTAAGCACTATGGGACTTAGCATCTGAGGTCATCAGTCCCCTAGACTTTACAACTACTAAAACCTAACTAACCTAAAGACATCACACACATCCATACCCGAGGCAGGTTTCCAACCTGCGACCGTATCAACAACGCGGTTCCGGACTGAAACGCCTAGAACCGCTCGGCCACAGCGGCCGGCTACTAAGTAGTCCACGAGGGTGCAGTGTACGATAAAGGATGACTCAACGATATTTATAAACGAAATATCAGAAAAACTTTCTGACTAGAAAACCACTAAAAAAGTACTCATATGTACTAAACACAAGTGAACACAAAGAAATAAAAGGAGATCTAAAATAACGTATAGTTATGAATAAATGTACTGTAACCAGTACACACGTTGTTATTTCCACCACATTAAAACCAAAAACCATTATACCCATGCAATTAAAATTTCAGAGGAACATACCGCCCGTACATAACGTCTGTAAGACAAACGACATTATTAATTGACCAGTGAGTAGGCCACACAACATGCCAGTAATTAAATCGTAAGTAAATCTAATATGTCTGTTAAATATAAGGCTATGAATGCGTGACATCAATCTGTAAGTTGGAAATGCATACACTATTGCAAACAAGAACACTGGAAATGTAACAAGTCATAAGTATAGGAAATTAAGTGAGGGTATTGTAAATCCATGTAAAATTGAAGACAGTTACATAACCACTAAACGTGTCACATACGATTAAAATAATTGCATGTTAAAGAGGAGGAGACTTTCAAAGATATTTAGTTATGTTTCTACGGCTAACATACACAGCTCTACCACCAAGCACCTAGCTAGAGGCCAATGACCGCACCGTTCACGTCAGCTAGCTTACTGACTAGCAGACCACTCAAAAAGTACTCACATGCATTAGACAGAAGTGAACATACATAAAATACAATGAAATTTAAGTTGCATATACTTAACTGCAAACGTACTGTAACCAGTACACACCTTGGTATTTCAATCACATCAAAAGCAAAAACCATTATAGCCATGCAGTCAAGTTTCAGAAGAACCATACTGACCAAACATATCGTCTAACAGACAAACCACCTTATTAATTAACTAGTGAGAACGCCACACATCGCGCCAATGTTTAAATAGCAAATAAATCCAATACATGCGTTTGATATCAGACTATAAACATGTAACAGCAATCTACGAGTTGAAAATACATCCACTATTACAACAAAAAATATGGCAGTACCATAAGTCCTGACCAGCGGAACCTGAGTGAAGATAAATGCAAACCTATGTAAACTCAAAACGGGTGCATAACCATTATATGTGTCACACACGACTAAAATAACTGCATGTTAAAGAGAAGGAGACATTTAAAGGTATCTAGTTATAATTCTAGGGCTCCTACCACCAAGTATCTTACTGGAGGCCAACGTACACGTTAGCATAGATCATTGCCCGAAAAATTCTCTAAAGTACGATAAAAACTATTCATAATGAACGAATGCAAGCGTGATCAGAAAACCCAAACTAAGCACAGTAGTAACTGTATCATGAAACATACAACTAACAATGAGAATGGGTAAGAGGCACGCACCTAGTCAGTGCCAAAACCGTCATGAAAGGCGGAAACGTGACCTGTAATAGGCAGTGGGCGGAAGGAAGGGTGAAATTGGGAGAAAAATAGAAAGATATCGTAACAGCACGGGCACAAGATAAACTGTAATAGAAACCCAACAACCCACAATTATAAATGATATACCACTAATATTCTTTATGGTATACTTAAGGTATATGAGAATAGATGTATCTAGAATGAGATTTTCGCTCTGCAGCGGAGTGTGCGCAGATATGAAACTTCCTGGCAGATTAAAACCGTGTGCCCGACCAAGACTCGAACTCGGGACCTTTGCCTTTCGCAGGAAAATGCTCTACCATCTGATCTACCGAAGCACGACTCACGCCCGGTACTCACAGCTTTACTTCTGCCAGTATCTCGTGTCCTACCTTCCAAACTTTACAGAAGTTCTCCTGCGAACCTTGCAGAACTAGCACTCCTGAAAGAAAGGATATTGTGGAGACATCGCTTAGCCACAGCCTGGGGGATGTTTCCAGAATGAGATTTTCACTCTGCAGCAGAGTGGCGTTGATATGAAACTTCCTGGCAGATTAAAACTGTGTTCCTTCCTTTCTTTCAGGAGTGCTAGTTCTGCAAGGTTCGCAGGAGAGCTTCTGTAAAGTTTGGAAGGTAGGAGACGAGATAATGGCAGAAGTAAAGCTGTGAGTAGCGGGCCTGAGTCGTGCTTCAGTAGCTCAGTCTGCCTTCGGCAGGGCAACAGAGCGGACGCGTACGTGTTGACTTCGTGCGGCGCGCGAGCTCGCCTTGTTTACTTTCTGACGGCCGTTGCTTAAGTGCCGGCTTACTTTGTACGATCCATGGCGAACCGTTACCGTAAATCAACACTCCGATTTACTTTCTGCAACGATTATGCCCGACCCAAAGCGCTCGAGGTGGAGCGTTTTCTGCGAGAGGAAGTGAAGATCCCGGCGACCGATATTATCGGCATACATTTGTCCATCGTGAGCAGCACGGTCTATGTGAAAATCATTAACGACGCGGCGTGCGAACGCATACTACGTGAGACCAAACAGGGGCTCCGCTTCTGTCACGCTGATGGCAATGTGGGGGAGGTAACCGTCGACCACGCAGGCTTAGGTATGCGAACGATACGCATTTTCGAATTGCCATTCGAACTGCCAGCTGAGGAAGTCGTCGCGGCACTACGCCCATACGGCACAGTCCACGGCCACACTGCGGAGAAGTGGACACAGTTTCGGACGTATCCTGTCCTAAACGGGGTCCGACAGGTCACCATAGATCTCCGAAGCCACGTCCCGTCCTACTTACAGATCGGCGGATGCCGTGCCATAATTATATACGATGGCCAGCCTCGGACCTGTTCCGGGTGCGGCAAAGAAGGCCACCTTAGATCCGAATGCCTACAACGGCGTATTACGCAAATTCCAGCTGCCGAACTACCACCCATGTCGCAACCTACAGTGCTACCGGTGACCTATGCCGCTGCTCTGGCTTCTCCTACCACTTTGCAACGTCACCCGGTCACCACAAACGACGCCACCAACGAGCCCGACCAGACACCGACGGAGAGCGCCTCGGACGACCCGCCGCCTCCGTCGGCCATTGCCACCGCTCCGAAGATGCCGGCGCAACCAGCCGCTGACCCTGATCTCGGAAACACGATGGAGATCGACTCGCTCATCGTTCCTACAGCAGCCTTTCTGCCAGAACGACGCGACTCCCTTCCGTCGTCGGACACGGAGGGTCGCACAAGGAAACAACGTTCCCCGAAACGTCGCAAGCGAAGACGTCGCACCGTTTCCGGCCAAGAGGAGATGTTACAAGTCGAGGAGGACGTAACCGTCGACCAGCACGAGGCCTCCGAACCCGCTACTGCTGCCGAAGACGTAATGAGCGCGGAGACATCTATCGGTGAGCCTGCGCCCCGTGCTGACGCTGAACTAAATCATGGACGTCCCACAGGCGACACTACACCACGCACAATTACAACATCTTCTGCAGACAAAATGGACGATACACCAGCTTCCGCTTCCACGGCGTGGCACGAGGAGGAGGTCACGGAGCAGGAGCCGTTACGGGACCCTGCGCCGTCACGGCCGCACCACTAATCATACTCTCCCCAGACTCCCCTGCGGGCCAGCGGGATAACGTTCCGCTGCGACGCCCACACCCTTGCGCGGACGGCGGAGTGGACCAGCCTCCAGCAATCCGACACCAGGCCTACCGGATAGCAACCATCAACACCAACAACATCCGTTCCAGGGTGAAAATCCGCCTTATGCAGGAGATGTTCTGGGCTTCGGATATTGATTTCGCCCTTCTGCAGGAAGTTCACTTGGCTAGTCTCCCGGATATCAATGGCTATACCGCCCACGCCTCCGCGAGTGATCCTATGGGCCGCGGGGTGGCCATCTACGTCCGCCACGGGATTTCTGTGACCGATGTCGCCTTCCTTCCATCAGCTCGGGGCATGGCACTCACTGCCATGGGGACACGCATCATTAATGTCTACGCTCCCTCAGGCACCGACCGACGGCATGAAAGAGCCCAGTTTTATTCCGAGGAAATCGCTCCCCTGTTTTTAGGGCGTTATGACCATTGCCTACTAGGAGGTGACTTTAATTTCGTTCTGCATCCTAAAGATCAGGTTCCCCACTATACTACATGCCAGGAGCTACGTATAGTGGTGCGAGACCTCCTGCTTCACGATACCTGGGAAGTACAACACGGCGACCTTTCTGGCCATACCTTTCTTACAAGTCATTCCGCAAGCCGACTAGATAGGATATATGTCTCGCACACTCTTAGATCTGCGATACGGGGCGCCGAACGCTGGCCGCTGGCCTTTTCCGACCATTGCGGTTACATCTGTACGGTCCTCCTTCCGCCGCAATCAGTATGGCGCAGCCGTGCGCCATGGAAACTCAATACCTCACACTTGCATGACCTGGCGTGTCGCCAACAAGTCACTGAAACGTGGACAGCCTGCGAACGACGCCTTCCCCACTACCACTCGACATTGACATGGTGGTTGGACTGCGCCAAACCAGCGATCCGGAGGACACTGATGAGATACGGGAAGGACATGGCCGACTGGCATCGCACCACTGTTGACTTCTATTACGCGATTCTCCGAGATCTGGATGCTCAACCGCCAACCCCGGACAACCAGTTGGAACGGCAAAGAACTAAGGCGAAGATCATTGCGCTGGCACGCCGGAAACTGCAAGGGGTCGTGATCCGGACGCGGCGCCACGATCGCGCGGATTTAGAAATTCCATCCATGCATGACATAGTGTCCGACAAACGAAGGCGTCGTCGGCAGATCATCAGCACTCTGACCACGCCTCATGGAACGCAGGTGACCACTCAGAATGACATCGTCCGCACATTCGTCGAGCACTACCGTCGTACTTATAGTGATGACGACGCTGAAACTGCAGCAGACGACTCCATTTTGAATTACGTCACGCGCACCCTCCCCCACACGGAGGCGGATGCTTTGACAGTGGCGGTCACGCTAGACGAAGTCAACAACGCAATCGCCAAGGGGGCAGTCAACAGATCGCCCGGCATTGACGGCTTACCGATTGAGTTTTACCGTACCTTTCGGGACCTCATGGCCCCACGGTGGACGACTATGTATCAAGTACTGATAACATCTGACCAAGCAATCCCACCCGCCTTTGCTGAGGGCATCATTATACCAGTCCACAAACCAGCCCGTGGTTCGATGGTCACGAGTTACAGACCGCTCACCCTCCTCAATGCCGATTACAAGATTATCGCGCGCTTACTGGCAATGCGGCTCCGAACTACACTCCCTCATATCCTCTCGCCAGAGCAAACGACGCCTGGCGGACAGATTAACATACAGACTGCCACAGGGGAATGCCGCGACTTAATTGCGATAGCGGCGGCCTGCAGGCTCCGGGCAGCGGTCGTCGCTATAGACTTCGACAGCGCCTTCGATAAAGTGCGTCATCGTTTCCTGTTTTCGGTGACAGCCCGAATGGGCATCCCCCCTCCGTTTCTCGACGTCATCCGGCGTCTTTACGACAGTGCCAGTTCACGTGTCCAAGTCAATGGACGTATAGCAGGGCCGGTACCTATCTGCCGTTCGATACGGCAGGGGTGCCCCCTCTCTACCCTCCTGTATGCTATTGCCCTTGAGCCACTTATTGGAGGCTTGACGACCAAGCTCTCTGGCCTCACCCTACGCCAACACACTTTTCGCTGTCGGGCATATGCTGATGACCTC
Source organism: Schistocerca cancellata (assembly GCF_023864275.1). Classification (NCBI taxonomy): domain Eukaryota; kingdom Metazoa; phylum Arthropoda; class Insecta; order Orthoptera; family Acrididae; genus Schistocerca; species Schistocerca cancellata. The sequence goes on from NC_064630.1 coordinate 805,924,546, forward strand.
CTCCTCCTCATTCGCTCCGGCTCTGAGATTCGGGATGTCCTCGAATTGATTACCCGTTATGGGGCTGCCGCTGGCAGTGCCATGAATATCGCCAAATCTTCTGCAATGCACATTGGACGAGGCCTCCAGGAGGGTGAAGTTGCACCACTGCCGCTTGTGATGACTTTCCGGTACCTGGGCATTACCTTTACCCCCACGGTCACACGCACGGCGGCAACGAATTTCCGTCGCCTGTTACACGTCATCCGCAACGACGTCCGCCAGAACCTCTTGCGCCGCCAGGACACACTTCAACGGGTTGCGTTTATTAATCTTTATGTGGCATCAAAATTGGTTCACATCGCGCAAGTTCTCCCTCTGCCAACTGCAATTGGGCGCAACCTTCAGGCGGCTTTTGGCTATTATCTCACGGCTGGTTCACTGTTCAAAGTCCGTTATGAGACACTTACCCTGCCCTCACGGTATGGTGGCGTCGGGGTCGTCAATGTCCGTATGCGAGCTGCAGCCTTGTACATGAGTACCATGAGAAAACAGTGGATGGGCCAGGGTACATCTCTAACACGCAGCTTGCTTGAGGTCCTCCTACCTGCTTCCACCTCACCACCGGTGTCTGTCGGCCATATCGTGCCTCATTTGTCCCATATTTCGACCTTTTTCGTCGACTACAGTTACATACATACCAGTCTCCCAGACACACGCCCACCTCGGACTAAGGATTTTTACAGCCTGTTGCTGCGCTGTGTTCCCCGGAATGTGATGGAGACCAAACACCCCTCCATCCAGTGGCCCATAGTGTGGACTACCGTCCACCAGCCCTTCCTCCCTACGAACGTCCGGGCACTGTGGTATCACATAGTAAACAGGAAATTTGCCACGAAGCAGCGCCTGCACAACATTGGCTTGTCAGAATCCCCTCTTTGTCTCCTTTGCCAGCAACTGGACACTGATGAACACCGTCTGACATGCGCCTCATCGCGAGATGTATGGCGCTTCGTGCAGCAAATCATTGCCTGCTATCTCCGGGTGCCACCAGACACAGTCGAGCCTCGAATGTTTCTATACCCAGAGGACCGACATTTTCCCGCCGCCAAATGTCATGCTATTACGTGGGTCAAAGGGTGGGCGGTCGCTTATCTCTTTCATGAGGGACCTAAATCCCGCCTCGACTTCTGGACCTATTTACGAACAGCCCATGCAGCTCTCGAAAACACGCCACGTTACCGAACATTATTTGCTAACTATCTTCGAGCGGTCTTTGTTAGACCTCCACTGAGTTGGGGGGTGCCTGGCACAGAGGGCACCCACCCCTCCTCCCCCGGCGGTGTCTGAGTTTCAACCGCCGACGATCTATTCTACTTCTGACCTCCGCGGTTGGGAGAGCGCGTCGCAGATTGCGCGGATTTTATTTCTTTTTGCTTTTCCTTTTTCCTTTCTTTTTCTTTACCCAGAATTTATATTTCATTTTCTCTTTCGCATATGTGTTCCCATAATTTCATGCTATTAGTGAATATTACAAAAACACACGCAAATAAATAAATAACAAAGCCTTCCACTACTGTTGATTCCTGTTTCTCCCACTTCCCTAAGCACCACAGGCTCGGTGGTGGTGAGGGGGACACTGTGGCCAGGCCTCAGTTTTCGACCCCTGCCCACTTTGCCCCCCGAGCCCCCACCGGTCCAAAAAAAAAAAAAAAAAAAAAAAAAAAAAAGATGGTAGAGCACGTTCCCGCGAAAGGCAAACGTCCCGAGTTCGAGTCTCAGTCGGGCACACAGTTTTAATCTGCCAGGAAGTTTTAATAGATGTATCTGTTCATCCTATCAAAGGATTACTGTAAATTCACTTGTAGAGTCATGTCCTTGATTCTCATTCTGTTTCTCATCTTATCTGTGTTGCATGGTTGATAAGGCCTGAAGATGGCGCAATGAAGCGCCGAAAGTGGTAGATACACAATAAATGAGATCATAAGGACGACAGTAGGCGTTTCAATTTCTTACAAAACTTTAAGAGGAAAATTAACAACCTCCTGAAGAAAAATTCCTTTTCGTGAGAGACTATCAAGAGTCTTAGCTCTTATTGTGCCGTCCTCTCTAAATAAACCGCCTTCCAATGATACACAAAGAAGAGTTTCCTTTAGGCCTATTGTCAGTAACATATTAGCTTCAACATTGCGTATACAAAAACACCTTTCTGTTTTGCTAGTAGGTCGGCGTGTACAGCACATTAAAAACTTGATGTACGCTTTACAGCAGTTACAGGGACAACGTTTCAATCACCCTAATATTTTAATGAGTTTTGAGGCGGTCTCTATCTTCAATCGCGTTTTTTGTCGTATTCATTATGGTTAATAGATGTTAGGTTTGATATTGAATTAACTAACCCATTTCGACAAGTGTTAACTTCTTCCTTCTTTTTATTCAAGGACCAGTAAATACACAGGTACCCGGAGTTGCGGTGGGAACCCAGTGTCCTCTGTCGTTTCCGATCTTCTTATGAAAAGATTCGAGGAAAGAACCCTGAAGTCGGCGGCACTGATACACGCCTACATTTTTTAGGTATACAGAAGGTACTTCTGCCGTTTGTGCACATGAAAATGAGAATTTAAACAGCTTTTGAAACATGTTCTTCGCTGTGGAGGTGATAAAGAATGGCTCCTTCCCCTTCAATGACGTGTAGAGAGGTTTACGGTACGTTGAGACATGCCATATGTACGAAGCCCCCTCACGCTGCTTTGCATCTTCAGGATGGTGGCTGTTATCAACTTCCTTAGCGTAATGAGGTACTGCATATCTTAGTTGGTAGCGTCCAAGTCATCTCACTACTACACACATCAAAAAAAGTTTTGCATCACCTCGGTTCCGAGAGTTCCGGAACCTGTAGCGAAAATTGAAATAGAGATCAACATAAACATCATTTCCGCCCTTTTTATTGCTAGTGAAACTCACACATTGCATGTTGTACCACCATACAGCGAGGCGGTCAGAGGTGGAAGTCCAGATTGCCGTACAAACCGGTACATCTAAGACCCAGTAGCACGTCCTCTTGGATTGATGCATGCCTGTATTCATTGTGGCACACTATCCACAAGTTCATCAAGGCACTGTTCGTCCAGATTGTCCCACTCCTCTACGGCGATTCGGCGTAGATCCCTCAGTGTGTTTGGTGGGTCACGTCATTTATAAACAGCCCCTTTTAATCTATCCCAGGAATGTTCGATAGTCTTCATGTCTAGAGAATACGCTGGCCACTCTAGTCGAGCGATGTCGTTATCCTGAAGGAAGTCATTCACAAGATGTACACGATGAGGGCGCGAATTGACGTCCATGAATACGAATGCTTCGCCGATATGCTGCCGATATGGTTGCAGTACCGGTCGGAGGATGGCATTCACGTATCGTACAGCCGTTACGGCGCCTTCCATGACCACTAGCGGTGTACGTTGGCACCACATAATGCCACCCCAAAACAGCAGGCAACCTTTACCTTGCTGCACTCGCTGGACAGTGTGTAAGGCGTTCAGCCTGATTCGGTTGCCTCCGAACACGTCTCCGACGATTGTCTGGTTGAAGGCATATGCGACACTCATCGGTGAAGACAACGTGAACCCAATTCTGAGCGGTGCATTCGGCATGTTGTTGGGCCCATCTGTACCGCGCTGCACGGTGTGGTGGTCGCAAAGATGGACCTCGCCATGGACGTTTGGAGTGAAGCTGGGCATCATGTAGCGTATTGTGCACAGTTTGAGTCGTAACACAACGTCCTGTGGCTGCACGAAAAGCATTATTCAACATGGTGGCGCTGTTGTCAAGCTTCCTCCGAACCATAATCCGTAGGTAGAGGTCATCCACTGCAGTAGTAACCCATGGGCGGCCTGAGCGGGGCATGTCATCGACAGTTCCTGTCTCTCTGTATCTCTTCCATGTCAGAAAAACTTCGCTTTGGTGCACTGCGAGACGCCTGGACACCTCCCTTGTTGAGAGCTCTTCCAGGAATAAAGTATGAATGCGGACGCGACCGAACCGCGGTATTGACCGTCTAGGCATGAAGTACAGATAACACGAGCCGAGCACCTCCTTCCTGGTGAAATGACTGGAACTGATCGGCTGTCGAACCCCCTCCGTCTAATAGGCACTGCTCGTGCGCTCGTGCATGGTTGTTTACATATTTGGGTGGGTTTAGTGACATATCTGAACAGTAAAAGGGAGTGTGTCTGTGATACAATATCCACAGTCAACGTCCACCTTCAGGAGCTCTCGGAACTGGGGCGATCAAAACTTTTTTCATGTGTGTACATGACAGCACGGTGCGACTTAATTTTTCAGTTAATTAATTACGTACTTTTATAGTAATTTCTTGTTTATGTGTACTATATTCTTTTTTTATATTCACTATTTAAAAGACGTAATATAATTATGAGAAATTAATGAATAATAATATTTCATAAACGTTATATTAAGAACGCTGGAAAAGTTAGGGAAGTTCGTATTGAATAGAATCCATCTGTTTCACAGTTGACAGTATTACTGTTGGGCGCGAGCGTGAGCAGAGTCAGGAGCTGGAAGTGTGTTGGTAGGTTTCTGTGGTGAAGTAAGGGCGAAAGGTGTCCATACTCAAGGGCGTAATGGCAAGGGATTGTGACTATATGAGCGAGGACGTACTTGGGCGCAGTACAAAGCATGTAAGAAGAATCGGTAACTGAAGAAGAATACTGTGTGGCCTAAATTTTTAAAAGTTGCTAACTATCAAAGACAGCTAATTGGCAGTAATTACGGTTTGAACTGTAAGCATTCTGAGTGCTACTAATCGTCTCAATTTATTAACAGTCGGCAGGATCCTTTCCTTTCATCAGTATTCCGAGAGATTCATAAGGGAAAGAGAGAAGGCTAATTCAGTGAAGAGGAAATTACTTATATTTTTAGATAACTTAAATTAAGTAGTTCATGAAAGTATTGTTGATGCAGTATTAATTAAAGTGCTTTGTGCACTGTAGGACGTCTACTGCATCCAATCAGTAAGTAAGCGAAGACAGTACAGAGTAAAGTTAACTTCAGGTAATTAACAAAGTATAGTGCATATGCTCTTTTGACTCGCAGCACGAAGTGCGCGGATATCCTCGCATACCAAGATTTATGCGATTTTTTTTTTTAGAAGATGCAGAGGAAGGTAGAATGAGACAGCTGCTACCAACTTTTCAGTCTTTTAATTAAGAGGAGTATATTCGCCTATTTTGTGCTCCTTTAGGCTAGTTTCTTCTGTTTGAGATTTACTTACCTTTCCAGTTTTCTCCTTGGTTCACTTTACAGCTCGCTCAATGTACGGATTATATAACATCAGGGACAGGCTATGATTATTTCTAACTCCATTCTCAACTATGGCTTCCATATTATGTGTTTAGATTATTATAGCCGCAGGCTAGTTTCTGAACAGGTTGTAAATAACCTCTCATTCCATGTATTTTATCCCATCTACCTTCAAGATTTCAGAGTGCAACAGGTTGACAATGTCAAAAATTTTCTCTAAAAATATAAAATTTATAGATTTAATCTATAAACGGTAGGTTTGCCTTCCTTCAACCTATTTTGTAGGATAAGTCTTAGGGTCAATATTGCCTTATATGTTTAACATTTCTCATGAATCCGAATTGATCTTCCCAAGGTCGCCCTCTACTAGTTTTTCAGTTCCTCTGTAAACAAGTTGTGACAATATTTTGCAAGCGAGAGTTATTAAGCTGACGGTTCGGTAGTGCTTTCAGGACCTGCCTTCTTTGATCGAATTATTACATTCTTTCCAAAGCCTGAGAGTGTTTCGCCTGTCTCACACATCTTGCACAAGAGGTGGAGTAAATTTGTCGTGGCTGGCTCTCGCAAGTATCTTAGTAAGTCTAAGGGAATGTCATCTACTCAAGAATCCTTGTTTTCATCTGGGTGTTTCAATGATATGTCAAATACTTCTCGCCGGCCGGTGTGGCCGTGCGGTTCTAAGCGCGTCAGTTTGGAACCGCGCGACCGCTACGGTCGCAGGTTCGAATCCTGCCTCGGGCATGGACGTGTGTGATGTCCTTAGGTTAGTTAGGTTTAAGTAGTTCTACGTTCTAGGGGACCGATGACCTCAGTAGTTAAGTCCCATAGTCCTCAGAGCCATTTGAACCATTTGAACCATCAAATACTTCTCGCTGTATCGTACCTCTCTGTTATCTTCCTCTTCTCTTTCTACAATATTGTCCTCAAGTTTATTGACACTATACAGAACTTCTGTATATGTCTTCAGTCTTTCAGTAGTCGCTTCCTTAGTCTAGCTTACCAGCTGAGCGCTTGATATTTACATCGTTGCCCCTCTATTCTCCAAACAACACTTCATGTTTCCCATACGTGGCCCCTATCTTTCCCATGGTTATGCCTCCTTTACAATCTAGCTGTTCCTGCTTAGCTATTTTCTAGACGTTCGCGTTCCCTTTTGCCTCCTTCCATTTTGTTATATCTTAATATTTTCTCCTTTAGTGAATAAAATTCAGTATCTGCTGCGTAATCCAAGGATTTCTACTAGGCCATGTCTTCTTACTTATTTGGTTCTCTGCTGCCTTCCCCGCTTCATCTCTCCAAGCTATCCATTCGTCTTCCCTTCCAGCATTACCTAATGCTGCCTCTGAAACTCTCAGCAACTTCTCGTTCCATAAATTTAACAAGGTTCCATCTTCATTATTACCTACCTTCAATTTTCGCCTGCAGTTGATAACCATTAAGTTATGGTCGGAGCCCACTTCTTCGCATATCAGTGTCTCACAATTTATATTCTGTGGTATCTATCGAAATCTGTGATTGGAGTAAAGAATTCCTGGCAGGGACATCGCAGGATAGATCGGCCGTTCTAGAAGTAATTTCAGGTGTGCTCTACATCTACATCTACATTGTGCTGCACGATGTTGGGGCGTGAGCGGGAGACGGCCTAACGGTGTGCGGGACCGTAGCCCAGCTTCATGGAGACGGTTGCGAATGGTCCTCGCCGATACCCCAGGAGCAACAGTGTCCCTAATTTGCTGGGAAGTGGCGGTGCGGTCCCCTACGGCACTGCGTAGGATCCTACGGTCTTGGCGTGCATCCGTGCGTCGCTGCGGTCCGGTCCCAGGTCGACGGGCACGTGCACCTTCCGCCGACCACTGGCGACAACATCGATGTACTGTGGAGACCTCACGCCCCACGTGTTGAGCAATTCGGCGGTATGTCCACCCGGCCTCCCGCATGCCCACTATACGCCCTCGCTCAAAGTCCGTCAACTGCATATACGGTTCACGTCCACGCTGTCGCTGCATGCTACCAGTGTTAAAGACTGCGATGGAGCTCCGTATGCCACGGCAAACTGGCTGACACTGACGGCGGCGGTGCACAAATGCTGCGCAGCTAGCGCCATTCGACGGCCAACACCGCGGTTCCTGGTGTGTCCGCTGTGCCGTGCGTGTGATCATTGCTTGTACAGCCCTCTCGCAGTGTCCGGAGCAAGTATGGTGGGTCTGACACACCGGTGTCAATGTGTTCTTTTTTCCATTTCCAGGAGTGTATATGTCACCAATCTTGAGAAAATTGATTTGATGTAGCACACTCATTTGCGATCATGTAGTGTCAGCGACAAAGCCACACTTCCTCATATTTCATAAACGGTTTCAAGTATCGAAATGAGATTGGCAAATGATAGCACGAAAAGAGGTGAATGTTTTACCACATCGTTATTATGTAAATTATCTACCGTGTTATTCCAGTAACTAAAAACTTTTTTGGTGAAAGAATGTAGTTTATAAGTGCTATCGACAGTGTATAATTGTGAACCTATATGGGAACCAGTCGGCTTCTGTGAGGCTGGACTGAGTAAATACAGAAGATGGGGGGGTTGTTTTGGGGGAGGAGACCAGACAGTGAAATCATGGGTCTCATCGGATTAGGGAAGGATGTGGAAGGAAGTCGGCCGTGCCCTTTCAAAGGAACCATCCCGGCATTTGCCTGGAGCGATTTAGCGAAATCACGGAAAACCTAAATCAGGATGGCCGGACGCGGTATTGAACCGTCGCCCTCCAGAATGCGAGTCCAGTGTGCTAGCCACAGCGCCACCTCGCTCAGTGAAAATACAGAATACAGAAGACACAGACATCCTACGAGATGAAAGGCAGGGTTTTATATTATCCCCACTGATTTTCAACGTCTATTCCGAACACATCTTTAAGGAAGTTCTTGATGAAGTAGAGATGGGAGTGCTCTCAAACTGAAAATATATCAACAACATCCGGTATGCTAACGACACAGTAATATTTTCTGATAGTTTTCAGTACCTTCTCGATAGACGTGCACTGAAAAGCTCTGAATATGGTCTAGATCTCAACCCTGAAAAAACTAAAACAGTGATATTCAGTAGAAACAGAGTCCCTGTTTGTCACATTAAGATAGGACAAAATCACATAGAGCAAGTATATAAATACCCCTTGGCACTACAATAAATGACCAGTGGGGTCTCACTCATGAGGTGAGAACTGAACTGGAAAAGCCAGAGCTGTCTTCAATAAGATGAGTAACCGTTTCAAGAATCATGGCTTAGCAATGACGACGAAGATCAGACTTCTACGCTGCTCCCTATTTTCCACCCTCTTCTATGGTGTTGAAACATATACTCTGACAGAATCGTTGGGTAACCGGCTAGAGGCTTTTGGGATGTGGCTGTACAGAAGAATGTTAAGAATACTATGGACAGTGCATGTCGCAAATGTCGAGGTTCTACAAAGAATGAAGAAAGAAAAAGAAGTACTGGCCACCGTGAAAGCAAGAAAGATCCAGTACCTGGAAAACATCATGCGGAACAACAACAGATACCATCTCCTCCAGACCATCCTGCAAGGAAAAATACCAGAGAAGAGAAGCATTGGCCAGAGAATAATATCGTGGCTTAAAAACATCGGAACATGGACCTCTAAAACATCTACAGAGCTATTTAGAGCTGCAAGTGAGAGGAAAAGAACTGCCAAGATAGTTGCCAACATCTGGAATGGGTAAGAACCAGAAGAAGACGGTCGCTAGCTGGTGAAGCGAGAAATGCTATGGGTTTTGGAACAACATACGTGAAGAAATTTTTGTACTGAGGATGTGCTTTTTTATAAGCTACTGACATTACTTTTTCTCAGTTCATCAGTTAATAAACCACTGTTTCAGAATCCTCTCGCAATTGCATCTGCACAGCATGTTAGTCAGGTGGGACAGTGTACAATCCGCTGTCTTTTGGCAGAAGAAGCAAATTTTAACATGGCAACCAGAGAAATGTGTATATTTTACTCAAAATTCGCCACTGACGATGTATAACACTCCTGTTTGCTACTGTTATACCATAACCTCAAAACTGGAGGAAATTTACAAAACAGAATTATTTTGTTGGATTAATAATGGTATAAAGCAACAGAACAGTGTTACCATCTGAGAGGAATTTTGCTAGGTTGACCGTGTTGTTCCTAACGGAGGTGGCTTATCGGAAATGAAAGTCAGAATTTCATAAATATTTGAATAGTAACAAACAAAATTTTGCCTAGCTATACTGTTTATAGAATAAGGGAAACGGTCGCTAGCCTAATTAGGCAAGAGAAAGATTAACGTTCTCGTTTAAGAAAGTAGGTATAAGTAACTATAACGGACAAACACAACCTAGACTTAGCCACACGCGAGTGTAATGAACTCTGACACACACATATGTTTTAAGATTGAAGCTAACAGTTAGAGCAGCACAAACTATTTGCAAAATTATAACATATACCGAAACACACTATTACTTTCAGGGCTTACACAAAGTGAATGGTCTTTATAACATTACTATTAATATGCACTTCTAATACACAAGAGAGACAAACACTTAGCAATCATGAACATATAGTTTTCTACTATTGCAGTTTTCCACTTTTACTACAGTGAAACACAATGTTGACAAAATTGCAAGAAACTGACTCAACTTTTAGAATTTACTACAGACAACCATGTGATCATTTACTTTATAAGTTTCAGTCTTAAGAACTATTAATTTTGAAGTTGGCAACAGCACTTTAATAAGCAGTTTTAATAGGAATATTTTCAGCGAACAACATTTACTTTAACTCACTCTCTTGCCACATTAACTTTAACTTTCTTTTTACTAAGTTCAAGAGGCATTAATTAGCATAACATTGGTCATAAATGTTCTTTCATTAGGGACACTCGGATATCACTTTCGCTCAAAAGGAGAGGAACCTGAGAGGTGTTATGATGAGGAGAAAAATCAAGGTACGTACCTAAATTCAGATACAAATTACCTTATATTTGAGCACACTAACACATCCATTAAGCTGATCCTTCACTGTACATCATTGTAGTATTCCGATGTAATGACTGCGCAATGTGGTGGCAACTGCATGTTGTTAGGTGGAATTGCAGGCAGAATTGCTGGACTCAATCCCAGAATATTTCCAGCTATTTATCCATTCTTCCGAGGCATTGGAAAGCGGCAGGAAAAGCCTCTCTCGGAACCAGCACAATATGCATCTTTTACATGGCAGTGCACGGACTCGTAGCTCGTCTCGTCTCCGACTCGTAGCTCGTCTCCGACTGACTATCAGTTCCACCTTTTCCACCTAAGCCAACCACAATTTGCGCGCACTACGCAGTTCCGTTCCCGAGGGGAACCACTACACCATTTACATACGAACTAACTAAGAACCCTAAGTGAGGATCAGCAATTTACATAACAGCAACCAAATACATTAAATAAAACAAAACATTTACACATATTGACATCTCTACAAAAAATTATTCACACAAAATTACAATCATATACAGTAAGTTTTGTTCCCTCCAAATGGGACAAAGCATTTACAGTACAGATACATTACTTTGCATTGAACCAAACCATGACATGAAAGTTCTTACAAGAAAGGAGTGTACAATTTTATGTTATCAATTCAAACAAACACATTTACAGAAGCTCAACGATATAATATTAAATAAAACAAAAGCAACATAAATCAGAAGAGTATTAGAGCTATGGTGTTACAGATGGTTCTCGGAAAGTTACAAATGGTTAACAAGCTAGGCGAAAATAAATCGCTGCATTTTCGGCGGGATTCTTTTCAGATACTAACGAAAGCAGAGGTGAAAGTAGATCGTTTCCAATGGTCACCATGCTACTGTGGGCATGGAGGGTCTCCACTTAATGTTTAGAAAAAATGTGAGCGTAGACTTTAGTTTAGGACGGCACTTCCCCTCCAGCGCTCGGCGTTTCCCTTACAGCGCTATCAGCGACCCCCCCCCACCACGGCAGCCCTCCTCACACTTCCCCAGGCGACTGTGCGTCCAGCGGACACAGCATTTTACGCGCACTACATCACGCACCTTCGATAGGAAACGGGCTGGCGAATCATTTCCGAATATTCTCTCGTTCAGAGAGCTCTTCCACCTGCGCTGTTCAATGCAGCCGCGCATTGCCGCCCATATCATCGGACAAATTCGAAGAGTCGCCCTTCGAGGGTTCCATACAAACTTGATTATGTACGTAGATAGCCGGTCCATACTGGATATCGAGAATGGGACTTTTGTTACTGTGTGATTGTCGAACTGTTCTGTGGAATTCTTCAGCTGATATTCTATGGGATACTGGAACCTCATCCGAAACACTGGAAGTGCAATCCTGCAGCAATTACCACTATCAAATGGTTCAAATGGCTCTGAGCACTATGGGACTCAGCTTCTGAGGTCATCAGTCCCCTAGAACTACTTAAACCTAATTAACCTAAGGACAACACACACATCCATGCCCGAGGCAGGATTCGAACCTGCGACCGCAGCGGTCTCGCGGTTCCAGACTGTAGCGCCTAGAACCGCTTAGCCACTCCGGCTGGCTACCACTATCACTGTGTTTTGAAACGTTTCAGATGGTGTCCATGTCGCAGGCTTAGATTGTCAGGTATTGTTTCCTTGTGGAATGATCAATTTGTAATGTTTCGCTGTACAATGAGCGGTCTGAAATAACCTACGATGCTGGCGCTACTGTGCCACGGCAGTCGGGCAGCCTTACACCTATGACTGCTGGAGTGCAAAGCCGTAGTTTTCACAGCAGCACTAAACTTCACTTCATTGTAGCTCAGCCAATTAACAAGAATCATTTGTAAGCTATACAACACAAACCTCCTTAATAAATCCCTCTAGTTATTACTCAAAATCTCTACTGAGACCGAGCGAGGTGGCGCAGTGGTTAGCACACTGGACTCGCATTCGGGAGGACGACGGTTCAATCCCGTCTCCGGCCATCCTGATTTAGGTTTTCCGTGATTTCCCTAAATCGCTTCAGGCAAATGCCGGGATGGTTCCTTTGAAAGAGCACGGCCGATTTCGTTCCCCATCCTTCCCTCACCCGAGCTTGAGCTCTGTCTCTAATGACCTCGTTGTCGACGGGACGTTAAACACTAATCTCTCCCCCCCCCCCTTCCTCTACTGAGATTTTTAACGGATTACGAATCCAATGTACAGGGTGGCAGTTACTGAAATATATGAAATAAAATCGTCATAACTTCTTAATGGTTTGCGTTAGGACGTTAAAAGTGCACGGTTGGCAGTGGGGTGTGATGGGAATTAATATGCGCTCACATGCAACGAAGCCCATTTTCATTTAGGTGGGTTCGTCAATAACCAAAATTTGCGCATTTGAGGGACTGAGAATCTGCATTTCGCAATCGAATAGTCTCTTCATCCTCAGCGGGTGACTGTGTGGTGTGCAGTGTGCAGTTATGAAATAATCAGTGCAATATTCCTTGATGGCACAGTGACTAACGTATGGTACATGAAGGTTTTGGAAGATGATTTCATTCCCATTATCCAAATTGATCCTGTATTAGACAAGATATGGTTCATGCAAGACGGAGCTCACCCCCATCCATGCAGAAAAGTGTCTGATGTCCTGGAGGAGCACTTTACGGACTGCACTCTCGCTGTGGGGTACCCAGAGGCTACTGGCATGACCCTTGATCGGCCGCCAATTCCCGGAAACACATGCGACTCCGTTTTCTGGAGCTATATTAAAGACAAGGTGTACAGCAATAACCCCAATACCATTGCTGAGCTGAAAAAAACCATTCAGGAGGTCTTCGAGGGCATCGATGTTCCGACACTTCAGTGGGTCATGCAGAATTTCGCTGTTCGTCTCCGCCACATCATCGCCAATAATGGCAGGCATATTGAACATGTCATAACCTAAATCCGAATATCTGTAGTGACGTTTATATGCTGAATAAAGTGTATGCGCGCCGCAGTTTGCAACTAACTTTCGTTTTTTCTGTATTGTTCAAGAACTGTCAACCAGCATGTTTGTAATGGCAAACAATATTGTTATGTGATATAATTACAGATTAAAAATTTTCGATTTTTTTTACCTGTACTATATGTAGTGGACTGGCCAGACAGCCAATCCACTATGACCGGTAGCCGAAAGGCACGCGTTTAAGCTCACGCAGGCTGGCGGGAGGTCTGGAACAGGTCAGAGAAATAAGACTAGCAAAACAGGAGGTAACTGGTAGAATACTTAACTTTAATCCACAATTGGTGACCATCTCTCTTGACGGTACATGCTTCACAAGATAAATAGCAAAGGATAAAGGCGCCTTGCTAGGTCGTAGCAAATGACGTAGCTGAAGGCTATGCTAACTATCGTCTCGGCAAATGAGAGCGTAATTTGTCAGTGAATCATTGGTATCAAAGTCGGTTGTACAACTGGGGCGAGTGCTAGGAAGTCTCCCTAGACCTGCCGTGTGGCGGCGCTCGGTCTGCAATCACTGGCAGTGGCGACACGCGGGTCCGTCGTATACTAGCGCACCGCGGCTGATTTCAAGGCTACCACCTAGCAAGTGTGGTGTCTGGCGGTGACACCACACTATAACCCTTGCTTCTTGCCAATTTTCGTGGTTCTGGGTCAACGGAAGTACGCTACACGACTTGATGATTGAGTTTGCATGCATCAACCATGACTGTATCCCTTGACTGCACTGACTTAAAAGCTTAAATTTTTTATATCGCCAACTGACCATAGGCCTTAGTATGGGACATAAATTTCCATGTCGTACCTTCCTGAGGAAAACGGCTCTTAACAGTGGGACTGAGACACAGATGAACCGAAAGTGCTCCTATAAGGGTTCTGTTTTACCGACTGAGGAACACAACCGTAAAAATGGACTCAGAGCCGAATGCAACGCTGAAAAGTTGCTCATGGGAAAGGGGTACACTGTCACAGTAACGTTGATGCTGAGTGTTCAAAGATTGGGAGGCCAATATGAGTGCAGCATTGCGCTTTCCCATGCCATAAGACCTAGACCACCAAAACAATCATGTTCGACGTGTGCCAGGGTGCATTACGTGTTCCCACATCTCGGCATATGAGGATACATCGAGAATCACTACTCTGACTGAATCTGCTCTCATCCGAGAAGAGCACGCGACCGCAGTCTTAAATGGTCCAGCCTTATTCTCTTGGCACCATCGCAAAGGGTTCTGCCGATGTGCGGATGTTAACGGAACACAATGTACTGATCGTCCAGCAAAGAGACCACCCCATGCAGTCGCTCTGGCACTGTGGGGTGTGAGATTCCGTGTCTGTGAAATGTGGTTGCAACTGCACCTTCCTGTTTGCCACTTGCACAATGTAGCAGTCGTTTCCTGCTGTAGTTGACCGTCGTCGACCACCTCCACTCCTTCGCTCAGCAGGTCTGTGATTCGGAACGCTCCCTACATACGTGACAGAATGCTTAGAGCAATACCAAGCACACGGGCTACGATCGTCACAGTTGAACCCTTGCTTCTTGCCAATTTTCATGGTTCTGGGTCAACGGAAGTACGCTACACGACTTGATGATTGAGTTTGCATGCATCAACCATGACTGTATCCCTTGACTGCACTGACTTAAAAGCTTAAATGTTTTATATCGCCAACTGACCATAGACCTTAGTATGGGACATAAATACCCATTTCGTACCTTCCTGAGGAAAACGGCTCTTAACAGTCGGACTGAGACACAGATGAACCGAAAGTGATCCTATAAGGGTTCTGTTTTACCGACTGAGAAGAATGTTCCTGGAGCGACTCTGTAGCAATTCTGAACGTGCGGTGTGTCGGATTATCCTGCCGGACTTGCCCAAGTCCGTCGGAATACACACTGGACATGAATGGAGGCTTGTCATCCGACAGCATACTTACATACGAGTCACCTGACAGAGTCGTGTCTAGACGTATCAGGGGTTCCATATCATTCCACCTGCACACGCACCACAACATTACAGAGCCTCCACCAGCTTGAACAGTCCCCTCCTGACGTGCAAGGTCCATCCATGAGGTGTCTCCATACCCGTACGCGTTCATCTGCTTGATACAATTTGAAACGAGACTCGTTAGATCAGCCAACACGTTTCCAGTGATCGTCAGCGCAATGTCGGTGTTGACGGGACCACGAGAGGCGTAATGCTTTGTGTCTTGCCTTCGTCCCCGAAAGCCCATATCGATGTTTCGTTGAATGGTTCACACGTTGACACTTGCTGCCGGAACAACATTGAAGTCTGCAGCATTTTGCGTAAGGATTGCACTTCTGTTACGTTGAATGATGCTCTTAAGTCGTCGTTGGTCCCGTTCTTGCAGGATCTTTTCACGGTACACTCGTGAAATGGTCGTACGGGAAAATCCCCACTTCATCTACCTCGGAGATTCTGCGTCCTTCCCTCGTACACAGACTATAACACCACGTTCAAACTCACTTAAATATTGATAACCTGCCGTTGTAGCAGCAGTAACCGTTTTAACAAGGGCTCCAGACACTTTTTGTCTTATATGGGCGTTGTCGACCGCAGCGCCGTGTTCTGCCAGTTTACATATCTTTGTATTTGAATGTGCATGCCTATAATAGTTTCTTTGGTACTTCATTCTGTATTGGGTGATCAAAAACTTTCTGTGTGACAATGATAGTGAAGTGTGTGGTGTCAGCGCCGGACACCACACTTGCTAGGTGGTAGGTTTTAAATCGGCCGCGGTCCGCTGGTATACGACGGACCCGCGTGTCGCCACTGTCAGTAATTGCAGACCGAGCGTCACCACACGGCAGGTCTAGAGAGAGACGTACTAGCACTCGTCCCAGTTGTACAGCCGACATTGCTAGCCATGGTTCACTGAGAATTACGCTCTCATTTGCCGAGACGATAGTTAGCATAGCCTTCAGCTACAATTGCTACGACCTAGCAAGGCGCCGTATTCCATTTATATTGCGAGTCCATTATTGTATTATCAAGAGAGATGTTCTACAAATGTGGATTAAAGTTAAGTATTCCAGAAGCTACGTACTTTTCTTTATAGCATTCATTACATATCCTGTTTCAGACCTCACGGCAGCCTGCTTGATTTTAACGTGTGCATTTCGGCCTTCTCTAGCTATACAACAAAGTGTATATGCAACACAGCGCGACACCGATGCGGGTTTTAGCACCGGCATGTAGACAAGAGGTTAGTGCTACCCAACAGCGGAAACATTTTAATCGCTCCGTATATATAAAAAAAGGGATGTGTGTTCCACATCTCCTCCTAAAACTACTGGACTGATTCCAGCTAAACTTGGTACACATGTCACTTGCTGTTCCAAAAAGAAGTACTTTGGGGGTAAGAGCAAGCTGTAGGGTTCGGAGTGAACTGAAGTGTAAATAACAGCGCGCAAATACCCTGAATGTATTCATATAGTATTTAAGAATGAGAGTGCTTCGTGGCTTACAACAAATTTCACGCATAATTTCAAACCTTATCGAAAATTTTTCTCGTTGACACTCCTCCCGACATCAAAAACTAATATAAGGAAGGAAGCTACTCGCTTGCCACATTTTCGCCGTGCACGCGACAAGACTGCCCCATCAGGCTTGACGTTTTAATTTACTTCCTTACTACTAACTCTATTAGCAACAAATTTTCCATGAAGTATCCACATACACCACTAATTGTACCTGCAAGATTATGTCATCTTACGACGTAATTTAGGAGATATGACATCATAAACACTAAGATGTGAGAAGAATTAAGTTTTCTTAAAACGGAGCGCAAATTATCCAGACTGCAGTTATAAAGTGTTTTATAATGTGAGCAGTTAACTGGCCGGAGTGGCCGAGCGGTTCTAGGCGCTACAGTCTGGAACCGCGTGACTGCCACAGTCGCTGGTTCGAATCCTGCCTCGGGTATGGATGTGTGTGGTGTCCTTAGGTTAGTTAGGTTTAAGTAGTTCTAAATTCTAGGGGACTGATGACCTCAGAAGTTAAGTCCCATAGTGCTCAGAGCGATTTGAACCATTTAAGATTCACAATTACCACTCAGGATATGAAACTTCCTGGCAGATTAAAACTGTGTGCCCGACCGAGACTCGAACTCGGGACCTTTGCCTTTCGCGGGCAAGTGCTCTACCAACTGAGCGACGATTTTCCGTAAATGTGTGGTCGGGTATGCTCGATAATTACAATATTGGGCCCTATGTTTTACCTGCACGTTTGACTGGTAACTATTACCGAACCTTTCTGGAGGGAACATAGTTACCAACGTTGTTAGAAGACATTCCGTTAGGCATACGTCATAACCTGTGGTTCCTCCACGATGATGCTCCAACCCACGCTGGTCACAGAGTACGCAGATTTTTGGATAGTCGATTTCCAGAACGGTGGATCGGGCTTTAGGGTCAACGTCGATGGCCAGCACGCAGCCCTGATTTAAATCCACTGGTTTTTTACTTTTGGGGCCATATGAAGGTGCTTTTTTATGCTGAGCCAGTAAATAATGTGGACGAATTGACACAGAAGATTTTAGATGCTGCCAATACCATAAAGGCCAATGTGCATGTGTGTGAACAAGTGCGACGAAACTGGGTTCGCCGTAATGAAGCATGTGTAGAAGTGAATGGTGGTCATTTCGAACATTTATTGTAGTATTGGTGTAAGAGGAAACGAAGTAATGGGTTTTCTTTTCGTTACGATGTTGTTATACAGAAGGAAAATAATACGAATTTAATATTCGTTATGGCATTGCCGTAAAAAGGTGAAATAATTGATTGTAATTAATGCACAACTATCTACTTGGTGATTGATTGAATTTGTACTAATGGAAATACATTGTGTTTGATATTAGCTTGTCATTACTACTACGACCTTCGTTATCGACTTGTTGAGAAACAGATTGGTTGTATTCAATTCACGTAAAGCGAATTACACATTCTTGACAACCCAAAAACCGTTTACATTCCTTTTTCGGTACCACCTGATTATCACACTACGTCGTTGTACACGTCTAATGATTTCAATCTTCTGGTCGGCTCGTTGCCTTTCTCTGGTCGCCCCGTCATTGTAGGCAATAAGCTCGGTACGCTGTGTACAGTCGGTTGACTACGTAAACGGAAATGCGTATACTATCTATCCTACGAACATTAGGTTTTAATAATACAAAAATAAAGTATATGACACAAGAAAATGTCATTCGACTTTTTTGTCAAGCACACCGAAATGCACCATCCGTATAAATTTGGCGCCTTATACCGTTTACACCCTGTATGTCACATACGCATGTTTTCAACGTCTTCTCCCAAGTCCATGGATCATTTCCAACCAAACTTCGCGCACATACTACTTAATCTCTGGAAAAAGGTACTGTGGAGGTAAAAACCATCAAATTCCCTTTAGGGTAGTGGTTGGAGGTGCTAACGGGCTGATAGGCAGAGAGGGTTGAGGAAATAGAGCGAGGGGGGATGAGGAGACAGACTGACGGAGAGGTAGAGGCAGAATATGGGCAGAGAGATTGGGGAGGAGGAGATTGACAGAGAGATGGGGAGCAGCAGATGGACGAATGAAGGGGGTGATGATGCGTAGAGAGGTGGGGGAGAAGGAGATGCAGAGGTAGAGGGGAGGAGGATGAGATGGACAAAGAGAAGGAGACGGACTAATGACAGATTGAAATAAGTAAATACCCTGAGAATGCCAGGTTTCTCAGCTAATCTAGGAATAAACCACAGCCCCGTAAGAAAACTTGCTGTAGTGATAGCTAGGATAAAATTAGAGTCGTTACGCCTAGTACGCAGGCACTTAAGTAATCAGTCTTCCTGCGCTCTGTGCGTGAATGGAACGGGAAGAAGCTTTCACAACTGTACAAGCGTACCTGAGAAGCACTTCGAGCAGTTACTTGAGAATGGATATAGATTTACGTGCAGATGTAGATGCGGATGGTGCATCGTAACCGAAACAGATTCGTGTAAAAGTGAAAGCAAAACTGTTTTTTTTTTCTCATGGGTGGATAACCAAAGATCTTTATTCCAAAACAAATACGGACATAACTAGAGAGCTTCAAATAAGAAAACTGTGTCTGTTACCATACGTTATCCGTCTTCATATGGCTGCATTCTAATTAAAAGGATTTAAACCAGTCGCTTTTCGATTTAACTTATGAAGTATCTTCCGTGGTTATTCTGTAATTGAATACATACGTTAGTATATTTTTTATTGTTTTAGATTAAAAACAGCGTTTTCTTTATAAAGTTGGTCTGCTAGTTACTTACGGTGTTTCTTCACGCATTCAGCTGTTTTTGACATTTTTCAGTATTTCCTGCACTGCTTTATTTACACTTCACTTTCTTAAACTGTTTCTCATTCCGCACTGCCGCAGTTTTTATGCCCGTTTTCGTTCAAGTTAAGAGTGTTGTCAATGTGTGAAACTATTTGTGAAACGGAACCTGTAGTTTCATGTGTACATTTAATGTTACATAAAGAGGTATATCAGTTTAAAGAGTGTGTGGCTTGCCAAGTTGGTCTGATCATTAATAAGTTATTTCCTTTCTGTTATGGTTTTTTGGATGCGGTAGTCTTCTTGTAAGCTGAGGTGGTTTTTGTTGTTGTTTATCGATATGGTTTCCATGTCTGTGTCTCTGGTTGTAATTTTATGTTGGTTTTGGTGTAAGTGTTCTACAAAAGTTGAATGATTTGTCCTATACCTCCATGCTCTTACATGTTCTTTGTATCTGGTGTCAAATGCCCTCCTGGTTTGACCTACGTACTTTCCGTCACACGTATTGCATTTCAGTTGGTATATTCCTGATTTCTCACACAGATCAGTTTTTCTCATTATTTTTGAGATGTGTTTCTGAATTGAGTTGTCGGTTTGGTGTGCTGTTTTTACGCATAGTTTTTTTGAAAATGTTGGATATTCTGTGTGTGTATTCGTGGCTGTATGTCATTGTGTACCGTCTTTTACCTTCTGCTTCTTTCACTATTTGTGTTGTTTCTATTCTTGTATTTTGTGTATTTGTTTGTGTGTAATTTTGTCTTTGTGTTGGTGACAGATATGCTTTGTTCTTTTCTGTTTCTTGATTTTCTTCTTCAGCTTTGTTATTAAGTTCTCTTTGTATCCATTGCATGTGGCTATTTGTAATATGGTATTCATTTCTTTTTTGTAACTGTCTGCAGCTAGTGATACTGTGTTCAGTCCATGGAGCATGCATCTAAGTGCTACCTTCTTTTAAGAACTGGGGTGTTGTGATGTCTCATGTATAACTGTGTCTGTTGTCGTTGGTTTCCGTATATGTCGAATGTGCGTTGGTTATTTTGCATCTTTATGATGATGTCCCACAAATTTAACTCTCTATTTTGCTCTTTCTCTATTGTAAAATATGTCTTATCAGGAACAGAATTTATGCCTGTGTGTAACTCGTCAGTTTCATGGTTTGGCTCATCTATCAGGGACAAGATGTCATCCATATATTTAATCCAGTATAGGATGTTGTACCTATTTGGCACTATTTTGTTAAATATAAACAGTTCTACATGGTTCATAAACATGTGAGCTATGGTTCCAAACTCTGGGCATCCCATTGGTAATCCTTCACTTTTTAAATAGAATTCACTATTGAACTGAAATAGTTCTGTTCTGTTATTAGCTCTAGAAGCCTGACTGTTTAATTGATGTATTCATGTGGAAGTGTTCTGTGTTTTTTACGATTTTGTTTTGTAATCTTTATTCTTTCTTTCAGTTACTGGTATATTTGCAATACATATTCTCTACATCAAATGACAGTAGGGTGGCTGTGTCTGGAACTTGTATGTCTTTCATGTACTGAACTAACTGTGCGGTGTTTCTTATAGTTCAGTCCTCTAGATTTTCAACATCTATCCTGCAAGTGCGTAAGTGGGAGGGTTTTTATAACTTACAATTGCTCTGACGGTGAGATCTTTTTTTGGCATCGGAGGATCGGAATGAAGCTGCACTAGGATTTGTTTGTAGCAGTTTTCCTTTTTCATTCTTTTCTATTGTGTGTTCAAAGTCTTTCGAAGGTTCCTCAACTTCGTTTGGAATCTGTTAGTTGGATCTGATTTTAGTTTCGTAATTTTATTTTTTGTGATTCACTCTTGTGTTTTACTGATGTATTGCTCTTCATCCACGAGAACCACTGTATTTCCTTAATCTGCCCTTGTGATGATGGTGTTACGTTCCTGTAGTTTTTTACTAAGTTTTTCAGTGTTATGGAATCTGTATTGTTTCGGTTTCCTCCGTTTAGTATCTAATTGGTTTCATTACTGACTAGCTCTCTCCTCTGACCAACGTTGACCTCACTTGTTTCGTTTCTGTTTTCCTGTGCGTGAATGCTTTCTGATTCAACTATGAAGTTTTCTAGGTATTTTTCGTCTTATCTGTGTGCTGACGTTAAACACACACACACACACACACAAACACACACACACACACACACACACACACACACACACACACACACACACACAAATGATTTCACTGGTTGGCAGCACACTCAACGTGAATGAAAACAAACGAACAGACATAAACACTACGGCAGTGGGGAATGAGAAAAAGTTTAAGAAAACGAAGTGTAAATAATGCAGCGCAGGAAATACTGCAGAATGCCAAAAACAGCCAAGTGCAAATGTGAAATGAAGCCTTTCGATACCATCCGCTGCTACGAAGGAGGGAAAAAGCAGAATATGTAAAGAAACACCGTAAATAACTTGCATACCAGCTTTATGAAGAAAACGCTGTTTTTAACCTGAAAGAATCAAAAACGTACAAACGTAAGTATCCAATTTACAGAATAACCAGGGAAGATACTTTATAAATAAAAGCGAAAAGAGTGTGGTTTAATTCATTTTAATAGCCTATAGTAACAGATTTTAACATATGCTGCGGTAGATGGCCACGAAGTGAACATTTTAGGAAACTAAGTCTTTAATACGTCCTGGATAAACTGTATGTTGCGTGGCCCCTCAGTTCAACCCAGTAGCCTTTGGAGATGGTGCAAGAAACTGTGTGTCCCCAGAGGAGGAGGTTAATTACCGCTAGGAGTCCTTTGTCGTGCCCTTCGCCCTTCTGGTCGGTAGCGGTTAGCGGTCGTCAGACTTGGGCCCCGACTGCGCCCTTGCTCGGAGCTGTCGGATGTCGCGTCGGCTTTCGCCCTGCAGGGAGATAACAACGTGGGCCGAGTCTCGCGGACAGTATAAGGGGCTGCCGCCGCTCCAAAGGCAGGACACGATGCGCGTCGGCCGAATTTCAGTCTAATGTCTGACATTATGTGGCAAGCGCCCGAGGGCGGAGGCGAAACTGCTCTCCTAATAGCATGCGGAGACGTTCCCTTCACATTATCAGTACTTAGCATCGTGGTGAGGCTGACTAGAACACTGCCTTGCCGACAGCGTTCAACGCACAAAAGGCGCTTTCAGAAAGAAATAAATCGTTGTAAGCATCAGCTGTTTTATTCCATGAAGTTTCGGAATTGCAGCCCGATGGCGTCGATTTCTTGCCACGATATTTCGGCTGACAGCCGTTCAGCCATCTTCAGGCGAGTGTGTTAGAGTGAAGATTGTTAGTTCAAATTTCTAACTTTATACCAAAAACTGGCACGGAGGGGCATGCGAAAAGGCACCTCCTACATCTACATCTACATCTACATTTATATTCCGCAAACCACCCAACGGTGTGTGGCGGAGGGCACTTTACGTGCCACTGTCATTACCTCCCTTTTCTGTTCCAGTCGCGTGTGGTTCGCGGGAAGAACGACTGTCTGAAAGCCTCCGTGCGCGCTCTAATCTATAATTTTACATTCGTGATCTCCTCGGGAGGTATAAGTAGGGTGAAGCAATATATTCGATACCTCATCCAGAAACACACCCTCTCGAAACCTGACGAGCAAGCTACACCGCGATGCAGAGCGCCTCTCTTGCAGAGTCTGCCACTTGAGTTTGTTAAACATCTCCGTAACGCTATCACGGTTACCAAATAACCCTGTGACGAAACGCGCCGCTCTTCTTTGGATCTTCTCTATCTCCTCCGTCAACCCGATCTGGTACGGATTCCACACTGATGAGCAATACTCGAGTATAGGTCGAACGAGTGTTTTGTAAGCCACCTCCTTTGTTGATGGACTACATTTTCTACGGACTCTCCCAATGAATCTCAACCTGGTACCCGACTTACCAACAATTAATTTTATATGATCATTCCACTTCAAATCGTTCCGCACGCATACTCCCATATATTTTACAGAAGTAACTACTACCAGTGTTTGTTTCGCTATCATATAATCATACAATAAAGGATCCTTCTTTCTATGTATTCGCAATACATTACATTTGTCTATGTTAAGGGTCTGTTGCCACTCCCTGCACCAAGTGCCTATCCGCTGCAGATCTTCCTGCATTTCGCTACAATTTTCTAATGCTGCAACTTCTCTGTATACTACAGCATCATCCGCGAAAAGCCGCATGGAACTTCCGACACTATCTACTAGGTCATATATATATATTTTGAAAAGCAATGGTCCCATAACACTCCCCTGTGGCACGCCAGAGGTTACTTTAACGTCTGTAGACGTCTCTCCATTGATAACAACATGATGTGTTCTGTTTGCTAAAAACTCTTCAATCCAGCGACACAGCTGGTCTGATATTCCGTAGGTTCTTACTTTGTTTATCAGGCGACATGAGCTACCTATCTAGATTTTCGTTCCCTCTTGGAACACTGCTCCATCCGTGGCGCGCATGCGCGTGCGTAGTGGCGGTACTGCATGCGCGCTCTCTGTTGGGAAGCTGGGCAGTGGAGTAAAATTCAGATATCAGATTAATGAAATTAGCTGTCGCTTGACGTGTCATTAGTCATAAAACGTTTTCTTTCCGAAGATATTAAAGAATAACGGGGCCCCACGCCTTATCCAGCTGAAGGCAGCCATCACGAGTAATAAGATCTTCTGCCAAAAGGATTTCCACCGATTTAATCGCAGAAGGATCCCACCGAGGCCAAGATTTCGGTGGCAGAATAATCCATGGAATCTCCTGTGGAGATACAATGCTTGGCTGCGACCGACTTACTAGGCTGCGAAAGGCGAGAGTGGCGTCTTGTTCAACGCACCTTTCACGGAGCCTGCCGGAGTGGCCGTGCGGTTCTAGGCGCTACAGTCTGGAACCGAGCGACTGCTACGGTCGCAGGTTCGAATCCTGCCTCGGGCATGGATGTGTGTGTTTTTCTTAGGTTAGTTAGGTTTAATTAGTTCTAAGTTCTAGGCGACTTATGACCTCAGAAGTTAAGTCGCATAGTGCTCAGAGCCATTTGAACCATTTGAACCTTTCACAGACTGTGTTGTGTGACCAGTGTAGGTATTGTATGGATTCCAGCCCTCCCCAGTACCACGTAGTCGTTCGCCATACCTAGAAGAGCACAAGTCTTTGTAGGTGGGCGGAAGATTACTTTGACATGATGTTCCCTCAAGGTTCTGCCTAATTTCTACGAATATTGCCAACATATAGGAGATGCGCCTTGGACTTGAAACGATCCTTCGTAGAATGCGCATACAATATCACCATAGCGCATGAGCCTGCGCGCCGTAAACGGAGCTGTATTCGAAGAGGACACGAAACTCACCAGAAGTCGCTCATGTAGCGGTTGCCAATTTCGAAACTTCATGCAGTACCCTTTACGCTAGGAAAATTTCAATAATCACATCAGTTATTTTGTTACATTGCAAGCCTTTATTTTCTCACATTGCGAGCTCCGATGAAAAGATTTCTATAAAATGAAGCCATTTTGTGCAGTGAGTGAAAATATGCTTTTTAGGGCGCTTATACACTGAAGAGCCAAAGAAACTGGTACACCTGTCTAATGTCGTGTAGGGCCCACGCGAACATGCAGAAGTGCCGCAAGACGACGTGGCATCGGCTCGACTAATGTATGAAGTAGCGCTGGAGGAAACTGACACCATGAATCCTGCAGGGCTGTCCGTGAATCCGTAAGAGTACGAGGGGGTGCAGATGTCTTCTGAACAGCACGTCGCAGGGCATCCCAGATATGTTAAATAATGTTCATGTCTGGGGAGTTTGGTGGCCAGGGGAAGTGTTTAAACTCAGAAGAGTGCTCCCGGAGCCACTCTGTAGCAATTGTCCTGCTGGAATTGCCCAAATCAGTTGGAATGCACAATGGACATGAATGGATGCAGGTGATCGGACATGCTTACGTACATGTTACATGTCAAGAGTCGTATCTAGATCTATCAGGGGTCCCATATCACTGCAACTGCACACGCCACACAACATTACAGAGCTTCCACTAGCTTGAACAGTCCCATCATGACATGCAACGTCCATGGATTTATGAGGTTGTCTCCGTAGCCGTACACGTTGTAAGTAGGCTGTTTATGTTTTCTTATTGGCAACGTTACGTAGCGCTCGGTATGAAAATCACTGGCTGTGCTGTGTGCAGTCTGTAGCTAGTTTGCATTGTTGTCTGCCATTGTACTGTTGGGCAGCGGCAGCTGGATGTGAACAGTGCGTAGCGTTGCGCAGTTGGAGGTGAGCCGCCAGCAGTGGTGGATGTGGGGAGAGAGATGGCGGAGTTTTGAAATTTGTTATACTGGATATTATGAACTGCTATATATATTATGACTATTAAGGTAAATACATTGTTTGTTCTCTATATTAAAATCTTTCATTTGCTAACTATGCCTATCAGTAGTTAGTGCCTTCAGTAGTGGCGCTCGCTGTATTGCAGTAGTTCGAGTAAGGAAGATTTTTGGTGAGGTAAGTGATTTGAGAAACGTATAGGTTAATGTTAGTCAGGGCCATTCCTTTGTAGGAATGCCCACATCTCGTGGTTGTGCGGTAGCGTTCTCGCTTCCCACGCCCGGGTTCCCGGGTTCGATTCCCGGCGGGGTCAGGGATTTTCTCTGCCTCGTGATGGCTGGGTGTTGTGTGCTGTCGTTAGGTTAGTTAGGTTTAAGTAGTTCTAAGTTCTAGGGGACTGATGACCATAGATGTTAAGTCCCATAGTGCTCAGAGCCATTTTTTGAACTTTGTAGGGATTTCTGAAAGTCAGATTGCGTTGCGCTAAAAATATTGTGTGTCAGTTTAAGCACAGTCGTGTATAAATGTTCAAAGGGGACGTTTCAACGTCCATCCGCTCGATAGAATTTGAAACGCGACTCGTACGATCAGGCAACATGTTTCCCGGCACCAATAGTCCAATGTCGGTGTTGACGGGACCAGGCGAGGTGTAAAGCTTTGTGTCGCACAGTCATCAAGGGTACACGAGAGGGCCTTCAGCTCCGAAAGCCCATATCGATGATGTTTCGTTGAATGGTTCGCACTCTGACACTTGTTGATGGCCCAGCATTGAAATCTGCAGCAATTTGCGGAAGGGCTGCAATTACGATTCTCTTCAGTCTTGCAAAATGTTTTTTCCGGCCGCAGCAGTGTCGGAGTTTTGATGTTCTACCGGATTCCTGATATTCACCGTACACTCGTGAAATTGTCGTACGGGAAAATCCCCACTTTATCGCAACTTCAGAAATGCTGTGTACCATCCCTCTTGCGCCGACTATACCACCACGTTTAAATTCACTTACATCTTGATAACATGGCACTGTAGCAGCAGTAACCAATCTAACAACTGCGCCAGACACTTGTTGCCTTATATAGGCGTTGCGGACGGCCACGCCGTTTTCTGCCTGTTCGCATACCTCTGTATTTGAATACGCTTACCTATATCAGTTTCTTTGGTGTTTCAGTTTAAGCTGTCGCACGAAAGTGTATTCCTACAATTTATCGTGAAGAACTGAAGATAACTAACGAATTTTTAACAACTGATAGCATGAAAGTGTTTTACCCAACCATTAGAATATATTTTTTGTATCTATTACTCCCATAAAACAACACCCCTAAAACATAAAAATGTGTATTCAGTTATATGGATTTCAACAGGACTTGGATTTGCTGTTGTATATCTCTTAGTATCAACTGTCATACTCGTCCACTAAAAGACGACGTTATGCTATTTTAAAATGTCAGTGTGAGTGTCTCCACAGCTAAAAATGTATAAATCGTGAGAAACATTAATTTGCTGCCTCGAGTCGTCTACGAAAAACAGCCATGACGTCGTGTGTGTTACTGAGTTGAGAGGCGGTACCGACGCACAGATCCGAGGAGTGACGAAAACAAGTATCAAGAACTTTTTTAAGGGAGGTTGCCACAAGATTGGTCTTTAATGAGCAGCACCATCATGTAACAATGGAGCGCTAATAAAATAAGAAGCACATCGAGTCTTCACAAACAGTCAAATCAATGCCTCCTAATTTTTTTTATTTCGAAAGTCTTAAATTTGTTCAGATAAAACAAACTTTATTAACCATCTACATCTTTATTCTTTATGTCTACATATTTTTTATCAACGTAATCACCTTAGCGACGAACACGTTTCTCCCAACAAGGGACTAGATTGTTGATACAGTCAATGTAGAATGTTAGATTTGGTTGACTGACAACTACCTCACTTCGGCTTGCAGCGCTTCATCACTATGAAGATTAAGTCATGGCAGGTGTTCTTTCAGTTCTGGAAACAGGCGAAAATGGAATCTGGCCAAGTGGGAACTATATGGAGGGCGATAGACGACAGTGGAGCAAGGAACGTCATAGTTAGGTGTGTAACCGCCATGTCAAACGCAATAACTTCGAGCCCTCTCTCGGCAGAGGGCTTGTGATGTAACAAAAAAGTAGTGTATGTTGTTATTCAATGGAAAAGTTGGAATTTGAGATTTCACTTACTGCTTTATCAATCACAATTGGAGTAAGAATCATGGATTGACCTTTGTCATAAAATATTGCATTATGAACTGTGAATAGTCTCTACTTGCAGTTTCGAGTGGCTTGAAGCAGACACAGCTAGCATGCTATTGTTTAAGAAATTGAATTATTGTCTTTCTAATTACTTCATGATCGTAGATACGATCGCAGCCGGTCGTGAAGTTATTGTTATGAGAAAACTATTCCCTAAGGGACCAGAAAGTTCTTAAGAGCGCAAAACCAACTGTAACATCACACAAAAGGGAAATTCAATATTAAAGCTGATGCAAGAACACGGTAAAACAGTTTTCTTTTTGTCAATGTAACACGCACATTGGACTGCTGACCTTGGCGTCGGTAATCTTAGAAAAGTGCATAATTAAAATGAAAATAATACCGAGGAGATGATAGGAATGAGCACTGCTAAATGATTCAATATTTCCAGAAAAATGGCTCTGAGCACTATGGGACTCAACTGCTGTGGTCATAAGTCCCCTAGAACTTAGAACTACTTAAACCTAACTAACCTAAGGACAGCACACAACACCCAGCCATCACGAGGCAGAGAAAATCCCTGACCCCGCCGGGAATCGAACCCGGGAACCCGGGCGTGGGAAGCGAGGACGCTACCGCACGACCACGAGATGCGGGCATATTTCCAGAAGAAATATTTGTAATAAATAAAACATATATCATACCTTATGGTTAGTACTACAATGACGGTAGATTTTTACGTCCGTTTCATGTCCATTGAGTGCTCTTTTATACAGCCATTGTCCTCTTGAGTCGCTCGTGGGTCGTCACGATAAGTTATAACAGTTCTTCTTTTTACACTTCACTCACACTTAGACGTAACACGTTTTTTATACATTTAGTAAAAAATAGATTAGACTGCCACAAATCTGCGTCCGCCTTATTTAAGAAAAACAGCACAAATGTTTAGCGCTCAAGGCTTCATTTGTTCCCCAGCGAACAAAATAGTGAAGGATCGCATATCTATCCGTATTCTTCTGTTTATGTTGCGCCCAAAGACGACGAATTACATTATTTAGGATATTCCACCGTCGCTCTGCGACGCCTTATTATACATTAATCATTCTTTATAAACAAGTATTTGCCTTTGCCTGAAAGTGTTAACTATTTGCTGTTTTAATGAAGCCAAAAATAGCGAATATCGCAGGTTGCAAGCTAAGCGCGAAAATCGATTGAGTAATATGCATGACATGCAATACGACAACTGTACTGAGAACAGCATTTCTTTTCAACATGCCCTCGTAAAAGCTGCACAACAGCGTGAGAGACAGATATCATCTTAAACAGATAACAACTGAAATACAAAGAACTATTGAAGGAAGAAAGACGGAAACGGATTACAAAAGACCAACCTTGCTAGCACCGTTGATGAAATGCCTTATTGACTCGCGGCAGAAGGCACAAGGTGCCTATCTACCAAGTTTCGATTCCCATTAGGAAATATGGTTTCTGATTTCATCTTTCAAATGTTAAAATTTCTTGATTTTTAACCACATTTAAGACTTAATTCCTTGTGTTTTTTACCTCCTAGATAATCCCTCTTTTTAGTTTCGAAATTTAATCACTATTTGTGGCTTTCATTTTCGATACTTGCTGCGACAGTTGCGTATCAAACTTTTCCTACGCCAATTTTATCATTTCTGTGAAATTCGATCTACTTAACCACTCCCCCCCCCCCCCCCCAATCAACGCTACCTGTTGATAGACGCATGTCCGATGTCCGACGTATCCCCTGCATCTTGTCCACGCCAATTTCAGTTTTTATTTCACTGATGGTTATGTTTACTGAATAATAATACAAAAGCCAATGAAAAAAAATTGATTGAAACTTGTTCCAACAAAAACATAGAAAATTTAACAACAACACTTATCTTCTTTTCATCGTTGTAACGTAGAATGTACATCGCAATCGAATTCTGGAGGGCTGGCTTTTAATTTTCGTCATCCTCGTTACTACATTCAAAATATTAATAATTTCTTTTTGTTGTAATAGAAATTAAAATGCACCAATATAATCATTTAAAGGGGTTCCAGAACAAGCAGCCACTTAAAACTTGCTCGCTGCTGCCCTAAACACATTTTTCAGAATAGTAATTTCTATCTTGAGCTCTTATTTAGCTATATAAATGAACTGATAATGTATTGCTTTAACACCCCGGAGAATTGCACAGTTACAGACACCAAAAACTGAACAAGTTCCACAGAACTGGGATGATCTGGATCCTAAAAGACTGGTTCATGACTGAGAATAAGACGCTGTTCTGTTTCAGATAACTTCAAAATTTCAGAACATCTCCAATAATTTACATTAGATCATTACAGCAGTAATTGTGGAACAAGACCAAAGCAACAATGAGTCAACAGTTAATTTGCTTGAGATATTTATAAAATTTTAATACTACAGCGGCGTAGATCATTGTTAACATGTCAAGTTACAATTGAAACTACAATTTACGAAGTGTTACAAGCTTTTTTTGCAGTGTTTTCATATGACTTGATTCCAGTTTTAATACTGGAAAGCATAGCTGTTAATCAATATCGATAAATAACTGATAAATAACTTTAACATATGTTAATTCATAAGTCTGCTTTTCATACCAATTATTTACATGTAAATCCACTCCAATTTTAATACTGACATTTTAGCAAGGAACATTCTTCGAAATATTTTCACTGCTCCTCAAAGTTGAATCAAAATGATCAACTGTATCAGTGCATCTCATTCATTTATGAACAACTCTTAATGGAAGCTAAAAAGCTTGAAAGTAATTCAAGATAAATCATATCGCATACATTTACATTCAGCCCAACGCTGTGAAATGAAAGAAATGTATGAGTAAACCGATATACGTACATAAACATACCCTTAGTATCCAATATTTTAACAGTACAGAACTGTAGTAGCTAATTAAAAACTTGTATCATCAATTGCAAGATCCATGACAAGGACAAGAGCAGTTTCAGCAGAATTGCAAATAGAACCATTATTCCACATTAGAAAATGAGAATGTAGAACGTCAGCGTCAGGTAAGGAAAGAGATGAACACATACCACCTATGCCTTTAGCAACAACTTTTACTGAAGAAATTACTGACAGATTACAGGGATTTGTCGTAAACTTAGAAAAGGAATGTGCAGAAGGCAGCATACACGCCATAATAAGAAAGAGTGACGCAATAACAATCCGAGAACAACAAAATCGTTCGTTTTAATATACCTCTGACATAATTAGAAAATAAATCAACGAAAACTTTTATAGTGACGATAAGATCTACATCTACATCTACATGATTACTCTGCAATTCACATTTAAGTGCTTGGCAGAGGGTTCATCGAACCACAATCATACTATCTCTCTACCATTCCACTCCTGAACAGCGCGCGGGAAAAACGAACACCTAAACCTTTCTGTTCGAGCTCTGATTTCTCTTATTTTATTTTGATGATCATTCCTACCTATGTAGGTTAGGCTCAACAAAATATTTTCGCATTTGGAAGAGAAAGTTGGTGACTGAAATTTCGTAAATAGATCTCGCCGCGACGAAAAACGTCTTTGCTTTAATGAGTTCCATCCCAACTCGCGTATCATATCTGCCACTCTCTCTCTCCCCTATTACGCGATAATACAAAACGAGCTGCCTTTTTTGTACCCTTTCGAGGTCCTCCGTCAATCCCACCTGGTAAGTGTCCCACACCACGCAGCAATATTCTAACAGAGGACGAACGAGTGTAGTGTAAGCTGTCTCTTTAGTGGACTCGTTGCATCTTCTAAGTGTCCTGCCAATGAAACGCAACCTTTGGCTCGCCTTCCCCACAATATTATCTATGTGGTCTTTCCAACTGAAGTTGTGCGTAATTTTTACACCCAGGTACTTAGTTGAATTGAGAGCCTTGAGAATTGTACTATTTATCGAGTAATCGAATTCCAACAAATTTCTTTTGGAACTCATGTGGATCACCTCACATTTCGTTATTTAGCGTCAACTGCCACCTGCCACACCATACAGCAATCTTTTCTAAATCGCTTTGCAACTGATACTGGTCTTCGGATGACCTTACTAGACTGTAAATTACAGCATCATCTGCGAACAACCTAAGAGAACTGCTCAGATTGTCACCCAGGTCATTTATATAGATCAGGAACAGCAGAGGTCCCAGGACGCTTCCCTGGGGAACACCTGATGTCACTTCAGTTTTACTCGATGATTTGCCCTCTATTACTACGAACTGCGACGTTCGTGACAGGAAATCACGAATCCAGTCCCACAACTGAGACAATACCCCATAGACCCGCTGCTTGATTAGAAGTCGCTTGTGAGGAACGGTGTCAAAAGCTTTCCGGAAATCTAGAAATACGGAATCAACTTGATATCCCCTGTCGATAGCGGCCATTACTTCGTGCGAATAAAGAGCTAGCTGCGTTGCACAAGAACGATGTTTTCTGAAGCCATTCTGATTACATATCAATAGATCGTTCCCTTCGAGGTGATTCATAATGTTTGAATACAGTATATGCTCGAAAACCCTACTGCAAACCTACGTCAATGGTATAGGTGTGTAGTTCGATGGATTACTCTTACTACCTTTCTTAAACACTGATGCGACCTGCGCAATTTTCCAATCTAAAGGTACAGATCTATTTGTGAGCGAGCGGTTGTATATGATTGCTAACTAGGGAGCTATTGTATGAGCGTAATCTGAAACGATACACACAGAATCATTTCAGATATGGATCCAAATGAATATTCGTTTAGAAAAAGATAATCAATAGAATAAACATTGTTTTGTTAGAACTTTTGAAAATTACAGGCTTGGAAGAAGTTTTTAATAATCTGTGGCAGGCTGCATTATCCTCACAACTGAAAAAAATCGATTTTCATCTGTCAGCCAAAATATCAAATCAAATGGCTCTGAGCACTATAGAACTTAACATCTGAGGTCATCAGTCCCCTAGAACTTAGAACTACTTAAGCCTAACTAACCTAAGGATCACACACATCCATGCCCGAGGTAGGATTCGAACCTGCGACCGTAGCGGTCGCGCGGTTGCAGACTGATGCGCCTAGAACCGCTTAGCTACTCCAGCCGGCCCAAAATATCAATCGATTCGTGTAGTTACAGTTCTTCAGCGGCTATGAAGTTTTGTAAGTTGAAATCATGATTCTGTCAAAGGTATATAGAGCTATACAGCTACACCTTCGGCGGAATCTTGGTTTTTAACCATATATATATATATATACGAATGATTGAAGCACCATATATATATATATATATATATATATATATATATATATATATATATACGAATGATTGAAGCGATTTCATAAATTCACTGTAGCTCGATTAATTGACATATGGTCACGACACACCATAGATACGTAGAAAAACTCATTAAGTTTGGTCGGCTGAAGCCGCACTTCAGGTTTCTGCCACCAGAGCGCTCGAGAGCGCAGTGAGACAAAATGGCGACAGGAGCCGAGAAAGCGTATGTCGTGCTTGAAATGCACTCACATCTGTCAGTCATAACAGTGCAACGACACTTCAGGACGAACTTCAACAAAGATCCAGCAACTGCTAACTCCATTCGGCTATGGTATGCGCAGTTTAAAGCTTCTGGATGCCTCTGTAAGGGGAAATCAACGGGTCGGCCTGCAGTGAGCGAAGAAACGGTTGAACGCGTGCGGACAAGTTTCACGCGTAGCCCGCGAAAAATTGGCTCATGCCACAACTGGAGACCGACAGCGCCGACTTCATCTTTCAACAGGATTGTGCCCCACCGCACTTCCATCATGATGTTCGGCATTTCTTAAACAGGAGATTGGAAAACTGATGGATTGGTCGTGGTGGAGATCATGATCAGCAATTCACGTCATGGTCTCCACTCTCTCCCGACTTAACCCCATGCGATTCTTTCTGTGGGATTATGTGAAAGATTCAGTGTTTAAACCTGCTCTACCAAGAAACGTGCCAGAACTGCGAGCTCGCATCAACGATGCTTTCGAACTCATTGATGGGGACATGCTGCGCCGAGTGTGGGAGGAACTTGATTATCGGCTTGATGTCTGCCGAATCACTAAAGGGGCACATATCGAACATTTGTGAATGCCTAAAAAAACTTTTTGAGTTTTTGTATGTGTGTGCAAAGCACTGTGAAAATATCTCAAATAATAAAGTTATTGTAGAGCTGTGAAATCGCTTCAATCATTTGTAATAACCCTGTATATATATATATATATATATATATATATATATATATATATATATATATATATATATATATATTTATATATATATATATACAGGGTAGTCCATTGATGGTGACGGGGCCAAATATCTCCGAAATAAGCATCAAACAGCAGATAGCGCTATGGTTGGCCCGCTAGATGGCGCTGCCATAGGTCAAACGGATATCAACTACGTTTTTTTTTTAAATAGGAACTCCCATTTTTATTACATATTCGTGTAGTACGTAAAGAAAGATGAATGTTTTAGTTGCACCACATCTTTCGCTTTGTGACAGATGACGCTGTCCGCCAGTGCGGACGGTATTTGCTTCTTGATACATTACCCGTATTAAAATGGACCAATTGCGGAAAAGGTCGATATCGTGTTGATGTATGGCTATTGTGATACAAATGCCCAACGGGCGTGTCCTATGTGTGCTGCTCGGTATCCTGGACGACATCATCCAAGTGTCCGGACCGTTCGCCGGATAGTTACGTTATTTAAGAAAACAGGAAGTGTTCAGCCACATGTGAGATTTCAGCCACGACCTGCAACAAATGATGATGCCCAAGTAGGTGTTTTAGCTGCTGTCGCGACTAATTCGCACATCAATAGCAGACAAATTGCGGGAGAATCAGGAATCTCAAAAACGTCGGTGTTGAGAATGCTACATCAGCATCGAAGGCATCCGTACCATATTTATATGCACCAGGAATTGCATGGCGACGACTTTGAACATCGTGTACTGTTCTGCCAGTGGGCACAAGAGAAGTTACGGGACGATGACAGATTTTTTGCACGCGTTCTATTTAGCGTCGAAGAGTCATTGACCAACAGCGGTAACGTAAACCGGCATAATATGCACTAATGGGCAACGGAAAATCCACGATGGCTGCGACAAGTGGAAAATCAGGACCTTGGCGGGTTTATGTATGGTGCGGCATTGTGGGAGGAAGGATAACTGGCCCCCATTTTATCTATGGCAATCTAAATGGTGCAGTGTAAGCTGATTTCCTACGTAACGATCAACCGATGTTACTACAAGATGTTTCACTGCATGAGAGAGTGGCGATGTACTTCCAACATGATGGATGTCCGGCACATAACTCGCGTGCGGTTGAAGCGGTATTGAATAGCATATTTCAGGACAGGTAGAATGGTCGTACACCGGATCTGACGTCCCCGGATTCCTTTCTGTGGGGAAAGGTGAAGGATATTTGCTATCGTGATCCACCGACAACGCCTGACAACATGCGTCAGCGCATTCTCAATGCATGTGCGAACATTACGGAAGGCGAACTACTCGCTGTTGAGAGGAATGTCGTTATAAGTATTGCCAAATGCATTGAGGTTGACGGACATCATTTTGAGCATTTATTGCACTAATGGGGTATTTACAGGAAATCACGCTGTAACAGCATGCGTTGTTAGAAATGATAAGTACACAAAGGTACATGTATCACATTGGAACAACCGAAATAAAATGTTCAAACGTACGTACGCTCTGTATTTTAATTTAAAAAACTACCTGTTACCAACTGTTCGTCTAAAATTGTGAGCCATATGTTTGTGACTATTACAGCGCCGTCTATCACAAATCGAAAAAAGTGGTCCAACTAAAACATTCATATTTACTTACGTACCACACGAATATGTAATGAAAAATGGGGGTTCCTATTTTTAAAAAAATGCAGTTGATATCGTTTTGAGCTATGGCAGCGCCATCTAGCAGGTCAACCATAGCGCCAACTGGTTTCCCCCTTCGAGCTAGGCAAGTTTCGTTCTTTGTAGTTTTTTCGTTTGACGCTTGTTTCGTGAGATATTTGGCCCGGTCACGATGAATGGACCAACCTGTTTATATAGGGTGGAGAAAAATAGTGTCACGATATTTAACCCTGGATAGCTGATACCCGTCTAGTGCAAGTCTACAACGCACCATTTTTAAACTACGGGAACTTCCCGCCACGGTCTCCGATTGGCTGTGGGACTGCCCTGTTTCCGGTCGTAGGTTAGCGGGCAGCGCTGTGGTTGTCGGTTCACACATACAAATGTCCCTCGTCCCGTCAGTGCCCCAACGTGATAAGCACACATGTCGTGCTGTTTGCCTCCACCTCACGTCAGAGGCATTCACACGCTTTGGAGCACGCACCTGCGGTTTACTCATATAGTTTTTGTTTATGGACTAACGAACGGTAATGATTATGAAGCTCGACGGCCGTATGAAGAATGATACCCAGGAAGACGTCACCCACACCAGCAAACGTTTGCAGCATTTCCCCGGCGGCTTGGCAAAACAGGCTCTTTAGTGGGATATCATTGTGACGCTGGAAGACCTCGAACGCGATGGTATGCCGCATTTGAAGAGACTGTTCTCGAGAGGTTCGAGGAAGCACCTACGACAAGTACTCGAGAGGTTGGACACGATATGGGGTCACTCATCGGTTAGTCTGGGGGGTTTTGAGGGATGACGGCCAGCATCCATTTAGTTTCCACCCTTTCCAAGACCTAAATAGTGTGGCAGACTATGAACACAGGCTAGGATTTTGCCGGTGGTTTCTGCGACGTGTTGCACGAGATCCCGTCTTCCTCGCCATTGTGTTATTTACCGACGAGTGCTCCTTCCATCGGGATGGCCTTTAAAACACTCGAAACGTTCATTATTGGGCAAGAGGATATTCTCACGTCGCGTGCCTCCACGGACACCAGGAACGATTTTCGCTCGAAATTTGAGTAGGCACTGTGGGTGACTATCAGATTTTGTCGGTCCATCTACCTCCTCGACTTACCGCGGCAAAACTACGTTCACTTTTCGCAAGAGACTTTGCCCGGCCCGCTGGAAAGATGTTCCACGGCTACGCATGTGGTTGCAGCATTACGGGGCGCTCGCACATAGCAGTCGTGCTGTGCGCGGATATTTAAATGAACGCCTGCCGCGGTGGTCTCGCGGTTAAGGCGCTCAGTCCGGAACCGCGCGATGCTACGGTCGCAGGTACGAATCCTGCCTCGGGCATGGCTGTGTGTGATGTCATTAGGTTAGTTAGGTTTAAGAAGTTCTGAGTTCTAGGGGACTGATGACCACAGATGTGAAGTCCCATAGTGCTCATAGCCATTTGAACCATTTTAACCATTTAAATGAACTCTTCGGCGGCCGGTTAATTGGCAGAGGTGCTCGTAGGACATGGCCTTCGCGATCACCAGACCTGACGCCGTCGGACTTTTTCCTGTGGGGATTCTTCAAGTTCACCCACACTGAAGGGAACCACCTAGAAACGAAGAGGAATTAATGGATCGCATTCAACATGCGACCAATCACATCAGGGTAATACCAGGAACCTTTGAAAGAGTTCGGCAAATACCGTTCGACGTTGCCAATATTGTGTCGCGAAGTGGAAGGCTGGCACGCTACCACCGAGCGTACGGGCCGCCTTGGATACTTCGCGATCTTCGGCAGGGAAAGCATTGGCGGTCATGCGTTGTCCAGAGCAACCGGCAGAAGGGCTATCCCGCACCCAATTGGAGGGGGTGGCACCAAGTTTAAAAATTGTGCGTTGTCGACCTACACAACATTAATAATTTTGGTTCCTACTGGCATCAGCTGTCCAGGTTTAAAATTTCGTGACACAGTTTTTCTCTACGTATGTATATGAAGAGTAGTAATTTTTGTGTTTGTATTGGCAGACACATCTCTTACCTTGTGGGACCCGATTTTCTGCACTGGATTCTCTAAATGGTTCAAATGGCTCTGAGCACTATGGGACTTAACATCTATGATCATCAGTCCCCTAGAACTTAAAACTACTTAAACCTAACTAACCTAAGGACATCACACAACACCCAGTCGTCACGAGGCAGAGAAAATCCCTGACCCCCCGGGAATCGAACCCGGGAACCCGGGTGCGGGAAACGAGAACACTATCGCACGACCACGAGCTGCGGACACTGGATTCTCTAGTTAGAATGATTCTTCAGATGACTGACAAGGTAAATCCTGAATCTGTAGAGGTGTGGGGTCAAGTGACATACAATATCGGATATAGGCACAAGGAAGCTGGTTATGATTCGATAACTCCCTTGGAGAACGTATTTTGTAATACCGAATTATTTCCTCCATTAACAAACTTTGTTGTCAAGAACGGATCATGTACCTGAAATTGCTTCTCTCAAGATGCATGAATTATTTTGTGGACCAGTTTTATTTTGCCCACCCTGTAGCGAAAGTATGTCGCGTGTTGGGTGAAGGCCCGAAATGTAATATGAAACAGGTACCATACGCCAGGCCGGCCGCGGTGGTCTAGCGGTTCTAGGCGCGCAGTCTGGAACCGCGCGACTGCTACGGTCGCAGGTTCGAATCCTGCCTCGCGCATGGATGTGTGTGATATCCTTAGGTTAGTTAGGTTTAAGTAGTTCTAAGTTATAGGGGACTGATGACCACAGATGTTAAGTCCCATAGTGCTCAGAGCCATTTGAACCATACGCCAGATTTCTGACCATACGGCAGCTCCTCCCGAGAATGCTGGCGATGGAATATCCGCTCATTTGTATACGATAAATCTTATAGTAACAATACTTTCAGTTTACCAACTGCACTGGATTGACACTAAGAAGTTCTCAAGAAGAACAAACAAGGATCTATCTCCTCCGCTACGTTCTAATAAAGACTGTGTCGATTGCCAAAGTTACGAGGAATGATATTATTTTTCAGCGCCTAGCACCATGTACAATCTCTGATCGTGACAAAATTATCCATTAATTAGTAAGGTCAAAAAATAATGTTCAATCCCAGTGTATGTTCCTGGATCTATTTCGGTTTGTGACTTGCTCAACCTGCGTACCAACACTTTGAAGTACATACAACAGCAGTCCGCAGCTCGTGGTCGTGCGGTAGTGTTCTCGCTTCCCACGCCCGGGTTCCCGGGTTCGATTCCCGGCGGAGTAAGGGATTTTCTCTGCCTTATGATGACTGGGTGTTGTGTGCTGTCCTTAGGTTAGTTAGGTTTAAGTAGTTCTAAGTTCTAGGGGACTGATGACCATAGATGTTACGTCCCATAGTGCTCAGAGCCATTTGAACATACAACAGCAACCATTTTGACTGTGCACTAATTTCTGAAATAATTTTCATTTCTCTAATTTAAAATTAATTAGATCCCCTATATTCTAAGTGATTTTTACGAGAGATATGTGTCGATAAAAAGGAAAACACAATTACCAGAGATGGTTTCTCCAAACTTCGCAACTGGAAACTGCCCTTCCATATTTCCATGTTTTCTTATTTGGCCGTAAATAATGTAGTTCAATGTGGCTCGATGTTGTCGCTTGGCTGAGAAGTAAGAAGAATGAGAAACAGTACAATGCTTGCCTAATTTAGCGCCGGCCGGAGAGGCCGAGCGGTTCTAGGCGCTGTGCTCGAGGCCTCATGTTTCACGTCGTTCTTCCTTCTACTGGCACAACGTAGAAATTACCATTAATGCCTTGATTTCGCTTCTGTACAATTACATTAAAGTCATAAGAACAACTGCTTAGTACCAGATCTGAAGAAGCAAGTTAGCTGGTTTGCAGCGGAACTTAACGTGTGCTACAGTGCAAACACTGACCAGTGACTTACATACTAGGAGTCTTACTACAAAAGCAATAACGAAAACTTGAACTATCAGAAAAATAGTTATACACTAGTCCGCATGGATTCATCCACTACGACGTCGCGTATTAAGATGTGAAGTCAATGTTTACTATCATATATCAAAGAAACAAGCTTGTAGTACTTCCTTACGTCTTCCCACCTACGAACTATAGCACTACTGACGCGCACACGTATGGGATGTGTAGAACAGCTCATCCATTGCTTAACCGTGGTGGGAGGATAAACTCCTGAAGAATAGCTCGTTTGTACCATGACCATGACGGGAAGATCTCTCTTAACGGTCGCGTTACTGTGGCGAGTAGATCTACTCTTGAATGGTAGTCCATCACATGCGTCACCATAATGTTAACTGCTATCTCGTCAATCACGTACCCATGACGGGACGATCTACTCTTGAATGCTAGCCCGTCGTTCATGTAACTGTGATGGGAAGATCTACTCTTCAGTGCTACAGTAACAGCAAAGACGTGATACCACTTCTCAAAGGTGAAGAGGCTCTTGCCTCACCATGACGAGCGGCCTTGACAAACTGCAGATCCTGGATTCTGCAACTTCTGTAATCGTTCTCTTCGCCGAAATGGATGAAATGCCGAAGCCTTCTCAGTATCCTGCATCGTGTAACAGCTACAGGTGCTAGCGAGCGCCGAGCAAGTGGTATTCTGATTCTGAAGTCTTCCATTATTTTCCAGTTAGTATAAAGGAGCTCTGGAAGTTTCTCAAAATATTTTTAGCGAAGTGTTTCGATAACACCAAATGATTTACAGGGAGTGGAGAAAAATATGGAAACACCAAAAACCACATTACGTTATTTCGCCTAAAATAAGGAAAATCATTGGGATTCGAAATATCTCCAAGTCGTCTCGGAATAGAAAAGTGCGGGTCCTATATAGTTTTTGTACCATTCGTCCTGAAAAAAGTGAAAAGATCAGGTAACAGCGATCACGCACACTTTCTCCAATGTGGACCACAAAGGCTCAATAACCTAGCGATCTGGTGACTCAGATGGCCAGGCGAGAAGCGACAACTGATCATAGTGCTCACAAATCGGGTCACAGACGGACTGTTCGAGCTCCAAGCAGCTACTGATCACTGACAGTCGATCACACCTGACGTGTCACACTCAGCACACTTGAATCATTAAATCCGGCCTACACGGCCCATAACTCCCCTCCTACACCTGATGACCTGATGACACTCGACTGTTCGAGATCCAAGCTGCTACTGATCACTGACAGTCGCCCACACCCAACATGTCACATTCAGCTCACTTAAATTATTAAATACGGCCCATAAGTACCCTCATACACCTGATAACCTGATAATCTTTGACTGTTCAACCTCCAAGAAGCTACTGATCACTGACAGTCGCTCACACCCGACATGTCACATTCAGCTCACTGAAATTATTAAATACGGCCCACACAGCCTGTAATTCCCCTCATACATCTGATGACCGGTTGATCCTCGACTGTTCAACCTCCAAGCAGTTACTGATCACTGACAGTCGCTCACACCCAACGTGTCACACTCAGCCTACTTGAATCATTAAATCCGGCCTACAGGGCCCGCAACTCCTCTCCTACACCTGATGACCTGATAATCCATGACTGTTCAAGCTCCAAGCAGATACTGATCACTGACAGTCGGTCACACCCAACATGTGATATTCAGCTCACTTAAATTATTAAATACAGCTTACGCGGCTCATTACTTCCCTTCTACAACTGATGACCTGATGGTTCTCGACTGTTCAAGCTCCAAGCAGCTACTGAGCACTGAGAGTCGCTAACACCTGACGTGTCACACTCAGCTCTCTTGAATCATTAAATCCGGCCTACAGGGCCCATAACTACCCTCCTACACATGATGCCGTGATGGTCCTCGACTCGTTGAAATTATCCAGAACGTTCTTCAAAGCAGTCGCCAACAATTTCTGTGCGTTGACATAGGGCATTGTGATCCGTAAGACTTCCATCGTTGTTCGAGAACATTAAGTCCACGAACGGCTGCAAAGTTCAGAGCCACCACCAGCTGTCGTGGTACCTTGTTGACAACTTTTGTCCATGGCTTCGTGGAGTCTGCGCCAGCCGCGAACCCTACCATCAGTTCTCGTCAACTGAAATCGTTGCTTATCTAACCAGCTCACAGTTTTACGCTCGTCTAGGGTCAATCAGATATGGTCACGAGCCCAGGAAAGGCGCTACAGGCTATGTCGTGCTGTCAACTAAGGCACACGCGTCGGTCGTCTGCTGCCGCAGTCCATTAATGCCAGGTTGCGCCACGCTGTATCAACAAATACGTTCATCGTATGTTCCACACTGATTCCTGAGGCTATTGCCTGCGGTGCTGCTTCTCTTTCAGCACCGACAACTCTACCAAACGCTGCTCCTCTGGGCAGTTAAGTATAGACCGTCGACTACTGCTGTGCCCGTGGTCAGGAGTAATGCCTGAAATCTGGCACTCTCGGTACAGTCTTGACTCCGTGGATCTCGGAATACTGAATTCCCTAAGGATATCCGAAATGGAATGTCCCTTGCGTCTAACTCCAACTGCCATTCGGCGTTCGAAGTTTGCTAATTCCCGTCGTGCCGCCATGATCAGGTTGGTAACTTTTTCACATGAATCTCCTGAGAACAAATGACAGCTCCGCCAATACACTGCCCATTTATACCTTGTGTACGTGAAACTATAGCCATTTCTACGCGTGGATATCGCTTTGGTTGGTTGTTTTGGGAGAGGGAGACCAGACAGCGAGGTCATCGGTCTCATCGGATTAGGGAAGGACGGGGAAGGAAGTCGGCCGTGCCCTTCGAAAGGAACCATCCCGGCATTTGCCTTGAGCGATTTACGGAAATCACGGAAAGCCTAAATCAGGATGGCCGGACGCGGGATTGAACTGTCGTCCTTCCGAATGCGAGTCCAGTGTCTAACCACTGCGCCAGACGCGGGATTGAACCGTCGTCCTTCCGAATGCGAGTCCAGTGTCTAACCACTGCGCCACCTCGCTC
This sequence comes from Schistocerca cancellata, assembly GCF_023864275.1. NCBI lineage: Eukaryota > Metazoa > Arthropoda > Insecta > Orthoptera > Acrididae > Schistocerca > Schistocerca cancellata. The sequence goes on from NC_064630.1 coordinate 805,967,581, forward strand.
GGTGATATCGCTTTCCTTTGGCTTTTGTCACATCAGTGTCTGCCACCGACTAGGCCCTGACCATAGCCCGTTTCGAAAGTTATGGACAGACAGAAGGATTACCTCCACGCTGCACAAAGTACTTGTCCCCTAGATGCCGAAAAATGGCTCCCACAATTGTGTAGTAGCTGCGAGAAAGAGCTCGCGAGTACGGGCGGCTAGAAAACACGAGGGTAATCCCAAAAGTAAGGTCTCCTATTTTTTTATAAGTACGTAGACAAGTTTATTTCTACAATGGCTTACATCAGTTTACAGCTTGAGCATTTAGCTATATTTCGACAAAATCGCCATTTCTGTCGATGCATCTTTGTAGACGCTGTGGCAGTTACTGTATGCCCATGTCATACCAGCTCGACGCCATACTGTTCAGAAAATTATGAACCTTTTCTTTCATCTCGTCGTCGGAGCTGAATCGTTTTCCGGTCAAATGTTCTTTTAACTTAGAGAACAGGTGACAGTCACTGGGTGCCAAGTCAGGAGTATAGAGTGGGTGGGTGATTATGTTCCACTGAAACTGTTGTAGGAGAGCAACGTTTTGCCGAGCGATGAGTGGGCGAGCGTTGTCATGGAGAATGTGTACGCTCTTGTTCAACATTCCTCTTCTCCGGTTCTGAATTGCCTGTTTCAGTTTTTTCAGAGTCTCACAGTACGTGTCAGCGTTATTTCTGGTCCCAGTGGGCATAAAGTCAACCAACAACACCCCTTTCCGATCCCAAAAATCGGTTGTCAGGACTTTACCGGCAGTCTGTGTTGTTTGAGTTTCCGCGGCTTTGGTGAAGAAGGATGCCACCAATGGCGTGATTGTTGCTTGGTCTCAGGTGTGAACTGGTATTCCCAGGTTTCATCACCCGTGAAAATTGAGTCTAGAAAGTTGTCCTGTTGGGCTGCAAGGAGGTGAAGAAATACACGGGAAGCATCAAATCGTTGCCGCATGTGGTCCTCAGTCAGCATGCGTGGCACCCATCTTGCGCACACCGTCCGGTACTTCAATGTTTCCGTTAAAATTCTATAGGCGGTGTTTCGGGAAACCTCAGGAAACAACGTGCAGAGATCATGCAGGGTGATCCACCGAGCTTCACTCATGCTGTGCTCAACCTACAACACTGTCTCCTCAGAAATTTACAGTCTCCCACTCCTTTGTTCGTCGCGAATTTCGGTCCGACCAGCTGCAAACGCTCTACACCACTTACAAACATATTTGACATCCATGCACGACTCACCATACAATTCCGTCAATTGGCGATGGGTTTCAATCGGCGCAGTGCCCTTTGCGTACAAAAACCGAATAACTGCGCGCAATTCGCACTTGGCGATAACATTCAACGGGACTCCATTCTCAACTGCTACCAAGCCCAGACTGAGCGCCTCAGCGAGGCGTGCGCATGTTCACACACTGCGCGTGAAGCACTGTTCATAACAGTGTGACCAACTGCCACACTAATAGAGTTCTGTACTTACAAAAAAGTAGGAGACATTACCTTTTGGATTACTCTCGTTTATCTTAGAATACGTTTAAATGTAGTATCCCAGCGAATGGGATCGTATATTTTGTTTACTGGACATACATTGCTGACATTTCTGATAATAGAATATGTATCGGGTGTTTCAAAAATGACCAGTATATTTGAAACGGCAATAAAAACTAAACGAGCAGCGATAGAAATACATCGTTTGTTGCAATATTCTTGGGACAACAGTACTTTTTCAGGCAGACAAACTTTCGAAATTACAGTAGTTACAATTTTCAACAACAGATGGCGCTGCGGTCTGGGAAACTCTATAGTACGATATTTTCCACATATCCACCATGCGTAGCAATAATATGGCGTAGTCTCTGAATGAAATTACCCGAAACCTTTGACAACGTGTCTGGCGGAATGGCTTCACATGCAGATGAGATGTGCTGCTTCAGCTGTTCAATTGTTTCTGGATTCTGGCGGTACACCTGGTCTTTCAAGTGTCCCCACAGAAAGAAGTCACAGGGGTTCATGTCTGGCGAATAGGGAGGCCAATCCACGCCGCCTCCTGTATGTTTCGGATAGCCCAAAGCAATCACACGATCATCGAAATATTCATTCAGGAAATTAAAGACGTCGGCCGTGCGATGTGGCCGGGCACCATCTTGCATAAACCACGAGGTGTTCGCAGTGTCGTTTAAGGCAGTTTGTACCGCCACAAATTCACGAAGAATGTCCAGATAGCGTGACGCAGTAATCGTTTCGGATCTGAAAAATGGGCCAATGATTCCTTTGGAAGAAATGGCGGCCCAGACCAGTACTTTTTGAGGATGCAGGGACGATGGGACTGCAACATGGGGCTTTTCGGTTCCCCATATGCGCCAGTTCTGTTTATTGTCGAAGCCGTCCAGGTAAAAATAAGCTTCGTCAGTAAACCAAATGCTGCCCACATGCATATCGCCGTCACCAATCCTGTGCACTACATCGTTAGCGAATGTCTCTCGTGCAGCAATGGTAGCGGCGCTGAGGGGTTGCCGTGTTTGAATTTTGTATAGATAGAGGTGTAAACTCTGGCGCATGAGACGATGCGTGGACGTTGGCGTTATTTGGACCGCAGCTGCAACACGGCGAACGGAAACCCGAGGCCGTTGTCGGATCACCTGCTGCACTAGCTGCGAGTTGCTCTCTGTGGTTGCCGTACGCGGTCGCCCTACGTTTCCAGCACGTTCATCCGTCACGTTCCCAGTCCGTTGAAATTTTTCAAACAGATCCTTTATTGTATCGCTTTTCGGTCCTTTGGTTACATTAAACCTCCGTTGAAAACTTCGTTTTGTTGCAACAGCACTGTGTTCTAGGCGGTGGAATTCCAACACCAGAAAAATCCTCTGTTCTAAGGAATAAACCATGTTGTCTACAGCACACTTGCACGTTGTGAACAGCACACGCTTACAGCAGAAAGACGACGTACAGAATGGCGCACCCACAGACTGCGTTGTCTTCTATATCTTTCACATTACTTTCAGCGCCATCTGTTGTTGAAAATTGTAACTACTGTAATTTCGAAAGTTTGTCCGCCTGAAAATGTACTGTTGTCCCAAGCATATTGCAACAAACGGTGTATTTCTATCGCTGCACGTTTAGTTTTTATTGCCGTTTCAAATATACCGGTCATTTTTGAAACACCCTGTATGTGCTACTTACTGAACAATCCTTCATTGGCAGTTTTCCAGTAAGTGTAATATGTCAGTAATAGTAAATGCGCGACTGAATGCGTTATCTATTCATTATCTTTCATCTCATGAATTGAACTAATTGCCGCGCAGGGTTAGCCGAGCTGTCTAAGACACTGCGGTCATGGATTGTGCGGCTGGTCCCGGCGGAGGTTCGAATCCTTCCTCGGGCATGGGTGTGTGTGTTTGTCCTTAGGATAATTTGCGTTAAGCTGTATGTAAGCTTAGGGACTGATGACCTTAGCAGTTAAATGCCATAAGATTTCACACACACACAATTAAACTATTTGACGAATAGAATCACATCAATACTGATTATGGAGTGTGCATATTTTGTTATGAAAATGAGTCTTTAATTAATTTACGCCAAATGAGTCTTGTGCAGATAACAATTCTTACCTCTAAAATTTTAATTATCGACTCCTCTCCCTTAAATTTGGTGCTCATTAAGAAGATGATAATGTAGACGGACACACTTAAGCTACACCTCATTCTTTCTAGTTAAATACTGTACAATGACAGACTATAATAATTTTTCATTACCAGCTACTACTCCTGTTGACACATTATTGATGAGCGGGTGATTTGGAAGACGGGGTCTTTCTAAATCACTACCTTTTCCACAATCTTCGTTAATTAAATTTGTAACGTTGATGAAAATGCATGGAGCTCATTTGCGTGGCGAAACACAACATAAAAAGCTAAGTAGCCGAGGCCGGGAGCTGTGGCCGCGTGGAGAGTGAGTTTAATCATTTCATAAATGGGGAGACCGCGGTGGGCCTCATTTGTGATGGCGCCACCAGGGCGGTGATTTATTGGCGCCATTACGCGTTATGAAACCCGAGCGGCGTCATTAAATTGGCGCAGGACGCAGGGGGATGTATCCGGCGGCGGCCCGGCGCTGAGGGCAGCACACCCTCCGCTGCGCCCCCGCGCGTACGCAAAGCGGCGGCACCAGCTGTCTTTCGGGCGCCACCGCGCCAGATGGGCGCGCATCTGCCAAATGACGACGTCTTTATTGCAGGTCGCCGTAATAAAATTTCCACTCCTCTGCAATGAGAGCTACTTCTATAGACGTCTATCGCTATCGGTAAACATTTCGTAAACAATAGGACTTCATGACGAAATAGCTTTGAATAATGATGGGACGTGGTGCTATTGGCCATGGGGCTGCTTCGTTAAGCAGACTACCCACATGCAACTAAAGTGACGCCACAGCAGGTTACATGACGGCAGATGTGGCAGTGGCACCGCGTGTTATTCTTTCTACACGCTCTTGTCAAAATTCTAGTAACATCATTTTCTCTATGGCGTAAACGACATTGGTGTTGCCAATGACATTATGGCATTAGGTTTGAAACAAAACCAACATAAGAAAGAAAGAATTTAAATTGAAGTTTGAACTGCATTTTCCGCACGAAGAACGGAGGGGTATCAAGCACATTTACAAAAGAAGTAGCACTCGGTAATGAAGACGCAGTCGTGAACCACTTTCAGAAAACAAGAGCAGATTTCTAGTACTTGTCGAGACATGTATCAGTCTCTATTTAAAAAATCCGATATTCCCATATGGATGCAGCACCTGCTCGGTTGAAACTACAAGTGCCAGATCGATACTTGGCATGTGACGATTACCCTTCATCTCTCCACTATATTCACCATGTGCCAAAAAGTATCCCAAAAAGTATAATTTCAAGGTTCTTGTATGATGGGAGTTAATTACACTGAGCAGCCAGAACATTATGACCACCGACTTACTATAGATAAAAAGCCGTCCAGGTGAAAGCAGCGTCACCTAGCGAGGAACAACTGCTGCTCAGACACACACATGGTGCATGTTATATCAATGAGCGTGAGGTCCGTGTATAGAGCTGGGAAGGCAAGGGCACATTGAGATGGCCTGGAGGCTCAGTACGAGAATTCCGCGAACTCCACGACTTGTCGGGTGTTCGACGAGTGCTGTGGTGAGTGTCTTCAAGACGTGGCGAAAACACTTCCAGACGTGGTTGGACGGCCACCCCTCATTACAAATGTTGGAGTTGTAGACTGAGCAGACGTCCCCCACGTGGATCCTGTATGACCTGATTCCTTTCCTCCATCTGCTCCTATTCCTCGAACATATCCGCACACTCGACACCTCCCGCTGCCTTGACCCTCCTCATCTCCTGGTTGCTCCTCTCCTCTCCAAACCCCACCCTGTGCCGCGCCTTCACTGTTGTGCCCCCATACTCTCCATCTCTACACCCTTCATCTCCTTTACCAAGGCGGCTTTTGTCCACCCCTCCCTCCCATATGATGCCCTCTCTCCTCCATTTATCCCTCCTATCAGATGATGATGATGTTTGGTTTGTGGGGCGCTCAACTGCGTGGTTATCAGCGCCCGTACAATTACCCAATCTTTGCTCAGTCCAATTTCGCTACTTTCCTGGATGATGATGAAATAATGAGGACAACACAAACACCTAGTCACCTCAAGGCAGGTGAAAATCCCCGACCCCGCCGGGAATCCCTCCTATCAGCTCTGATCCTCACCTCCCCGTCCTTTCCACTGTCCTTCCCCTGGGCTCCCTCATCCCTCCCCTTCCATCCTGTTTTTTCCCACCTACCCTCTCTCTGCCTCCCTTCTCTCCCCCCCCACCCCCGGAGTCCTTTTGCATTCCCCTCCTCTGCCTTTCCCCACTCCCTATCGCGTCTGCACAGCCCCCCTCCCTCCTCTTATGAGTCCTCGTCCTCCGTCGCCTCCTTTCCCACCTCACCCCACTTCCTTTTTCCTCTCCTTCCACCTTTTCTTTCCCGCCATCTTTCCAGGTTCCCTCCATCTGTCCTCGGCTGTATCATATCTGTGCCAACTTTTTAGTGCAGTATTCAAGTCAGTGTTCAGTGTTGTGCGTCTTTTCCAAAGTTTTGCAAACAGAAATCATGCTGTCGCTGGGTGTGATTTTTATATCTCTTGTGAACAGAAAACAGACTGTCGCTGTGTTTTTTAATTGTCTATTATTTTACCTGTCTGCTTGCTGCGTATTTTATTAGCAATCACCAACCCTTTGTTTTATGTTTCAAGTTCCACACTTTTGCACCATTTTACCACTTAAGTCACCGATTTCGCCTGCTTTATTATTTATTATCTTCTTTTTTTTTTTAAATTCTGTACGCTGAAGAACGGCGTACTAAGCTGCTGCTAGCCCGCTCCCTTGGGCGGGGGGAATCGAATCTCAATAAAGGAAAACAGAAAAAAGCTGAGCATACTGGTAAAACAGGACAGGAGGCGAACTGTGGCGCAACTAACATCAGACTTTAATGCTGAGCGGAGTTCAAGTGTGTCTCAACACACAGTACACCAAACACTACTAACGATGGGTCTCTGCAACCAACAAGGCATGCATGTGTCAGTGTTATCATAACGACATCGGCAACTACGACTGTGATGGGTGCCTAACCATCGGCACTGGACATTAGCGCACTCACAGAGCGTTTCGTGGTCTGATGAATCACGATACCTTCTTCATCGTGTCAATGGGAGGGCGCGAATCCGTCGTCTTCCAGCAGATCAGCTCCTTGATACCTGTACTGCGGAAGGAGGACAAACTGGCGGCGGCTCCATTACGCTTTGGGGAACATTCACGTGGGCATCCATGGCTCCAGCGGAGCCGTGACGGCCTAGGCGTATCGTACACTGGTTGCAGACCACGTACACCCCTTCATAACGATCATGTTTCCCGACGTCAGTGGCATTTTTCAACAGGATAATGGGCCATGTCAGAATGCCAGGAGTTTTATGGAGTGGTTCGAGGAACAGTGTCGAGCTGCAATTGATGTCCTGGCTCCCCAACTCGCCGGTGTGAACCCAATCGAACAAGTCTGAGATATGACTGGACTTGGCGTCGGAGTTAACCCCCCTCTCCGGAATTTATGGGAATTAGGTGACTAGTGTGTGCAGATGGTGTGCCAGATCCTCCCAGCGACCTACCAAGGCCTCATTGCTTCCATGCTACAACGTGTAGACGCTGTTATCCGTGTCAAAGGTGGACAAACCGACTAGTGTGTAGGTGGTCGTAATATTCTGGCTAATCAGTGTAAATAAGATTTCACAGTTATAGTAAACATTAATATTACTTTGTACCTAACTTTCGAGTGACAGCCGGCCGCGGTGGTCTAGCGGTTCTGGCGCTGCAGTCCGGAACCGCGGGACTGCTACGGTCGCAGGTTCTAATCCTGCCTCGGGCGTGGGTGTGTGTGATGTCCTTAGGTTAGTTAGGTTTAAGTAGTTCTAAGTTCTAGGGGACTGATGGCCTCCAATGTTAAGTCCCATAGTGTTCAGAGCCTTTTTTTTCTGAGTGATAGTTTGTGCAAGTGCACTAATTGACGCTATAACATAGTTGATGATTGGACATTCATTTTACAGCGAAGCTGAAATTCTACTGTCACCGGAACCCTTGTTACTTCCTTTATCCTATTGACCGGTCCGATGTTTAACTAATACGCCGGCCGCGGTGGTCTAGTGGTTCTAGGCGCGCAGTCCGGAACCGCGGGACTGCTACGGTCGCAGGTTCGAATCCTGCCTCGGGCATGGATGTGTGTGATGTCTTTAGGTTAATTAGGTTTAAGTAGTTCTAAGTTATAGGGGACTGATGACCACAGAAGTTAAATCCCATAGTGCTCAGAGCCATTTGAACCATTTAACTAATACGAAAAAAGGAATACAGCAATGGTACATTGAAATTCAGCCACGATCTGGCAGTCGAATGAGGCTAATAGGTGACTAGGGAAGGAAGTTGGCGTAACAAAATAAACACTTTCGGCGCCCAGAGGGACTCACTTGAGTTTGACGTGGAGCCCAGATCCGACTGTCGGAACGCCGGAACGTAAACACAGCGATAAGCGTGAATATCAACGATGCAAATCCTGTTGGCTCGTGCGTTGCCCGTGATCTAACGAAACACATCAAATGGCTCTGAGCACTATGGGAATCAACATCTTAGGTCATAAGTCCCCTAGAACTTAGAACTACTTAAACCTAACTAACCTAAGGACATCACACACACCCATGCCCGAGGCAGGATTCGAACCTGCGACCGTAGCAGTCCCGCGGTTCCGTACTGCAGCGCAAGAACCGCTAGACCACCGCGGCCGGCGAAACACATCCTTCGAATAATTACAGAGAATAAAGTGTTTAGTTCAGGGGAAAGCGATTATCTATTCGGCTAGAGGGCTTCCTGTGATGTCATAGCAGATCCATTTTTGAATCGAGAAGCAAACTGCGGTTGATGCGCAAGTCAGTGACCTTTGTATCCTACAAATGTTTCTTGGACGGCGTAAAAGAATAACTGAAAGTGAGAAGTGTAGTGACGACGAAGCAGCGCGTCTTAGATGAAAAGTGATAAACAGAATTTCATCGAGTTCAGACCCCGATACGAAGCATTCATATGGGAGCGAAGACGTTGATGACATGTTGGAAGATCTTTCTGCAGACGAAAAAGAGGAGCAGAACTCTATTGACGGTACACTTGACTACATTCAGTGGAACGAGTCTGCTAACAAGCAATATTCATTTCCTTTCACAGGAAGAGTTGGCCTTCAGGTTGATTTACCGTTTAACGTCAGCGCAAGTGACGTGCTTTCGTATTCTTAAACGACAAAGTGATAAGCCTTTTTGTCATAGAGACTAATAGCTATGCATAGCAAAAACTGCCTCAACATGAAATGACTGAACATGCTCAACAGAACAGATGGAAACTCCCGTCGTCTGAAAAAATTACAAACGTGATCGGACTGATGATTTGGATGGATATAGTGCAGACATCGCTCGTTACGTGTTGGTCAACGGACCCTACTTACAACTTCCCATTTCCGCACAGCTCGATATCCCGTAATGGGTTTGAATTACTGTTATTAAACTTGCATTTTGCAAGTAACGAAACGACAGACGAGGGTAGCAGGCTTCGAAAAATTTTAACACTCCTAAACATATTGACTACACAATTATCTGTAAGCCTTTCAGCAGACGAAGATATTGTGGTTGACGAAATAATGGATCGTTGGAGGGGATGACTAAGATCCAGGTAGCACATACCAACGAAACTGCAAAAGTGTACTATAAAACTTTTCAAACTGTGCTCCATCGAAGCGAAAGTACAATCTGTATAAGACATCAGCGGAAACTAGCAAGTTGGCATAGCCAGAAACGTCTGCAGAGAACTCGCTAAGCGAAGACCGAACTCTGCCGATAACTTTTACAATAGCAACGAATTAGTAGTCAAACATGTAAAATTCAAAACGCGTGTCGTTGGAATTGCACGGTACAACAAAAATTCATACCATGTCTTGTGATATGGTATAAAGCGAAGGGAGAAAAAATGAAAGTATGTGAACTGCCAGAGGTAGTGTGGTGATAAAATGGCGTGATGTTTTTGATTTTAAGATGTCATCCAAAAACATGCACCTATTATGACGTCAGTGTCGGACTCTACTCATCGCGCTCGTCCTCCGAAACAGAAACGTTTGGCAATACTGGCACATAATAGTGGAAAAAGTGGCATCGAAAGAAGCGACCTGATGGTATCGTACGATACCGAAGGGCGTCAAGCGTTATCAAAAATTAACACTAAAAAAAATGGCTCTGAGCACTATGGGACTTAACATTTGTGGTCATCAGTCCCCTAGAACTTAGAACTACTTAAACCTAACTAACCTAAGGACATGACACACACCCATGCGCGAGGCAGGATTCGAACCTGCGACCGTAGCGGTCACGCGGTTCCAGACTGAAGCGCCTAGAACCGCACAGCCACACCGGCCTGCAATTAACACTAAATTTGCTTTTTGCAAGAGGTATAGTAAATGCTCACTTCGTCTACTAGAGGGCAATAGATACAAAAAGAGAAATAACAAAATTTTGGGATCGTCTCGTTACCGAATGGCTGTCCGCAGAAAATGCTATGCTCGGCAGTAAAAGAAATAAAACAAGGAACAGGCCCCACGGTTTACAGATTCGTAAGAATCAGCAAGGCAAGCGTACAAGAAGGATGTGCGCCCTATGCTACCAGAAGAAGAGGCAAACAGCAGAAGAAAAATTTTAAAAAAAAGGAGCTACTGTGACCTAAGAGATGTGTTCAAAAAGACACCCGACTTATGAAGTAGCGCGCCAACCAGCAAGTGAGCGCACCTAGCGGCAGGTTCAGACAACAAACTGCCAACTGCCTCGTGTCGATGGGACAAATAGCAAGCGAACCACTGCCGCCGAAGAAAGTACGCGTGCAGCATGGTCGTCGGATTAGTGCCATGGAGGAGCTTTAAGAACAACGTGTGTGTGTGGAATTCTGCTACAAACTTTCCAAAATTTTCACAGACATTTCAAATGCTTAGCCAAGCATACGGGGAGGATTGTATTAGTTGCACGCAACGCTACGAGTGCTTTAAACGTTTTCAGCAGGGCAGAATTTCGATCTGTGACGATTCCAAGTCTCGGCGTCCTTCCACATCTACAGATGATGGCCAAGTGATGGCGTTCGTGCTGTGATTCGCCGTAACCGTCGTTTAACTGCTCTGAAAGTTGCTGAGGAGGTGGACATCAGCGTAGGATCGTGCCATCCGATTTTGAGTGAAAAACTTGAGATGCGTCGTGTCAGTGTCCAGAACATCTATGAGGCGATGACACGTGGCTGAACGGCTATGATGCCGAAACGAAGATGCAATCGTCGCAGTGTGTGGGCAAAGGGTCACCGCGCCCAAAAAAAGCACGCATGATTCGTCAAAGGTCAAGGTGATGTTAGTTGTGTTTTTTGACTACAAAGGCACTATCCATCATGAGTTTGTGCCACATGGTCAGATGGTAAACAAGGAAGACTATCAGAGAATCTTACGAGGTGCATTCAAGTTCTAAGGCGAAGGCTTCTTTAGGAGTCTGTTTTGACCACTGGAAAATCGCTGAGGCAATAGCAGCACGGCTGGTGAATGTGCGGCCACGGAGAGTGTCTTTCATTGTTGGAAAAAGCCAAAAGTCACTAGGAGCCAGGTCAGGTGAGTAGGGAGCATGAGGAATCACTTGAAAGTTGTTATCACGAAGAAACTGTTGCGTAACGTTAGCTCGATGTGCGGGTGCGTTGTCTTGGTGAAACAGCACACGCGCAGCCCTTCCCGGACGTTTTTGTTGCAGTGCAGGTAGGAATTTCTTCTTCAAAACATTTTCGTAGGATGCACCTGTTACCGTAGTGCCCTTTGGAACGCAATGGGTAAGGATTACGCCCTCGCTGTCCCAGAACATGAACACCATCATTTTTTCAGCACTGGCTGTTACCCGAAATTTTTTTGGTGGCGGTGAATCTGTGTGCTTCCATTGAGCTGACTGGCGCTTTGTTTCTGGATTGAAAAATGGCGTCCACGTCTCACCCATTGTCACAACGGACGAAAAGAAAGTCCCATTCATGCTGTCGTTGCACGTCAACATTGCTTGGCAACATGCCACACGGGCAGCCATGTGGTCGTCCGTCAGCATTCGTGGCACCCAGCTGGATGACACTTTTCGCATTTTCAGGTCGTCATGCAGGATTGTGTGCACAGAATCCACAGAAATGCCAACCCTGGAGGCGATCTGTTCAACAGTCATTCGGCAATCCCCCAAAACAATTCTCTCCACTTTCTCGATCATGTCGTCAGACCGGCTTGTGCGAGCCCGTGGTTGTTTCGGTTTGTTGTCACACGATGTTCTGCCTTCATTTAACTGTCGCACCCACAAACGCACTTTCGACACATCCATAACTCCATCACCACATGTCTCCTTCAACTGTCGATGAATTTCAATTGGTTTCACACCACGCAAATTCAGAAAACGAATGATTGCACGCTGTTCAAGTGAGGAAAACGTCGCCATTTTAAGTATTTAAAACAGTTCTCATTCTCGCTGCTGGCTCTAAAAATCCAGCTGCCGTACGGTGCTGCCATCTCTGGGACGTATTGACAATGAACGCGGCCTCATTTTGAAACAATGCGCATGTTTCTATCTCTTTCCAGTCCGGAGAAAAAAAATCGGAGGCCTTAGAACTTGAATGCACCTTGTAGTGCGCAATAGGGATAATGTGCGCAGGAAATGGCCTGAATTGTGGGTAAACCAGAGTTGGATGTTGCACATGACAATGCGCCAGCTTAAGCACCACTCCTCGTCTGCAGCTATCTAGCGGATCGCACATTTCTGCCGACCTTGGTGGCCGAGCGGTTCTATGCGCTACAGTCTGGAACCGCGCGACCGCTACGGTCGCAGGTTCGAATCCTGCCACAGGCATGGATGTGTGTGGTGTCCTTAGGTTAGTTAGGTTTAAGTAGTTCTAAGTTGTAAGGCACTGATGACCTTAGAGTGTAAGTCCCATAGTGCTCAGAGCCATTTTTTTAACCACATTTATGTTGTGCTCCGTGCACCGCATTCTCCGAACTATGCCCCAGCAGACCTTCTCCAGTACTCCTAACTGAATAAAACGCGTTGAAAGGACGTAGTTTCCAAACCTTAGAAGAGATACAGGACAATGCGACGAGAAACCTTCGCGCCATCCCACAAAATATGTTCCACAAGGCGTTTCAAAACTGGAAGAAACGATGGAAACAGTGTATTGCCAGTAAAGGAGACAGTGTAGGGGACAGTGCTTAAAATGTTGTACAATAAGTAATAAAGCTCATACAGCAAAAGTTCGGTTACTTTTTGAACACATCTCGTATTGTTCCAACTGTCTAAAATCATCTAAAATGCGTTTAGCGTGTATTAACGAACATCCTGCGACATTCTGCACCGTAATACGGCATCATAAAAATAAATTAATAAAACACGTAGTATTTTGTGTATATTGTTTGTATGTTTACATTGTATATAATATAGTTATATTTCAGTGCTTATTCCATTTCATTTCTCTGGAAATTTTCTGTATATAGTTTGTATGTTTATGTTGTATATAACATAGTTATATTTCAGTGCTTATTCCGTTAAATTTCTCTGGAAATTCCAACTGCAGATCCTATTAAATCGAACAACAAGAGCGTCACCCATATGTGGGTGACGGGGCGCCACGGAATCTTACCTTTCACCTAGATATGCCTAGATATGGGTGAGACGGTGACGAACGTGTCAAACCGACCAGTACTCTGAGTGTCAGAACTATGACTTACATCACTTGAGTGATTCCACCCCATGCAACTTCGGTGAGACCACTCAGGCGGCGGCCGCCACCTGGTTGTGGTTGGAGATCATGTCAGCACCTGAGTTACAGTTACGAATTGAGAGATTAGAGTATCTACAGTGTCACTCATGCCTGAGATACTGGGTACAGCCGTTCTTACAGCATATCATCATCATCATCATTTTCTTGGGCCTTTGTCGTACTTTCAACACGGGTTCGGCGCTGTTGCGATGGATCCGCCAGTGTTAGTGCCAGAGGGTGGCCAGACGCCCTTCCTGTGGCCACACTGCATCCCCTAGGATGCAAGTAGTGCACCCCAGCAGTCTGCATCAAGTGTAAGCCATAAAATAGTGCGAACGTTTTCAAATGTCTACGAGTCGTGTAACTGAGGCGGGACATGGGGACTGGCCCGGTATTCTCCTAGTAGGATGTGGAAAACCGCCTGAAAACCACATCCAGGCTGGCCCGCACACCAGCCCTCGTCGTTAATCCGCCGGGCGGATTCGACCCGGGTCCGGCGCGCCTACCCGAATCCAAGAAGCAGCGCATTGGCGCCCTCGGCTTACCTGGCGGGTTGTTCTTACAGCATATAACGCACAGAACTCGATTTGGAACAAAGCAGGATGCCATGATTAACATTTTTTGACGACATTCTGCGTGAGGAACTGTCTGCTGACAAAGAGGAAGACATAGCTTCGCAGTACTAGTCATAGATTCAAAGATCTGTGGATGTCGTTCGATCAAACAACGTAGAAGGAATATATAACAGATAACAGGTAACATCGGAAGTTCACTGAGCCTTTTTGCTGATGATGCTGTAGTATATTGAAAGGTTGTAACACTCCAAAATTGTACTGAAGTGCAGGAGCATCTGCAACGAATTGACGCATGGTGCAGGGAATGGCAAATGAATCTCAAAGTAGACAAGTGTAATGTGCTGCGGATACATAGAAAGGAAGATCCTTTATCATTTAGCTGCAATATAGCAGGCCAGCAACTGGAAGCAATTAATTCCATAAATTATCTCGGAGTAAGCATTAGGAGTTATTTAAAATGGAATGATCCTATAAAATTAATCGTCGGTAAAGCAGATGCCAGAACTGAGATACAATGGAAGAATCTTAAGGAAATGCAGTACGGAAACAAAGGAAGTAGGTTACAGTACACTTGTTCGCCCACTGCATGAATACTGCTCACCGGTGTGGGATCCGTACCAGATAGGATTGACAGAACAGGTAGAGAAAATCCAACGGAGGGCAGCGCGTTTCGTTACAGGATCATTTAGTAATCGCGAAAGCGTTAAGGAGATGATAGATAAACTCCAGTGGAAGACTTTGCTAGAGAGACACTCAGTAGCTCGGTACGGGTTTTTGTTGAAGTTTCGATAACATACCTTCACCGAGGAATCAAGCAGTATATTGCTCCCTCCTTCGTATATCTCGCGAAGAGACCATGAGGATAAAATAGAGATTAGAGCCAAAACAGAGGCATACCGACAATCTTTCTTTCCACGAACAATACGAGACTGGAATAGAAGCGAAAAGCGATAGAGTTACTCAAGGTACTCTCCGCCACACCGTCAGGTGGCTTGCGGAGTATGGATGTAGATGTAGATGTACTCCAGAATTTCGAAAATCATTGGGAAAGTGGCAAAAGCTGGAGCACAGACTCTGTAACGCACAAAATGTACGACTGGAATTTCAGAAGATTAGCTTTTACAAAGTTCGGAAGATAGCAAATGCAGATGAATTTGAGAACTACCGCACAACTTAACACTTCGTACACTCAAACTGCTGACAAGAGTAATTTACAGAAGAACGAAAGTGAAAATTTGGATTCTGTTAAGTGGATTTCTAACTTGTTGCTAATGGAGGCAACACTTAAGAAAAATGAAAAAAATTTCATCGAACTTGTTGACTTACAAGAATGCGTGCGTCAACATGAAAACATAGGGTACGGTGAAATATTCGACATTGTCGGAAATATGGTTAGAAGCTACAGGAACAGATGAGTAATATATGAGGGTAACTCCAAAAAGAATACGCGTACTTTTTAAAAAATCAATTCATTTTCCGTATCTTTGATGTGTTTACTGTATGTTGATTCATTCTTGACGGAAAAATGTCTTTTTTTCACATAAGCTCAGTCCCCTTCAAGTGCAGTACGTCACCGTGAAACTAAAGCCTGTGCACTTGCAAGGTAGAAATCCGGACCAGAAAGTCTGAAACACTGTCTAGCAGCCATCATCTCCAAATCTCATTCGTCGCAGGAATTCCTTCAATTTACCGAAGAGGCGATAGCAGCATGGTACCAGATGAGTGCTGTAGTGTGTGAGTTGCATTGTTGTCCGTACAAGCTTTGTAGTCTCGTCAACTTCCTCAGAACCACCTGGCACAAACCAGTTTCACCTTCAACTGTTTCAATATTTTGCACACATCCGCTTCTCCCAATCGGATGGAAATACGTTCGCCGGCCGGTGTGGCCGAGCGGTTCTAGGCGCTTCAGTCTGGAACCGCGCGACCGCTACGGTCGCAGGCTGGAATCCTGCTTCGGGTATGGGTGTGTGTGGTGTCCTTAGGTTAGTTAGGTTTAAGTAGTTCTAAGTTCTGGGGGACTGACGACATCCGATGTTAAGTCCCATAGTGCTCAGAGCCATTCGAACCATTTTTTTGTGAAATACATTCAATATTATGCGATTGTCCTACTCTGATAGAATTTCGTTCAATATTAAGCGTTTTTTCAGCCAAAATCGAGTTGTGAATACTCTTCAAATTGTCAGGGGTCTGTGCAGCGTTCGGTCCGTCGCTGCGCGGGTGGTCCCAAACATCGGCGTGTCCACTGACACCAGATAATGAGTTCGCCCAACGACCAACTGTACAGCGTGATCCCCACAAGCCTACATTAATTTTCTTGTGAATGTTTGTCACTGTCTCGTTCTCAAAACCCAGTAACACTGTACCATGACGTTATGTCAGAAAAAACTTCAAGTAGAGCATGCATCTTGGTACGTAATTGCAGAGCAGTGCAAAGCGTGTATCGAGAACGTTTTAAGGATTGCCTCTGTCAACAACATAGCATTTTCATCCGACTACAACAACGGCAGCGAAAATTCTTTCGTTCGCATCTACGATAGTTGACTATGGTGTTCCGCGTACTTGCACCATAGGTTGTAAACCATGTGTATCAAAGCATGCGTCACAGATACATCTTATGCAACGCCTAGGAGAGTCGTCACGTGGAGCACCTCCCGCAGAGCACACAGGACGCAGCTCACTGTTTCAACCGTGTGTGTGGTGTGCAGGGAGAGATTTGGAAGTGACCCGATTTTCAAAACTATTTTACATAAAAATCGTTCGTTTCCGGTTATTGGTTCCTTATCAAAACTTTATTTACTGAATCCCCTCTAAAATTCCTGTAAGCCTACAATAATAATTGTGAAACACCTTCATGACTGTTGGAACTCTACTTGGGACAGTTACAGGGAGGTGACGGAGTGGCTCCAGGGGAATAACAGCGTGTTCTTTCTCAAGAGCTGTTATCAGGAGGGGAGGTTAAACTGTGCAGTCAGGAGCGAAGTGGTCACTCTAACCCGTCCCAAAGGGGCTCCAGTGGGTTCCAATTGGGTCTCTGGGCAACGTCATTCCATTGCAGGAACGTTTTACACAAGTCATCGACAGTCCACTGGGGTCGCTTCTTGCACCACCTCGACTAAAGAGATAAGTGGCTTATAAGGATCTGCTCGGCGATTCTACTCCATCTTGTAAAACTCCCTACGTACAGTCGTTGTACCAGCTCGACACCTGGTAGCTCTTCGAACCTCACGAGTGATTCCTTCCGCTGATTTCATGCGATTTCTTACAAACACCGTCCTCGAAGCTCGAAGGTCCCTGTACGTCAGTACAGGACCTCCACCTTGTCTCGGTTTAGTCGTGTTAGTTCCTTCGCGTTTCCACTTCACCATCACATCGTCATCAGTCAACTAGGCCAGGTTTGGAATGGTTGAAATATGGATGATTGATTTTGTTGTGTCTAGACAAGACAGCCTAGACACAATGGGAGGAAGCCGAAAGGCACGCGCTGAAACTCACGTAGGCTGGCGTGAGGTCTGAAACACGATACGTAATGAATGCTATAAAGAAAAGTACGTAGCTTCTGGAATACTTAACTTTAATCCACATTTGTAGAACATCGCGCTTGATGATACATTAATAGAATCTCAATATTAATTGAATACGGCGCCTTGCTAGGTCGTAGCAAATGTAGCTGAAGGCTATGCTAACTATCGTCTCGGCAAATGAGAGCGTAAGTAGACAGTGAACCATCGCTAGCAAAGTCGGCTATACAACTGGGGCGAGTGCTAGCAAGTCTCTCTAGACCTGCCGTGTGGCGGCGCTCGGCCTGCAATCTCTGACAGTGGCGACACGCGGGTCCGACGTATACTAGCGGACCGCGGCCGATTTAAAGGCTACCACCTAGCAAGTGTGGTGTCTGGCGGTGACACCACAGATTTGTCACTCAGTTGACAGGCATCTAGTGACTAGTCCTCATTCGAAACCAGTGAGCTCTCACGACCGACCCAGTATCCTGTTACTGCTTCTCTATTGACAGCACAACACGCCCTGTCTCCTTGCGTAACGGCGTCTCCACCTCTCCTGTCATCTTGTGGTCGATTACGTATTATATAGGGGTGTACAGATATTTTGGATCGTATATTCCATATTAAAAAAGATTTTGCGTTCCCAACTTAATGAAAAATTTCAAAAATAGTAAGCGCAAAGTGGGCAGCACTATTAACGTCACCTGCACAGGGGAAGCAGCCTTTTCAGTAGTTGCAGGGTAACAGTCTGGATGGTTGACTGATCAGGCCTTGTAACACTAACCAAAACAGCCTTCCTATGCTGGTACTGCCAACGGCTGAAAGCAAGGGGAAACTACAGCAGTAATTTTTCCCGAAGGCATGAAGCTCTACTGTATGATTAAATGATGAGGGCATCCTCTCGAACAAAACATTCCGCAGGCAAAATAGTCCCCCTTTCGGATCTCCGGCGAGAAATACTCAGGAACATGTCGTTATCAGTAGAAACAGAACTGGTGCGGTTAATCAGGCAGCTAGGTCAGAAAATTTAAAAAGGGAAATGGATAAATTAAAGATTGATATAATAGGAGTTATTAAAGTTCAGTGCCAGGCGGAACAAGACTTGTGGACAGGTGAATACAAGGTTATAAACACAAAATCAAATTGGGATAAAGCAGGAGTGGGTTTAATAATGAGTAGAAAAGAAAAATATGAACGCGGATAAGCTACTACGAACAGTATAGTGAACGCATTGTTTTAGCCAAGGTAGGTGTGAAACCCACAACCACCACATTGGGACAAGTATATATCCCAGCTAGCTGTGCAGATGATGAAGAGATAGGGGAAAGGTGTGATCAGATGAAGGAAATTATGCGTATAGTAAGGAAAGATGACAATTTAATAGTAATGGGAGAATGGAATACGTTAGCGGGAAAAGGAAGAGAAGAAAAAATAGTAGGTGAATATGGACTGGGGGAAAGGAGTGAAGGAGGAGGCAGACTGGTAGAATTTTGCACAGAGCATAATTTAATCATCGCTAACACTTGGTTTAAGAAACATGAGATAACGTTGTATATGTGGAAGAAGCCTGGAGACACTGGAAGGTTTCATATTCATTATATAATGATAAGAAAGAGACTTCGGAATCAAATTTTAAATTGCAAGACATTTGCAGGGGCAGATGTGGACTCTGACAACAATTTGTTGATTTGAACTGTGGAGCAAAAACTGAAGAAACTGCAGGAAGGTCGGGGATTTGTCCGAAATTTTGTGTGGTGAAAGAGGACCCCTAACACCTCACGCGGATAAAATATTAGAACGCACTACCCGGAAAATCCCGGGAAAAATCAATCCAAAGTTTCTTAGGTGCCATATGAGTATAAAAATTTAGTTAATTGCCGAGCCGCCGTCTGTCCTAGATGTTTAGGGCTCGGATTGTTACGCTAGAGGTCTCGGGTTCGATTCCTCCGCTGGCGCTCTTTTTTCCTTCTGTTTCATTTTCTTTTGTTATTCCACCAATTATTCAGAAAGTTTCTAAAACCTACATTATCTTTAACAAATTAGTTACATTATTGAATAAATATTATTTTCTTTATGTCCAACAACCGAATTCATGGCGGTGGGTTTTCCATTTTCCATTCTAAACTATATGAGGAAAAAACATTAGGTTTTTAATCAGAATAACAAAGTCGATTGAGAAACATTCAAATTTGATACATACAATAATTATAAACAAGAACTGCAGTGGTAATTATCTGAAAAACAAACAAAGCAATAATTTTTGCGATATCTTGCGCAACATATAAAAGCGGATTTTTTACAATCACAGGGCTTTTCCAATAAATCTGTACAAAAACATGCCCCATTAACATTTAAGAAAATATTTTGAGTTTCTGATAATTTTGAGGCAAACCAGTGATACTGAACCATGTCTCGGAATATTGGTGACGATAATTGATGGTGAATTATAGTATGAATTTTTATACAATCTCCCCGGGAATTAATTTCACGATTCTCCTGTAACAATGCGCTGCAATTTTGCAAACAACAGAAGAAAAAAAAAGTGCGGGAGGAGGAAACGAACCCGAGACCTCTGGCGCAATAGTCCGAGCGCTAACCATGTAGGCCAAACGTCGACTCGGAAATGGACTAAAATTTCATATTCATACGGCACCTAAGAAACTTCGGATCGATTTTTCTCGGGATTTTCCGAGTAGTGCGTCCTAATATTTTAACCACGTGAAGTGTTAGGGGTCCTCTTTCACCACACAATTTCGGACAAATCCCTGACCCCACGGTCGTGCCGTCTCCTTGTTAGATAAAATGAAAGTACAAGATGCTGCAGAAAGTTTCAGAGGAAGCATTAGGGAACTTTGACAAGAACAGCGAAAAGGAATATGGTAGAAGAAGAATGGATGCCATTGAGAGACGGAATGCTGAAGGCAGCAATAGATCAAGTACGTCAAAAGACGAGGGCTAGTACAAATCCATGGGGAACGCAAGAGATATTGAATTTAATTGATGAAACGAGAAAGTAAAAAAGTGCGGACGAAAGGGGACACAAACGTATAAAAAATGAGATTGAAAGGAAGTGCAAAATGGCTAAGCAGGAATGTCTATAGGACAAATTTATGGGTTTAGAAACAAATTTCACTAGGGGAAAGATAGATGCCGCCTACATGAAAATTAGTGAGACCTTTGGAGTGTGAATGTCAAGAGCTCAGATGGGAAACCAGTCCTACGCAAAGAAGGGAAAGCAGAAAGGTGGAAGGAGTATATAGAGGATCTACATAAGGGAGATGTATTTGACGGCAGTATTATGGCAATAGAAGAAGAGGTAGATGAGGATGAGATGAGATGGGAGATATGATACCGTGTGAAGAATTTGACAAAGCAGTGGAAGACTTAAGTCGAAACAAGGCCCCAGGAGTAGAAAACATTCCGTTAGAATTGCTGATATCCTTGGGAGATCCAGCCTTAACAAAACTCTTCCATCTGGTGGTATGAGACAGGCGAAATATCTTCAGACTTCAAAAAGAATATAATAATCGTAACTCCAAAGAAAACAGGTGGTGACAGGTGTGAAACCTCGTAGAAGCCGACCTCAGGGAGGTCAGTTTGAATTCCGGAGAAATTTAGAAACATGCGAGGCGATACCGACCCTACGACTTCTCATAGAAGATAGGTTAAGGAAAGACAAATCTACGTTTGTAGCAATTGTAGACTTACAGAACGCTTTTGACAATGTTGACTGGAACACTAACTATCGAATTATAAATGCAGCAGGAATAAAATATAGCGAGCGAAAGGCTGTTTACAATTTGTACAGAAACCAGATGTCAGTTATAAGTGTCGAGGGGCATGAAAGAGAACCAGTAGTTGAGAAGGGAATGAGACTGGGTTGTAGCCTGTCCCGGGTGTTGCTCAATCTATACACTGAGGAAGCAATGAATGAAATGACAGAGATATCTGGATAAGGAATTAAAGTCCAGGGAGAAAAAAATAAAAACTTCCATGCTTGCGGTAACACTGTAATTCAGTCAGAGTCAGCAAATGACTTGGAAGAACAGTTGAACGGGATGGACAACGATCTTGAGAGGAGAATATAAGAAGAACATCAAGGAAATCGAAGAAAAGATAACGGAATGTAGTCCAATGAAATCAGTTGATGATGAAGGATTAAAGTAGGAAATTAGACACTTACATAAGATTGCATCAGGACAGTAGCATGGAGAGCTGCAGCAAACCAGTCTTTGGGCTGAAGACCAGAACAACAAGAAGAACGTGATGTCACCGAACAGCTGGCCAGAATATTTTATGACGGAGGGAACATTCAACGATAGCAGATGTAAATGTTACAACCAAATGTCAGGGTAGTTACATTCCTTTATTCGCTCAAAGCCGTCTGCGGTCAGAGAGTACATGTGCAGCTTTGGGAGCTCGATCTGTGTGTTTGTTCACTTGAGATACGTTCCTGTCACACAATGGCTTCTATTGATTCAGTCTGTAGTGAGTGAACTAGTGAAGAATAGGGTAGTGTTATGTTTACAAACTAGGCACAGATTAAGGAGAGAGGCGCTCACGGTGTAACTCCTGAAAACTGTCACAGTACCATGAATGGTAGCCAGTTAGGGCAGCTACAAAGTTTGCATTTTGGGTACTATCATATTCAGAACACTAATTCCACTCAATTCTTCCAATAGACACACTGATCCGACCGCAGTATATACTCTAGAATTGATATCCTGTAATATGGCGCAAATTAGCTTAACAATTTTTGAGAAAGCTTTTGATCTAATTTTTAAGAAAACCTGTACAAACAGTCCTCGAAAACCAAGGCATCCATTTACCCTATGTTGGTATACTGTAGTACATATATGTCAATGCTAGAACTTCCATCGGACTTCACGGGGATAGCGAGATATTCCGAACTAAAAGTGGAGAGAAACAATGAGATTCCGTGCTACTATTCTCATATGTCGAAGAGGAGGTTTTCAGATCCTTAAACTGGAGAAACGTATCACTTACAATGGAAATGGAAATGAGCGTTTGGCGTCATTGGCCGGAAGGCCCCTTGCCGTGGAGGTAAGAATAAGGGGAGATGGCGCTACGTATCCCAGCCGTACTACGTTTTGAAGCCATGGGGGCGTGGCTCGCTGCCATGACACTCTGACCAAAACATTGCCAGTGTACTATAGCGCTGCGTGTATTACAGTCGCTAATTGCACCATATACGCATGTAACGTCATCAGATTGGTTGTTTCAAAGTTTTTGTTTAAAATAAAATCTCGTAAAGGCGAAATTCCGCGTTTCTTCCGATTAAAAATAGTTTTTAATGTAATATTACGAATACCTAGCCTTCAATGTAAACGATACAATTTTGTTAATTCAGTAATAAATGTGTATCACAAACTAAATAATGGAAACTGAAAACTAAGTTAGCTATAGCCTCCCTCCAAAGCCCCATAAATACATCTTGTTTGTAATACGTACTGGGACAGTTCAGTTACGTTACACTACTGGGAAACATTGTTCATTACCACCAATATTTACTGAAATACGGTACATAGAATGGCAAATCTACACAGTGTCCTGTTTAGGCCTATACTTTACGCCAGTTAATGTAGTGTTAGCTTTTAATTTGGTACATGATGAAGACAAAGTGAGTTACTCAACACTTCGATTATCGACGATACGTACGTATTATACTGAAACGTGAACTTGAAAACTTAGAATTTAATTCTTTGAATTAACATATCTTTTGCAAATGTTTTGGGTGTGTAGGGAAAACTGATGGTACAGCATTTTCTCGGAGCCTTACTGTTGAAAAGGAAGTTCGGTCTATGTCCTCTTCTCGGAAATGCTGAAAACATATAGTGCTCCATTTAGACACACGCCAATTCTTCCTAATCACGGCATTCTCCCACAGAGCTTTCCGACTTTCATTTTTAGGAAATCTAAAATCATACAGGAGAAAAACACGCTATAGTACAAGTACCGAAGTAGCACACGTTCATTCACAGTGAAGTTGTAAAATCACACTTAACGAGACAACTTACACATGAAATTGTTATTCCCTTCGATTTCGCATCACAATCAGAACGATTCGTACATCCGAACACCACACAAGTCACGATAATAGCGCAAAATCCTTCAAAAGCGAGCGACCAGCCTATGCATACAAGCTTACAGCAGCAAAGTTTTGGTCGGATTGAGATGGCTACCCTCGGCTTCACATAGCTTCACAGCTGTGACGTCACGGCGTCTCCCTCTATTCTTACCTCCATGCCCCTTGCGGTGCAGGTGCGGCCGCCTTGGTGCAGCTCTTATTACTTTCGAGGCCACATTGGACGACCTGCGCGCCGAATGGGGTTGAAATGACGATGAAGACAGCACAACACCCAGTCGCAGAGGGGAGAAAATCACCGACCCAGCCGGGAGTCGAACCCGGACCCGTTGGAAGGCAATCCGTCACACTGACCACTCAGCTATCGGGACGGACATCACTTACAATTATTAGTCGACAATGTAGTTTTCCCTCCAGTATGGTTAAGTACCACCAATTAATAGAGGAATCTGTTAGAGAACATTGGTGGAAACCAATTTCAGTAAGACTAAAATAATGTGGAATCGATACACTGAGAATAAAGTAGTATAGTTTAGCAATGAAGTAATAGCACCGTTAGAAGAGTTTCCGTATTTAGGCAGTCTAAGGCAGCATCTGAATATCCATCAAAAGAAACATTCAGATGATTACAATAGCCTGTAGTACGTTTGGCATGCAAAGTAGGGCTTTCGAAACTATGCATCTGATGTGCCTTCAACGCGAAATTTGCATTCAGTGTAACCAGTTTTAATGTATGCTAGAAAGAACCGTTCGAAAACCGATGGGGACATAAAAATGAATGGGCAGTGTTATAAAATTAAAAAGTTATATATATGCATTTTACCGTAGACGACTGTGATGTGGAGCGCTTTTTTACAATTTTCTTTTTATTGGCGCCACTTTAAGGGTAATACCTTATAGGTTCCTATGAAAATTACATGTTGCATTATGATGACAATTTCTGATGAAGCTTGTGGCAAACAAATCTTCTTTCTCATAAGCGTCTCTTGGTAGTGTATAAATGACTTTATGTAAATATTTAGGAAATACCGAGCATCACCAGCACAAAAACTTAAAACCATAGCGAAATATAAATTGTATATTCAGTTGAAGACGCCTATTTAAATAAACAATACAACTCTAGAACAAATAAACTATTGGTCTACTATGGACGTCTTTTCCTCTTGGTTACACATATTTGTTGTTGAGATAAATATCGCGTAAGTATCGCTTCTTCCGTTTTCTACGCCATCTGTACACACATCGAAAAAAGTTTTGCATCACCCCGGTTCCCAGAACTCCTGAAGATAGACGTTGACTGTGGATATTGTATCACACACGCAGTCCCTTTGACTGTTCAGAGATGTTGCTAAACCGGCCCCCAGATGTAAACAATCATGCATCAGCAGCGCCTATTAGACGGAGAGCGTCCGTCATCCAATCAGTTCCAGCCATTCCAACTGGAAGCAGGTTCACAGCTCGTGTTGTCTGTAGTTCAACCATGCCTAGACGGTCAGTACCGCGATTCGGTCGCGTCCGCATTGTTACTTCATGCCGCGAAGGGCTCTCAACAAGGGAAGTGCCCAGTGAATCAAAGCGATGTTGTTCGGACATGGAAGAGATACAGAGAGACAGGAATTGTCGATGACATGCCTCGCTCAGGCCGCCCAAGGGCTATTACTGCAGTGTATGACCGCTACCTACCGATTATGGCTCGAAGGAAGCCTGACAGCAACGCCGCCATGTTGAACAATGCTTTTCGTGCAGCCACAGAACGTCGTGTAACGACTCAAACCGTACGCAATAGGCTGCATGATGCACATCTTCACTCCCGACGTCCATGGCGAGGTCCATCTTTGCAACCACGACACCATGCAGCGCGGTACAGATGGGCCCAACAACATGACGAATGGACCGCTCAGGATTGGCATTGCTTTCTCTTCACCGATGAGTTTCGCATGTGCCTTCAAGCAGACAATAGTCGGAGACGTGTTTGGATGCAACCCGGTCAGGCTGAATGCCTTAGACACACTGTCCAGCGAGTGTGGCAAGGTTGAAATGGTTCAAATAGATCTGAGCACTATGGGACATAACATTTGAGGTCATCAGTCCCCTAGAACTCAGAACTACTTAAACCTAACTAACCTAAGGACATCACACACATCCATGCCCCAGGCAGGATTCGAACCTGCGACCGTAGCGGTCACGCGGTTCCAGACTGAAGCGCCTAGAATCGCACGGCCACACCGACCGGCAGTATGGCAAGGTGGAGGTTCCCTGCTATTTTGGGGTGGCATTATGTGGGGCCGACTTGCGCCGCTGGTGATCATGGAAGGTGCCTTGACGGCTGTACGATAGGTGAATGCCATCCTCCGACCGATAGTGTAACCATATCGGCAGCATACTGGCGAGACATTCGTCTTCATGGACGACAATTCGCGTCCCCATCGTGCGCATCTTGTGAATGGCTTCTCTCAGGATAACGACATCGCTCGACTATAGCGGCCAGCATGTTCTCCAGACATGAACCCTATCGAACATACCTGAGATAGATTGAAAAAGGCTTTCTTTGGACGACGTGACCCACCAACCACTCTGAGGGATCTACGCCGAATCGTCGTTGAGGAGTGGGACAGTCTGGACCAACAGAGCCTTGATAAACTTGTGGATAGTATGGCATGACGAATACAGGCATACATCAGTGCAAGAGGACTTGCAACTGGGAATTAGAGATACCGGTGTGTACCACAATGTGGACCACCACCTCTTAAGGTCTCGCTCTATGGTGGTACAACATGCAATGTGTGATTTTCATGAGCAATAAAAAGGGCGGAAATGATGTTTATGTTGATCTCTATTCCAATTTTCCGTACACGTTCCGGAATTCTCGGAACCAAGGTGATGCAAAACCTTTTTTGATGTGTGTAGATGAACCGTAAATCGGTTGGCGGGAAGCTTTCATGTGAGGAGTAATTGCCTTGTTTTTCCAGTAAAGATAGTTTTCCAGGACTCACATGAGAGAAATAAATACGTTACCTGCTTCTTCTTGAAATACACAGACACGGTACACCAATACTGCGCAAGAATATTAGAAATGGTAATGCCGGAATTGTAAATTACATTCTACTCCTGTTCTGCTTCAATAAGAGCTCTCTGTAACTTCTTGTCTTAGGGTAAGTCTAAGTAAACAACAAATTCACGAATTTCATTGAGTTTTATCAAACACCAATTCTCTAAACAAGTGAATGTGAAAAGCTATTGCTGTGTTCCAAGACTCATTCTATGTTCGTGTATCGATGAGAAAAACTGCTGTATTTTTGTCCCTGTGAATATCCAGTTATACAGTTCTCTTGTATAGCGATATGCTAATACATATTTGCGGCTCTTAGATTCCGTACTTTTTGAATAAAATTGCCGCTACCGATTAGTAAGGCACTGCATTGATCAACCCAACCTTCTGAATCGTGAAAGGTTTACTTTTTATGAGAAAACGAAGTTCATGAGACTAGCATTTGTTCTAAAAACGCGAGAAAGACGAAATGGTTGCTTCCACTGTGAAAGTGGTGATTAATTATTGGTCACTGCATTTTAATCTGAGTAAAATTTTCAGCCCCTGTGCTTGATAATGGAAGAAAGACTGAGAAAAAATCGTGATGCGTTCATAGGATTTCTCGACCTGGAAAAGTGTTCGACAGCGAAAAATGGTGGACTATGCTGGAAATTCTGTGAGGTATAGGAGTAAGCTACAGGCAAAGACGGGTGATAAACAATATGTACAAGAGACAAGAGGATACAATAAGAATGAAAGATCAAGAACGAAGTGCTTGGATTAATAATGTGTAAGACAACTCACTGTTCATTGTATGCATGGAAGATGTAGTAATGGGAATAAAAGAGAGGCTGAAGAGTGGGACTAAAATTCAGGGTGAACGATATCTACAATAAGATTCGCTATTAGCTGTGCTATCGTGACAGACTGACAAGAAGAGTTACACGACTTGTTGTGTAGGTGGAATCGTCTAATGACTACAAAATATGAATAGTGGGAGACCAAAGAAAGACGAAAGTAATGAAGAGCAGCAGAAATGAGATTAGCAATAAATGTAATATTAAAATTTTTCGACTACAAGACAGACGAAGTCAAGTGACTCTGCTACATTGGAAGCAAAATAATACGAGTACATGGCGAACGAGGCAAGAAGGACATAAACACCAGACTACTATAGGCAAAGAGGGTATTTCTGGTCAAAAAGGAATGCCATTGTGTGGTAGTGAATAATGTACTGCGGGAAAATCGGAAAAGAAGGGAATTAAAGCGTTTTAGATATGCTGCTGCAGAAGGATGTTGAAAATAGGGTAGATCGATAAAGTAGGAATGAAGACGTTCTCTGTGGAATTGGCGAAGAAAGGAACATATTGAAACACTGCCAAGACGGAGTGATAGGAGATGTGTTAAGAGATCAGACAATAACGTTAAATGTATTAAAGGGAGTTACAGAGGGTAATACTGTAGGGGAAGACATGGATTCGAATACATGCAGTAAGTAATCGAGGAAGTAGGGTGCAAGTGGTACTGTGAGTGTAGGGTTCGTGGTGGGCTGTATCAAACTAGTCAGAAGACCGGTAACTCATAAAAAAAAGGGCAGGAGATCTTGCAGCGGGGTGGGTTCGAAAAATGCGTAGTCAGTGTTTGTTCACTGTCTCTCGTTGTGCTGTGAGTCGCTACAGAAGTTCCACCTACCTCACTACGGTGTCAGATCACCAGCCCGTTGCTCTGCATACGTAGATGCTGTTTAGACGATGTTAAAAGCAATGTTGAAGAAAAACACCGTCAATACTTACGTTTGCAAAATCCACGTAAACTCTGGCGGCAACCTACCCTGTAATATCTTATAACACAATTTTTGGGTGGAGGGTGATTGCTTCATCTGTTTAGAAAAATGACAAAATTCAGCAGTGAGTTCTTTTATTTCTTTATGTTCATAATTGAACATTTGCCATCAGCCCAAATTTAACTGACGAATAACATCACTGTCCTCAGCTCACAGTTTATGCAACGCAGTACACACGCTAGGCAGCCAGAAATGTACTTAAGTCCTGCCCGCATTATTACGCGATCTACAATCAATACTCTGCTACAATATATGAGTTTCACTTTCGGTCCTTTTCGGTGGATTTCCAGTAACAGGAATTGCTCACCAACTATTCCATAAACGGGTATGAAACATACCACGCAGAATTCTATAAAGGCCGAAATTTAATACGCGTGTATCTTTCTAACAGATCACTTCACAAAGCGCAGATTTTCACAATCTGTTCGTAAATGCAACTGCTTTAACGGCAATACAATCCGGACTCGAGAAACCGGTAACTTCTTCATTTTACTCATAATGCAGACGGAGACGCCCAACATGACCTGCACGTCTGATAGCTAGACAGCGACTGGCCCACTGCCGTTCCTTCCAGGGCCTGTAACTGCTTGGAATGTGCTTAATGCTGATTGGTTGTTCAAGATGACCAGCCAATCAAAACAATCCTCCGAGTTCTTTCTCGCGCTAAAACTGTCTTATGCCAACCAACATTCACAGATGCATTTACGTCACTTCATGATGCATATATTAATAAAATGTTTAACAAAACCAAATGAAAAGAAAACTAATCTTGAAATAACTTTAGAAAACTATTACTCTGCAAACGGCTATTTTGGCTGTCTTCTTACAAAAGCAAGTACGCTTAGACATACGTCATTCGCAAGTTGGGAAAATTACATTTTTAATTTCAACTTGCTTGCTTAACACTTTCCCATGGTTACGTAATGTTTAACCTGAGATAATACGGAATTTTTTATATGTACCACATACACACTCTCACTCATTCTCATTTACTCACCCAACAGCACATTAAATACTGATCTTTTCCGAATTTTATATTACGAAAATGAAAAATAGTTAACGTTTATAATTATGAAAATTCAAACAATTTGACCTAACATTTTGTGAACTGCAGTAATGATTCCAAATTATACTAAAAGACACACTGTTATGAATTCTAACTCACTTTAATCTTACAAGTGTCGGATTGGGGTGTTTTAGGTAATTTTCTCTAACTCAGAAAGTATGCCAGCTAGAAAGCAGAGATTCTTTTTAACAACAAAGAGCAGTATATTGACTTTTAACTAAATTTAATAATATTTAATACAGTTTATTTAGATTCTTAGGGACTTGAATATTTTGTCGCTCGAACTGACACAGGTACCGCTTCCCACAGCTAGGCTACCGACAGGTGCGAATAAGTCACGCTAAGATACAAGCAGCTGTTTCTATCACCGCCAACGGCCCCAAAGCTACGAGCCGTACTGCAGAGTAGTGCAATAAATGCTATTTCGTATTGTCTCACGACGTTACAATCTGTCAATTTATTTGAACATCCCACGGTTCTTATCTAACCGAGACGAGTGGGACACTCCGAGTGAAATGGCAAGAAACCTCGGGCTCTAGAAAATCCAACACAGCAGGTCCGATCCGACTACAGCACCCTGTGCCACATCTCTGTAAAGTGACAGTCCCCCCACCCCCACCACAGGGAGAGCTTGGCTGGACTGGAAGGCTGGTCTGACACAAAAGAGACGCGAGCGCCGCCGCCCACGGGCTGCGGCCAGCTGCGCCCGCCGGTTACACCCTCCGCCACGCACTGCCCGCCCCACTCCGCAGCGCCGCTCTCCCACGCAGCTGCCGCGGGTTGTTTTGTTTCGGCCGGCCCGCCTCGCGACAGGACAGCTGAAGTCGTGTGTCAGCGGCCGGTTTTTTTAGTTGACCATTTGTCACACGGAGCAAGCTGCAACTTGTCGGGGGAAGCTGCTGTGTGGATCTTTTGTCGCAGCGCGCATCAGCATGGGTGACTTTTACGTCACACTAGGGCGGAGCGTGCGTCGTCCCCCAATGCTAAACGACAATATAACTGGAGTCCGGCTGGCGACAGCCACAAAGGAAGGGTTGGTTTTATTACCGAAGTAAAACAAGTTTACTGCTTGGAGAACGTTTCGCTTAGGTCATTCGTTATTTTAAGAAATAACAAATTGAGTGAAGGAGATGGCAAATTATTGTCATAGACATAAAATGACGGTGTACGAATAGGTCTCGAGCACTGAGGATTCCGTACAAACTTAATTATGCATACAGACAGTTCATCCATTCTAGGAATCGAGAATCTCGTCGATTTTTGTCTGTTATCGACATCGATACCGGCACCGTACCCGTCTCAGTGATTCCAAGACTTTCGAGGATGTTTCAGTTTCAAGTCTGAAGCCGAATAATAAATGATAAACGAAATAGTGTTTCGTGAGATATGATTACAAACTAACAATTTTCGGATTTTTTTTCTTTACTTATACAGTGAAACCTTGCTTCTTGCCAAATTTCACGATTCTAGACTTACGAAAAGTGAGTTATAGATTTTGATTAGTGAGTTTATGAGTATCGAAATATTGTCATAAATTCCCGTATCTGTTGATCGCATTGATGTAGAAGCAGCCGGCCGCTGTGACTGAGCGGTTCTGGGCTCTTTAGTCCGGAACCGCGCCGCCGCTACGGTCGCAGATTCGAATCCTGCCTCGGGGTTGGATGTGTGTGATGTCCTTAGGTTAGTTAGGTTTAAGTAGTTCTAAGTCTAGGGGACTGATGACCTCAGATATTAAGTCCCATATTGCTAAGAGCCATTTGAGCCATGCCATTTGATGTAGAAGCCAACGTTTTTTATGACTACAAGGGACCGTAGACATTAGTATGTGACACAAATTTCAACTTTATACGTCTACCCATTCCTGAGAAAAAGGGGTGTTAACAGAAGGAAGGACAGACAGACTGTCTGATAACAAACAACAAAAAAGGTGGAACTTTCCTGGCAGATTAAAACTGTGTGCCGGGCCGAGACTCGAAGTCGGGACCTTTGCCTTTCGCTGGAAAGTCATCTACCAACTGAGCTACCCAAGCACGACTCACGCTCCGTCCTCACAGCTTTACTTCTGCCAGTACCTCGTCTTCTACCTTCCAAACTTTACAGAAGCTCTCCTGCGCAGGAGAGCCTCAATGTGGCCCTGTATTTGACTGGCATGTCGAATCGTGGGATCTCTAAGGTATGCTGATGTAACTGTGGTCTGATTTTGGACTGCATAGGGGTCGTGAGGGTAGGTGTACTAGTCGACAGTTTAACGGTGGACTACATCTGACCACCACAAGTAGGATCGCATGTCAAGCACACCTTACCCCCGTTACATACGCGTCCGTCAATTCCGCAAAACTGGTAGGAGACTACCGCCAGTCGTTAACGTATAAGGGCCATTCAGCGATGAACGAGCCGTAGGCTGTGAAATAAAAACCACAGAAGGTATCAGAATGCCAGTGCCTGCAGAAGAAGGTGTGGCGCCAGTAAGAGTGCCGACGTTACAAACTTGACGCTGGAGGGTGACAGGCGTACACCCACCCGGAGACAGAGCGAGCACGTCCACGTGTCGACCATCCACTGCACTGAGTAGTGCTGAAAACTGACAAATCGACTCTGCAAAATAGAGCAGAAGCGTGTAGTGTGTTGCCTTACAGCAGAAGTAGTGCAGAGAACGGAAATTCACCAAAGAACGACACAAGTGTCCATTGCGAGGGTCAAGGCGTGGTACAAGCGGTTCAAGGAAGCACGGATTTCGTTCTCCAGTGACGCACGGTGTGGAATGCCGCACGGCACGACTGATGGCCATTGTCCAGCATGTGGATGCCCTCATTAGTGAAGACCGTCGAATTAAGGTATCAGCCATTCTCCCAGAGGTCGGATTGCAACGAACATGTAATGCTCCCCGTACACTTGTGCCATTCTTTGATGTATTTTCCACCTTTCTTCTGCTGTCAGGAAAAGCACTACATGCCTTAGGGCTTCTTTAGAAACCTCCAGTTCTCTGTTGTATGCACTACTGAATGCTCCCTCTGTTGTCATGTGCGTGCGCGTCCATGTCCCTCTAGCGGTGGGTTTAGGACCTCAGCGCGCTTATAAGGACCATACCTTCTTCCGCCTCTGTCTCCGTAGCTGAGTAGTAAACGAGACAGGGCTCGATTTCCGTACTGCAAGGAACTTTTACTTGGTAGGGAGGACTTGACCGTGGTACGCTTACCCTCGTGGTGCCAACTGAGGAGCTATCTGATGGTGACGTAGCAGCCCCAAAAGTCGCATCCGATAACGGCACGGCGGTCGGTCGATATCGCGTGGTGTTCAGGGCCTGATCGCGGTTTTTTTCCTTTCAGCCTCTTCCGTAGGCAATAGTATTCCCATACCTTCAGCGGTTTTTATTTTACATCCTGCAGTTGGTTTCTTTTTTGATGCACCTTATATTAATGAACGTCGACCCTTATCAAATACAACTATGTAAACAGTGATAGGAATTTTGGTAAAGCTATTTCGTATTACTGTTACAGTTCAGTTACTATGAACTACACACAGATTGTTCATTAGAGTTTGAATAGAATAACTAGAGGTCAAACAATTATAACTTTAAGTGCAAAAATTTGCACGACATTAATTCTCTCAAACGAGACGCAATTCATTTTGCCTACCAAAATACACTCCTGGAAATGGAAAACAGAACACAATGACACCGGTGTGTCAGACCCACCATACTTGCTCCGGACACTGCGAGAGGGCTGTACAAGCAATGATCACACGCACGGCACAGCGGACACACCTGGAACCGCGGTGTTGGCCGTCGAATGGCGCTAGCTGCGCAGCATTTGTGCACCGCCGCCGTCAGTGTCAGCCAGTTTGCCGTGGCATACGGAGCTCCATCGCAGTCTTTAACACTGGTAGCATGCCGCGACAGCGTGGACGTGAACCGTATGTGCAGTTGACGGACTTTGAGCGAGGGCGTATAGTGGGCATGCGGGAGGCCGGGTGGACGTACCGCCGAATTGCTCAACACGTGGGGCGTGAGGTCTCCACAGTACATCGATGTTGTCGCCAGTGGTCGGCGGAAGGTGCACGTGCCCGTCGACCTGGGACCGGACCGCAGCGACGCACGGATGCACGCCAAGACCGTAGGATCCTACGCAGTGCCGTAGGGGACCGCACCGCCACTTCCCAGCAAATTAGGGACACTGTTGCTCCTGGGTTATCGGCGAGGACCATTCGCAACCGTCTCCATGAAGCTGGGCTACGGTCCCGCACACCGTTAGGCCGTCTTCCGCTCACGCCCCAACATCGTGCAGCACGCCTCCAGTGGTGTCGCGACAGGCGTGGATGGAGGGACGAATGGGGACGTGTCGTCTTCAGCGATGAGAGTCGCTTCTGCCTTGGTGCCAATGATGGTCGTATGCTTGTTTGGCGCCGTGCAGGTGACCGCCACAATCAGGACTGCATACGACCGAGGCACACAAGGCCAACACCCGGCATCATGGTGTGGGGAGCGATCTCCTACACTGGCCGTACACCACTGGTGATCGTCGAGGGGACACTGTATAGTGCACGGTACATCCAAACCGTCATCGAACCCATCGTTCTACCATTCCTAGACCGGCAAGGGAACTTGCTGTTCCAACAGGACAATGCACGTCCGCATGTATCCCGTGCCACCCGACGTGCTCTAGAAGGTGTAAGTCAACTACCCTGGCCAGCAAGATCTCCGGATCTGTCCCCCATTGAGCATGTTTGGGACTGGATGAAGCGTCGTCTGACGCGGTCTGCACGTCCAGCACGAACGCTGGTCCAACTGAGGCGCCAGGTGGAAACGGCATGGCAAGCCGTTCCACAGGACTACATCCAGCATCTCTACGATCGTCTCCATGGGAGAATAGCAGCTTGCATTGCTGCGAAAGGTGGATATACACTGTACTAGTGCCGACATTGTGCATGCTCTGTTGCCTGTGTCTATGTGCCTGTGGCTCTGTCAGTGTGATCATGTGATGTATCTGACCCCAGGAATGTGTCAATAAAGTTTCCCCTTCCTGGGACAATGAATTCACGGTGTTCTTATTTCAATTTCCAGGAGTGTATTTTACATCCTGCAGTTCGTTTCTTTTTTGATGCACCTTATATTAATGAACGTCGACCCTTATCAAATACGACTATGTAAACAGTGATAAGAATTTTGGTAAAGCTATTTAGTATTACTGTTACAGTTCAGTTACTATGAACTACACACAGATTGTTCATTAGAGTTTGAATAGGATCACTAGAGGTCAAACAATTATAACTTTAAGTACAAAAATTTGCACGACATTAATTCTCTCAAACGAGACGCAATTCATTTTGCCTACCAGAATATATAAACACTATTATAATTTTATATTTGTATCTGTTTAGGTATGAATCACCGAGGACTTAATTTTACCTTCTTGTGTGAAATGTAGACGTGATACTTCGCCATATATCAGCAGAACATAGGCATTTCATTCTTATTCGATTTATTCCGTTAAGACGATAGCAAGTGTGCAGATATGGGTTCGAGGTATTAGTTAAGAAAAGTGACAGTGAGCAGTCCATTGTGTTACAGACAAAGAAGAGTGTTCAGAGAAGAACAGCATTAATCAGGCGTCATGCATTTTTCAACCGTTGTTAATATCATTAAAAGCACTGGGTAGAAGTAATAACATAAGGTGTACCGAACCTCTTACCTCCTGCATTTCAGGATTTGTTAAATAAGTTGAAATATTTGTACAGCAATTTAAACGAAAATCGAACAGAGATAAAAAAAATATTTAACACAGGTAAGATAGTGCAGGAAAACGCTAAGGAATATTTTTCGCCTCGATGGGACCGAATCCATTCGCCTTTTTACTGAGTTCATAACTGCAAAAAGATGTGTCTCTTTAGATAGCGAACCTACAGGAGAGCTGAATGAAGTACTTCAAAGATCTAATGAAAGGTCTAATGAAAACGGGCTCGCATAGTTGGAAATCAAATGAAGCGGCAACCAAGCCTTAGGAGAAAAGACACTGAATGCTGGAGATGTGAAGACTTCATTTGCGGAGGTAGCCTTTCAGCAGAGTTTCGTTACAGCTCTTTGCAGGGAAAACATAAAATGTTGAAATTCAGAAGATATGAATACCCGAAAAGATAGCCACTTCACAGACGCCCTAGTTCGTGCAGGGGACCACCTAAGCAGTAGTAACTTGTATGGTATTTCTATATAGCTGATTTATTTTGTCGATGACATTACAAGCGAAACCCATAGCAATTTTTGTTTATCCATAACGGATAATACTCAACGTATTTTGGTGTTTCGGAAGTGAAATACGAGTATATGTTGCAACACCACATACTTCGTAGTTAGATGGTAAGTTCTTTATAGTCAGCTGATGTCCGTTGAGAACCTGCATTAGTAGCTTCCTCTATTTTTTATTGCATTTTATATCATCAAGGTCAATTAGAGCTCTTTAATACATGGGTTTGTTCGATGCAGTCACTGCTGTTTGTCAAGTGTGTCGATATAATGCGAATGGTCAGCGTTGTGTTCCATTTTGATACGTTGTGAGCGTTGATAGACATGTCTAGTCACACATTTTCGGTCTGAAGTTCATAGCTATTTTATCAAAGACTAACAAACACAGATCATAGCGCTTAATTTGGCACACAATTTAAGGGCTTTCT
The DNA here is from genome assembly GCF_023864275.1 of Schistocerca cancellata. NCBI lineage: Eukaryota > Metazoa > Arthropoda > Insecta > Orthoptera > Acrididae > Schistocerca > Schistocerca cancellata. The sequence goes on from NC_064630.1 coordinate 806,003,766, forward strand.
GAACAGCATAGAGCTTATAGCTTATTTATTATTTTGCTCTTTAACGAAGCAATCAAAAGCCTCTTTTTTCAGAGCCACTTGAACACACTTCTTCAATTATTTTGTTGTTTGTGCGTTCACATACCTTGTGGAAACGCAATGACATTCATGCTACACGTGAGCGTCGCCTTCCGTACCCAGGAATAAATCGTTAACATCACCACAATTAAATAAATTATTTTTCGTCTCTAAATTTGAATAATTTCCTGTAGTTACATACAACCATTACCATCACATAAGGGCTTGTTAATTATCAATTGAAAAATAACATTTGACAAAAATTTTACAAGACGAATATGGATGTTCATATATTGAGTAATATTTGTCCAATTTTCCCGTTTGAGGTCATTAGTAGATCTGAAATGCGCGATTTCCTGCCGTGAAATGCTTGTTTTAAGAAAAGTACCAAAAGGATGACCTGAGACCACCTTATTAGGCAGTTAACATTATCTCTGCGAAAAATAATTTGACACGGAAAATTATTACCATACTATGAGTGAGATATGTGTGAATATTATAGAAGAGCCCCAGTTTAATGTTTCTTATGGACTGAGCAATGTTAATGTTAAGTACGCTACTGTAGACAAAAATAATTCTCTTTGGAAAAGAAAACTGATAGCGCCAAACAGTGATATTTAATTGTTTAAAACGTTCAGAATTCAGGTTTGCATCGATGTTGGATAGAAATAGTAAGAAAACCGGAGAGAAAACAATTGCGTATTTCAGCAACACATTAAAGAAAAATTTTTAAATTTTAATGGAAATATTATGTACAAAGTAGAGAAGTATCATCTAAAATACACCAATGAAAGAGGCTATGGCAAACCATTACGTACAGGTGGATACACACCGTTCATCATTTGCTTAATTAAGCAGGCTGTAGAAGAAATATAGAGGACAACATCGCCTTGGAGCGACAATAACTGATGTATGAATCAGATCTGCACTTGGTGCATTGTAAGTACGCTGAGGTAAGGAGAATGATGATATACGTTTGAAGCCAGTTATAATGCTAATGCCGGCCGAGGTGCCGAGCGGTTCTAGGCGCTACAGTCCGGAACCGCGCGACCGCTACGGTCGCAGGTTCGAAACCTGCCTCGGGCATGGATGTGTGTGATGTCCTTAGGTTAGTTAGGTTTAAGTAGTTCTAAGTTCTAGAGGGCTGATGACCTCAGAAGTTAAGTCCCATAGTGCTCAGAGCCATTTGAACCATTTTTGAGGTGGCGGAAGGGCGTTGTACTGAAGGGAGATCATGTTGAAAAATAAGGTATATAGCCAAAAGAGTGGGGAATAATTTGGTGTACCGCAAACGTTAATGAAGCCAAACCGATTTAGGGAAAAATTGTGTTACATTACTTACTGAACGCCCCTCGTAATTTTATCGCAGTAATGACTACCACTGTTCTGTAACATCCCCACTGTCCCTCTTTCTTAGACTAAATTTTCAATTAGACGACGGAATATTCGCCAAAAAGAAGAAGCGACACAGCTCCACGGTCCAGGAAGAGAAGATCAACAGCTTAGTGTAACTTCCTGCCTGATAGATTAATGTGCTGGCTGTACGTCCACAAACATGGTTCAGAGTTTACAGACCAATCAAATCTCAGACCAGTCTTACAGGCCATATAAAGTAGTTAAAAGTCAATAAGTTCTCTATGTTGCTGAGTGCACTGACACAAAGTCGGAGAGGGAGCTATGAAAGTCCGATGAAAAACACCGAGTATGACGGGACGAACGTTTATTTCCACATTGTCTAAGACATCTATCTGACATTTCAGTTATTCTTATGTAAGCGATCAACGATGTAATGATGTTCTGATGTGTAATTACACTACTGGCCAATGAAATTGCTACACCATTAAGAAATGCAAATGATAAACGGGTATTCATTGGACAAATATATTATAGTAGAACTGACATGTGATTACATTTTTATGCAATTTGGGTGCATAGATCCTGAGAAATCAGTACCCAGGGCAACCACCTCTGGCCGTAAAAACGGCCTTGATACGCCTGGGCATAGAGTCACCCAGAGCTTGGATGGCGTCTAGAGGTATAGCTGCCCATGCAGCTTCAACACGATACCACAGTTCATCAAGAGTAGTGACTGACGTATTGTGACGAGCCCGTTTCTCGGCGACCATTGGCCAGACGTTTTCAATTGGTGAGAGATCTGGAGAACGTGCTGGCCAGGACAGCAGTCGAACGTTTTCTGTATCCAGAAAGGCCCGTACAGGGCCTGCAACATGCCGGTCGTGCATTATCCTGCTGAAATGTAGGGTTTCGCAGGGATCAAATGAAGGGTAGAGCCACGGGTCGTAACACATCTGAAATGTAACGTCCACTGTTCCATACAATTATGAATACACGCTTCCAATGTGCGTTCACCGCGATGTCGCCAAACACGGATGCGAGCATCATGATGCTGTAAACAGAACCTCGATTCATCCGAAAAAATGACGTTTCGCCATTCGTGCACCCAGGTTCGCCGTTGAGTACGCCATCGCAGGCGCTCCTGTCTGTGATGCAGCGTCAAGGGTAACCGCATCCATGGTCTCCGAGCTGATAGTCCATGCTGCAGCAGACGTCGTCGAACTGTTCGTGCAGATGGTTGTTGTCTTGGAAACGTCCCCATGTGTTGACTCAGGGATCAAGACGTGGCTGCACGATCCGTTACAGTCATTTGGATAAGATGGCTGTCATCTCGACTGCTAGTGATACGAGGCCGTTGGGATCCAGCCCGTCCTTCCGTACTACCCTCCTGAACCCATCGATTCCATATTCTGCTAACAGTCATTGGATCTCGACCAACGCGAGCAGCAATGTCGCGATACGATAAACCGCACTCGCGTTAGGCCGCAATCCGACCTTTATCAAAGTCGGAAACGTGATGGTACGCATTTCTCCTCCTTACACGAGGCATCACAACAACGTTTCACCAGACAACGCCGGTCAACGGCTGTTTGTGTATGAGAAATCGGTTGGAAACTTCGCTCATGTCAGCGCGTTGTAGCCGTCGCCACCGGCGCCCATCTTGTCTGAATGCTCTGAAAAGCTAATCATTTGCATATCACAGCATATTTTCCTGTCGGTTAAATTTCGCGTCTGTAGCACGTCATTTTCGTGGTGTAGCAATTTTAATGGCCAGTAGCGTAATTCGGAGAGAGAAAGGTATAATTTGGTGACTTACACAGTTCTCAATTATTGGTCAATGAAGATTGGGAGATGCCCAAAGTCATGTTCGCCTAATTCTTTCGTGCAGCTTTTTAGAGTAGAGAAACAGAAACATGTCATCAGTTGTCACATAGAAAGCAAAACTCTGTGCTACTACGCTGAGACAGCAGAAAACACTCTCATACAGAAATACCAAGACTCCGGAAAGGTATGCGGTAAACTTTTCGACGTTAACCGCCGGCTTACTCTAAGTGAGCCAAGTACCATCGCTTTCGCGATCAGCACGAATAACGGTATCCATTCAGCGCGTCGTTGTTGACGTATGGCTGGGAGGCAGAAATGCCAGGGGGGCCGCGTCGCCACCCCAGCGATGGCGCGTCGCGTCGGTGTGGTTAAATATTTATCTGCTGCTGAAAATTCCGATAGTGGCTCACTGAGGCACGCAGCGAAAGGGGTGGGGCGGCGGAACGACGGGGGAGCGAACAAGCGCGCCGTGTAGCGGTGGGGGTCCGCACGGAGCAACACTTGTGTATCCCCGCCGCGTGGGCAGGTTGTGCATACTAGGGTCACGATAGCGCTGGTTTATTTTCGTGTTTATCTCTTTTATTCAATTATTTCTACGCGCCAGTAAATATTGTACAGCATGAGTGTTTCAACGAAGTTATAAGTCGGAGCTAATCGTATATATTATTTCTCAGCTGTGTTTTTTCCCTTGGTAAGCCACATCTCCCCTATTTCTTAATCAACATTAATGATTGAGACATACGTTTGAACACTGTGTTTATCACTAATGGCGAAAAATACAGAATTAAAGTTATTGTTTTCGTCAAAAATTTGTATTTTGAAGACATTTTTTTAAAACCAAATTTAACTAACATAGACGACAGCTTTTCCAGTTATTTATATTCTTTACGCAAGTGTAGTCTATCGCGCGATTTCAGCCATACAAGCCGAAGAAAGAATTTAGAAGACGCAATCCATTGACGAACTAATTTTACTGTTATGCATAACACCAGGTGGAGTTTTTGCTTTCTTTAAACCAAGCGCTGTGGCCCGCGCAAATAAAATGAATTACAGCAATGTTCATCATCGTAGGTAAGTACCGCTTACTGTTAGAAGTATATTTATGATTTCATTTACTTAATTTTTAATTCGCTTAACGCTGTAACCTTTTGCAATGGTACGTCACACTCCTCTTAACATTTATTTAAGAAAGTAATTCTTCATTACTTAACAGCGTTTTCAATGTTATGTTACACTTCTCTTAACCTTACTATCATTAATATGCATCAAGACTTCTAAACAATGTTATTGTAATAACGGTAGTTTTATTACCGCCATATTCAGTGCCACGGAAATCAATGACCAAAATGTTTCACAATTCTGGAAGCGCTAATTCTAAATCCAATAAATGATGTTTGCATAACAGTTAATGAACATGTCATTTCCAAGTTGTTATCTGGGGAGGCAAAGGTTTACCGGAGTTCTGATTCTGTGAGAGACGTTTTTGTACTGCCTGCATGTGAGGAGCAGCACTGTGAAGTCGGAGTGCGTGAACGTTTCTTCACCCTGTGTATTAAACAAGGAAGTAAACGAAACACTGCGTCGTGAATCAGTTGTGAGAGTTAGCAAAGCTTAGTAATGTATTACGATGTTCATGATCTTCTACATTGAACAGGTAGAAACGACGTATATTTAATTTCATTTGCTTTATTTAAACCTCTGAGAGGTTGCAGTTTTTCGCTACTGAGTGATCCTTCGTAGAAGCTATTATTCATTAATCTTAGAAAATTATTTCCCATCTATGCACAATGTATTTTCGGTGCATCAGGTAAATTCAGAAAACGTTCTGCTGTACGAACATGTAGAGTGTTAGAAAGCGTAATTAGGCAAAAATCGTAAAAACAATTCCATATTTGTCACCTTTTGGAACGAAACAGAACTTAACGTCGTGTACCAAAGTAATGATAGTAACGCAGAACTGATAATCCACATCATCCAGACTTTTTCGTATTCTTCGTCTCTTATTTTGTGTAATCAAGTATTTGTGCTGTAAATGCTAATCAAAAAATTTACCAAGTTCGCAAAAAAAAAAAAAAAAAAAAAAAAAATAGAATGTTACAGTAGGCAACACCTTACAACTGGACAAAGAAGCAAGACCATTACATACTAACAGTTCGTCATATTGGCACACATAGAAGAGAACTGTTTATATGCTTCCACAGAACAGAATTACAGTTCGCATACTCCCTGTTACCGTCTTTTTCCCATGACGTGATAGTAACATGAAGTTATTTTACCTTATTTGTGTGGTAGTCAACAGTGGAACATCGTGGCGTTGCTCTAGACTGTCCATCATAATTACATAAACATGGCTAGTTTGATTCAATAAATCAAAGTTCAGCTACAGAGCAGAAGTGGAAAAATTATTCGCCAACTGTCACTGTAGTTACGATTTATAGCATGTTAAATGACGTGTAATGAACACATCGATGACACTATGTAATGCACCAAGATTGTACCAAATTTCAACCTAAAAATAAGGTATTACGCAAGAGATATGAAGAATCCTTATAATAGTCCCCAACGGTACCGCACAAACTGTCCAGTTCGAAGTACACAAGGCTGGAAGAAAATTCCTTACTGAGCTGACTGCTAGTCTCTGCCTGTAAGGCTCTCCATATTGTAAGAAACCGTGTTGCTAACCATTCTCCATGGTACAAAAACAGATATTGCAGAAGTCTTTGCAGAGGTATCTTGTATTAATGTGAGGAAAGTATGAACCTGTAAATGTGTGCATGAGCTATCATAAAGACTTTCTTCAAGCAATTCAAGTTTTTGCTTATAGACTGTGTACTAAAGAATTTCTGATGTAATGCGAACTGCGAAATTAAGTTAATGTGCTTCTGGCCGATTTATTCGCGATCGCGTATGTGAAATCACTACAGGCAAGTTCTTTTGGTTCTCGGTGCTGTTTAGTGGTCACAAATTATTTTCCACTATTTCTGTCAAAATATTGTTATTTCTTTGTATTGCTGACACTGCCACGGTATCATTTCACGCTTCTTACCTAGAATTCCTTTTACTGATGTCACTGATCTATGAAGAAAATAGGATTCCTATGAAAACGATACGGAATGTAAAAATAATAAACTGGACCGGAATACACAGTACGCTCGTTTCTCAAGCCTGATAAAGTTTTCCCTGTGTTCCTACCAGCCGCCGCTATGGACAGTACTGCACAATGTGCCACGTTTCCTGGATGTCACTACTTCTGCCCTCTACGTGAGTATCATGTTCTGCAGATGTGCTACATTCTTTTGGCAGCAAAAGTTGTAGTAATTATAACGTAGTCCATGTGCTTTGTTTAATCAAAGAACCCATTCAGAATTTTCAGCCACATCTGAGCCGAGGAGATTGCTTACACTGAAGTCACTCAGATTAATTTGTTATGCTGATCAGCGTCCTGAACGTAAGATATAACAGGTCTAAAAGTATGAAACCGGAATTTGACTGCAATAATTACACGTCTGTATTTTGAAACTGGTAATCAATGTTTTATTCAAAATATACTCCATTGCTATTTGTACATTTCTCCCACGTCTCCAACAGGCTACGAATGACACGCCAGAAGAACAGTTCTTCTTTGAAACGAACCATTTTCGTACACTTTCATACAAACTGAAGCGTCTTTCAGCGAGAGCGTTTCCCGGTGATGCAAACAGATGGTAATCGGACGGAGCCAAGACTGGAGAACAAGCCGCGTGCCCTAGCATTTCCCAACTGAACGCGTCGATCGATCCTTGATCCGTTTGCTTTGTGTGATGGGCCGTTATCATGGAGCAATACGACCTTGTTTTGCCTTTTTACATATTCCAGTCGTTTTCCACGTAATTCTAGATTTAAATCGATCATTTGCTGTTGGTAGCGATCGGTGTTAATGGTTTCACCTGGTTTTAGCAGCTAATAACAGATGACACCCTTCTGATCCCACCAAACACATCTTCTTTCTAAAGCCATTTGGTCTTGCAGTGGATGTCGATAGTTTGCTTGGGTTCACCCACGATTTACGACGCTTACGATTTTCAAAATATATCCATTTTTCATCAACTGTCACTACTCGATGGAGAAACGACATCTTTTGTATCTGAAGAGCAGCATTTCACAAGTGGTCTTTCGATTTGCTTGCTGTCTTTCATTCAGTTCAGGTGGAAACCATTTTCTCACGTTGTCTTCGAACTTTTCGATAGTTCCCGCGCTCGTCGTTTCTCACGTCAAAATCACCACTTTTGAATTTTTCGAACGTTGCGATTCAGCAGCAGTTTTCTTCAAATGCTAACAGAAAACCAATGCTGTCAGCAAATCGTAGTTCGCAGCCACAAGACTCGAAATGTTTACGGGTTTGAAGCAGATACCGATGTATTGAACTTCGGTTACTGTGTGTTGACAGGAAGCAGATGGCGCTGCAGATGGGGTCTCCCGGGTCCTGCACTGACGGCTAGCAACATGTATAGGGAAATTCCGGTTTCATACTTCTACAGCTCGTATTTATAAATTATTTGTGAAGCGTTATCTTTCTTACGATGCTTTAAAAGAATTATTACTGTGTCCTAAGTTTTTTGTAATACACTCCTGGAAATTGAAATAAGAACACCGTGAATTCATTGTCCCAGGAAGGGGAAACTTTATTGACACATTCCTGGGGTCAGATACATCACATGATCACACTGACAGAACCACAGGCACATAGACACAGGCAACAGAGCATGCACAATGTCGGCACTAGTACAGTGTATATCCACCTTTCGCAGCAATGCAGGCTGCTATTCTCCCATGGAGACGATCGTAGAGATGCTGGATGTAGTCCTGTGGAACGGCTTGCCATGCCATTTCCACCTGGCGCCTCAGTTGGACCAGCGTTCGTGCTGGACGTGCAGACCGCGTGAGACGACGCTTCATCCAGTCCCAAACATGCTCAATGGGGGACAGATCCGGAGATCTTGCTGGCCAGGCCAGGGTAGTTGACTTACACCTTTTAGAGCACGTTGGGTGGCCCGGGATACATGCGGACGTGCATTGTCCTGTTGGAACAGCAAGTTCCCTTGCCGGTCTAGGAATGGTAGAACGATGGGTTCTATGACGGTTTGGATGTACCGTGCACTATTCAGTGTCCCCTCGACGATCACCAGTGGTGTACGGCCAGTGTAGGAGATCGCTCCCCACATCATGATGCCGGGTGTTGGCCCTGTGTACTTCGGTCGTATGCAGTCCTGATTGTGGCGCTCACCTGCACGGCGCCAAACACGCATACGACCATCATTGGCACCAAGGCAGAAGCGACTCTCATCGCTGAAGACGACACGTCTCCATTCGTCCCTCCATTCACGCCTGTCGCGACACCACTGGAGGCGGGCTGCACGATGTTGGGGCGTGAGCGGAAGACGGCCTAACGGTGTGCGGGACCGTAGCCCAGCTTCATGGAGACGGTTGCGAATGGTCCTCGCCGATACCCCAGGAGCAACAGTGTCCCTAATTTGCTGGGAAGTGGCGGTGCGGTCCCCTACGGCACTGCGTAGGATCCTACGGTCTTGGCGTGCATCCGTGCGTCGCTGCGGTCCGGTCCCAGGTCGACGGGCACGTGCACCTTCCGCCGACCACTGGCGACAACATCGATGTACTGTGGAGACCTCACGCCCCACGTGTTGAGCAATTCGGCGGTACGTCCACCCGGCCTCCCGCATGCCCACTATACGCCCTCGCTCAAAGTCCGTCAACTGCACAAACGGTTCACGTCCACGCTGTCGCGGCATGCTACCAGTGTTAAAGACTGCGATGGAGCTCCGTATGCCACGGCAAACTGGCTGACACTGACGGCGGCGGTGCACAAATGCTGCGCAGCTAGCGCCATTCGACGGCCAACACCGCGGTTCCTGGTGTGTCCGCTGTGCCATGCGTGTGATCATTGCTTGTACAGCCCTCTCGCAGTGTCCGGAGCAAGTATGGTGGGTGTGACACACCGGTGTCAATGTGTTCTTTTTTCCATTTCCAGGAGTGTATGTTACAATACAGCATCACCGGTCTTTTGCGGTCTGTGTTGGTGAGGCAGTAAATCTACCCACAGGGCAGAGACACTGCGTCACTGCAATACACTTTGGAGGTGTGGCGGTGGGACTTGTAGTCCTGTACCACCCTCCGACGGTGACAGTACTACATCAGTCAGGTAGAAAAATTTAGCCTAACGTGGGCAGGTAGGGTGGGAAAGTATTGGACGTAGAATGGGAGCTTGTCCCGCGAAAGGGTGCATCCGTGGTGGGTGTGCCAGGCCTATCGTTAGCCATGGTCGGAATCCGATTCCTCTAGGATGGTTAGGGGACCCGGATGTTGATGCCAGCGGCATGGAAGTGTGGTCCCAACGTGGCGTAACCCATGGAGAGTGTCCCGCAAGGCATCCAGTTTCTCATAGAGCCGACACGCGTTGTTGCGTATGGTCATCTTGAAGGGGACGATATCCGCTTCCTCGTGGAGAGTGACAATTCTCGTGAGTGGCGGGGCGTGCAGGCTCCACCTGAGCACCTTGTTCTGCGGGCGCTGCAACGTCCGCATCCTGGTGACACTAATCGTGGCCCATGCAGCATATCCATACGTGAGGGCAGGCAGGATAACTGTTCGGTAAATGCGGAGCTTGGTATGCTGGTTAAGTTCCCTACTGCGGAAGAGTGGGTACAAATTCCTGGTCAGCTTTTGCCCCTTGTTGGCGACATACTGCGCATGACAGTGGAAGAGCAACTTGTGGTCCATCTGGACCCTGAGATAGGTGGTTGTTGGGGACCAGGGCACCTGCATGCCTGCAATCGAAATATTGCGGCGGAGGACTGGGCGCTGTTTCGTGAAACAGACTGCCGTAGTTTTGGCAGCATTGAGAGCTATTTTGTTTGTCTGGCACCAGATGATGGTGGCGTCCTCCTGTCGCTAGAGGCGGGCGACGATGGCGTCAGTAATGCGGCCAGTGGTGTATAGTGCTGTGTCGTCAGCATATTGCACTAGGTGGCACTCGGGGATGATTGGCCTATCATTTACATAGATATTAAAAAGGATGGGGGATAACACCGATCCTTGCGGAGTGCCTGCCGACAATTGGCGAATGCCAGAACGCATTCCCCGTTGAGCCACTAGGAAAGTCCTACTGCGGAGGAAGTTATTCACGGTCTTGACATAAATATCCGGTATAGGGATCTGTGTCAGCATCTTGTGTACGAGGTTGTCTTGCCAGATCTTGTCATAGGCGTTTTGCAAGTCCAGAAAAACGGCAGATGTCGACTTGGCGGTGTTGAAGCATTTGCTGATGTGTTCAGTGATCGATAGGACCTGAAGTTAGGCAGAGAGGTGCAAAGTGAATCCAAACTGTTCAGGACGGATCGTCCCAGCCGCCGCAAGAGGTTGGGAAAGTCGATGAAGAATTACAGATTCAAAGACCTTCGACATAGTAATTAGGAAGCTGATGGGCCTGTTGTTGGTGGGGACCGTAGGGTCCTTGAACCTCTTGGGGATCGCAATCAGCTTGGCTTGTTTCCACTGAAGGGGGAAAAGGCCAGACGTGAGACAACAGTTTAAAATCTTGGTGAACAAGATGAGTAGTGTGCGGAGAAGGTGGCAAAGATGTTCTTTGGAAATTCCGTCCAATCCACGGGCCGACCGGCCACGTTTCCGTAGACGGATGTGCTGAATTTTTGCCATGGACGTAAGGAGGGGAGCAGACTGGGGTGCCGGTTGCGGAAAGCACCAACAGCTGTCAGGACTTCATGTTCTTCCTGTAGTTTGTTCGGAGAAAGGTCCTAGACAAGAGGGCGGTTCTGGGCCTCGAACACATCCGCCACCATTTCCACAATTTGGAGGGTATCATACGACAAACCCACTGCCATGCGAATAGGATGGCCAGTTGCTGGCATAGAACGTCGCAGGGTGCGAATGACAGCCCAGCCAGGCTGTTGGTGGAGTAGGAAAGGGGACATCCTGTCCTCCCATTGTTCAGACCTCCAGTCGGCGAGCCGGTGGCAGAAATTGCGCTGGAGGTGTCTCACTTGGCATTTGTCCTGAGGGTCACGAAACTGCTTCCACCACCGGCGGTAGCGGTTCTTTTGCACCTTCAGCTCCCATAAAAGAGGGGGCAAATCGTCCAGAAGGTTAAGTTCCGAGGTGCAGTGGAGGAGATGAGTTTCACTGCTTTCTGTATTTTGGCAGTAAGGTAACCCACTGCACAGACTATATTGGCTGGTGTTGTCAAGTCGAGGTCGTGTCGAGTGGTGTTATTAAGTATCCTGGAAAACTTGTCCCAATTAGTGAGGGTCACAGTGGAACGAACATCAAATGAAAGGGCAGCATTGGTGAGGTGCAAGAGTACTGGCTCATGGTCAGAGGCCAGTTTGTGGAGAACTTCCAGTGAAAACTGAGTAGTGATGTTTTAGAAGATGGCCACATCCAGAACGTCTGGCTGGCAGTTAGCATGGAATGGGATATGGGTAGGTTCGCAGGAGCCATAGACCGATAGTGCTAGTGTATCCTCCAGGCCAAGGAGGAGCTGGCCTTTGGGGTTAGAGACCCGAGAATGCCAAACTGGGTGCTTGGCATTGAGATCCACCCCAATGATGAGCCTGTCGAAGGGTGTCAATGTGCGGAGGTCTGCTTCCAGCAGTGGCTTCTTTGGGCTCGAATACGCTGCTGTGAAAGTAATGGCACCAAGGCATGTGGAGGTGGTAACCGCTGTGGCCCCTATGTGTTCCACTGGCTGGAGAGTCTCTTGGGTAAGGACAAGAGCTTTGTTGAGAAACATAGCTGTGCCTCCATCACAGCAGTTGAGGCGGTCAGAGTGGTAACACACCATGTTGCGAAGGCGGAAATTGTCTGCCGATTTGAGGTGTGTTTCCGTCACCAGTAAAAACATCCACACGGTGGTCATGGAGGAAGGTATTCAATTCCGTCTTCATCCATTTTAGGCCCTTGGTATAAAAAATGCAGGTGACCAGATCCTGAGGGGGCTGGTGGTGTGGAGGTTGATTCGCCATTACAACAATATTTGACTAAGCACTTGGACTAGGGCAATGAGCATGGAGAGCCCATCCTCCAACCGACGGCTTTTTTGTGCAGTGTCAAGATTAACAGCCCGGATGTGGGGTTTCGTGAAAAAGGAGATGACCTGGGGGATTTCACGCATGTCCACCCGAAAGGACACACCAGTCCCCACCACTGGGGGAGGGTCCCGGGTAGTCTGCTTGCCCCTGTGGCGAGCAGGTGCAGGTGTAGTAGTAGGCAGAGTGGGGGTAGGGGCAGAGGGCTGGGATATTGCCACAGGTGGACTGGAGGGAGCTGCAGCTGGCTCCTGCAGTCGGTGAGGAGTGGAAGCCATCACAGAAGATGGACAATGAGGAGGAGACCGAGCTGCAGCAGCAAAGGATGTCATGGGAGTCTGCACAGGAAAGGGCACAGGAGCCACAGAACCATCTGGTGCCTGAGTGGCTGGTACCAGAGTGGCTGCTGAGGCTGGTGCACCAGGCTGACCCCGCAAAACAGGATAGTTGTTCGTGTCCTGTTGCAGTGGGGGAGGTCGATTTGTTCTTGGTTTCTTTTTGGGAGGACAAGAAGACTTTAGTGCCTTCTGGTAAACAGGGCACGCCCTCCACGATGCCATGTGGTGGGGATCGTGATTCGTTCCCAAACACCTGGAACAGGTAGGTTTCTCCAAAGCAGGGAGTGTGTAGTTCTCCACTAAATATGGGCAAGCACACTTAACACACCGCAACGGCAGGGAGCAGTTATTCCCAGTATGTCGTAAACGTTGGCATTTGCGACAGATGGCTGGTCCGTTGCGGCCCTCGTACGATTCAATCTGGACTTTCGTCTTCGGAAGATACCGGATTTGGTAAATCCGTTCTATGTCCTCCCTCTGGGAAAGGGAAACGATGTGGGTAGTGCAGCGGATCAATGCCCAGGTCTCAGGATCCCTCTTGCTATACTGGTGGACCAAAGGATCTTCGAAATGGAGCCGAAGCATTTCCTCCATGACCTACTCTGCCATAACCTCTGGTGGCAAGTCCTTGATGACGATTTTGGTTCAGCGGTTACCCGACGTCTGGTGGGTGAAGTAAGACATCGCCTTTGATTTTACGAAGTCGAGAATGGTAAGATAGTCGTCCCTACTGTCAATCAGGTATTTCACATGATCATTTTGGTAAACAGCTCTCAACTGGCCCAAAATGAGCAGCTGGAGCTCAGTGTTCAGTTTTGTATAATTAGTGACATTATATACCACAATGGGCGGTATCTTCTCTTTCTTCAGAGGTCTTGATGGGATCTCTTGGGAATGAGGGTCGGGAGCAGGAGCCATTTCCTCATCCACAGTGTGGCGTCCCCCGGCAGGGGGGTATCGGAACACGATCCGCTGTCACCACAGCCCGCGTGGTCGGAGGAGCGTATGGATTGACGGCCACAGGACTTTCCGACTGAGTCAGGGTGTCCAGCAGACTCGCCACGGTGGTAGGACGGCGTAGGGAGAGGTGCAGGTACAGCCGGGTGGTGGTCAGACAGAGCCGATGTGTTCGCCGCCTCACTACGAGAAAGATCATTTACTAAGCGGTCAGGTGAGTCGTCGGATGACGACGACACGGATGAGCGGATCCTGGCACGGGGCGGTGGACAGTCTTCATGGTGATTGGTTTCAGTGCCGGTGGTATCCACCGGCGATTTGTGGCGGTTGGCGCATTCCAAGCGATCCTTCGCCAATTGCGAGGTGGGCGGAGCATTGTGCACGACGGGAAGCTGGGATGAGCGGCGTTTCCGACCCGGTTCCCCCCGAGGGGCGGCGGTCGGAGGGTCAGAGGTCTGCTCCACGGACTCCTCCATGGTGGACATGGGTCCGTCTGACGAAGCAGGAGGCCCGGCACGATAGGACTACGCACACCAAAAACTTCCCACTAAGACACCAACGCCGAAATGGCAGGTATACCAACGCTGATATGCGGTGCAAAAAAATCTTAAGGATACGAAACGGGAACGCACTCGTATTAGAAACCACTTCAGGGATCCAACCTGAATCACCAGTTTGTATGTTATGGTTATTATAAATAACATAAGTTTCAACAGCGAGAAAGTAGAATAAACACACCAATATCGAACATGTCTTCAAGAATACATGTACGGTTATTGATAGATGTATTGTCCGTCACGCGGGTTCGCACACAATTGCTAAGTACATACTGGGTTCCTGCCCCCACAGGAATTCTACTCGAATCTGTTCTTCTCAAGACAAGTTTGCGGCGACAGGGTTAAAACTCAAAAGCTTAACGAACTAGGTCTAACATCCTTAAGACATGGGTCTGTGTTAGAACACTGACGAAAGGAATTGAAATACACAGCCCTCTAACTTTCTTTCAGTGGAATTATTTTGTATTTATTTTACGTAAATTAACTTGTATACCAATGCTCCATAGATAGCACTTTTTGTGGTATGGATGGAAGATTAGGACTGAATCGAATGTAGACGACCGAAGTCGTAACACTTGGAGCATAAGTTCGTAATAGAAAAGAACGGGGAAGGAAATCGGCCATGTCCTGTTCAAAGAAACTATCCTAGCATTTGTGGTAAACTACGAGATACATAAATCTGTATATTCCCTCCAACAGAAAACTGTGCCCAGTCGTTACAAGAAGGCACAGGTCACTATCGTCTGCAAGAAGGGTAGCATATGTGACCCACAAAACGACAGTCCGTATCCGTGGCCTCAACGTGTTGCTGAATCTTAGAACATATACTAAGCGCAAACATAATAAAATACCTCGAACAGAATGAGCGGTCCTTACCGACCAGCGTGGATTCGGAATACGTCAATCGTGCGAAACCAATCACGTCCTGATAGCTACAAACAAGTAAGTCTTGAGAAGAAGTATTTTCTAACTCCAGAAAAGCATTTGACTCAGTTCTACACCAGCGGGGATAATTGAAAGAAGGCTCTAACGTAGTACCAAGCGAAATTTGTGAGTAAAATCAGGATTTCTTGGTCCCTTGCGAACGTTTCTGTTCATGTTACGTATGAGTAACGTCTGGCAGACAATATTAATAATTTTTGGTGATGGTGCACCCAGTGCATAACATCTGAAAGTTTAGGTGCCCGAAAACACCTCTTCAACCAAACAAACAAAGTGATGTTGCCCCCCCCCCCCCCCGACCCCCCGGTAGCCATAAAAATCACAAGTTCGCGACTTGTGATAACAAAATGACAAATAATTTTTTTACGAAATACTGTTCAGAAATTAAGGTTTTAAAACGTAATGTATTAGGATCAAACCAATAAAAGCCCAAGATTTAATGTAAACCACTGGTATTATCGACTGTCCCCCTATCAGAGCGACTTTGCTCCTAGTTTTGCTCGAGATACATCTGCACAAGTCGGTAGTCTTCGTGACTGTGACGTCATGTTTTCAAATGGTAACAGCCGCGACGTTTAAGCAGTTGCACTGTACCTGCTAGGTGTGCGTGTGTCCAGTATCCATACACATCATAAAAGCTGATGTACGTATGCGTGTATGTATGTATGTTCCGCATCTCCTTCTAACTCAGTAGACCGGTTTCAACCAGACATGGTGCAAAAATAACTTTTTTATTTGAGTCATTAATCTTCTGACTGGTTTGACGCGGCCCACCATGAACTCCTCTCCTGTGTCAACCTCTTCATCTCTGAGCAGCGCTTGCAACCTACGTCTTCAGTTATTTGCAGCCTGTATTCCAATTTCCATCTTCCTCTACAGTGTTTGCCATCTATAGCTCCCTCCAGTACTATGGAAATGACTCCCTGATGTCTTAACAGATGTCCTATCGTCCTGTCCCTTTTCCTTGCCAGTGTTCTCCACATACAACTTTCCAAATCTGTGCAGGTCCTCCTCATTTAATACCTTATCAGTCCCCTTAATTTTCAACATTCGTCTGTAACACGTCTTAAATGCTTCGATTTTCTTCTGTTCCAGTTTTCCCATTGCCCATGTTTCACTACCATGCAATTCTGTGCTTCAAACGTACATTCTCAGAAATTTCTTCCTGAAATTAATGCCTATTTTGATACTAGTAGACTTTTCTTGGCCAAGAAGGCCCTTTTTTCCATTGCTAATCTGCTTTTGATGTCTTCCCTGCTCCGTCAGTCATTGGTTATTTTGCTTTGCAGGTAGTATAATTTTTTGACGTTATCTACTTCGTGACAATCAATCTCTATGGTAAGTTTCTCGCTGTACTCATTTCTGCTACTTCTCATTACTTCCGCCTTTCTTCGATTTACTCTTAATCCATATTCTGTATTCATTAGACTGTTTATTCCATTTAGCAGATATTGTAATTGTTTTTCTCTTTCACTCAGGATAGCAATGTTATCAGCGAATTGTACCATTGATATCGTTTCACCTTGAATTTTAATTCCACTCCTGAACCTTTCTTTTATTTCCATCATTGCTTCCTCGATGTACAGATTGAACAGAAGCGGCTAAAGGCTACATTCCTGTCTTAGACCATTTTAGTCAGCGCACTTCGTTCTTGGCGGTCCACTCTTATTATTCCCTCTTGACTCTTATACATATTGTATATACCCGTCTGTCCTATAGCAAACACCCATTTTTCTTAGAATTTCTTACATCTTTCACCATTTTACGTTGTCGAGCGCTTTTTAATAGTTTACAAATCCTATGAACGTATTTTGATTTTTCTTTAACCTTGCTTCCATTATCAACCACAATATCAGAATTTCCTCTCTGGTGCCTTTACCTTTCCTTAAGCCAAACTGATTGTCATGTAATACATCCTCAATTTTCTTCTCGATTCTCATGTGTATTATTGTTGTAAGCAACATGGTTGTATGAACTGTTAAGCTGATTGTGGGATAATTCCCGCATTTGTCGGCTCTTGCAGTCTTCGGAACTGTATGTATGATATTTTTTCGAAATTCAGATGGTATGTTGCCAGCTCATACATTGTACACACGGTAAATAGCCGTTTTGTTGCTACTTGACACAGTGATTTTAGAAATTCTAATAGAACATTATCTATCCCCTCTGCCTTATTTGACCTTAAGTCCTCCAAAGCTCTCTTAAATTCTGATTCTAATACTGAATATCATACCTCTTCGAAATCGAATCCTATTTCTTCTTCCATCACGTCAGACCCATCTGCCACCTCGTAGAGACCTTCATTGTACTCCTGCCACCTATCCGCTCTCTCCTCTGCTTTAACAGTGGAACTACGACTGCACTCTTAATGTTACCACCCTTGCTTTTAATTTTACCGAAGGGTGTTTTGACTTTCCTCTGTGCTTAGTTAAACATTCCAGTAATCATTTCGTTTTAGATTTCACACTTTTAATGCAGCCATTTCGTCTTAGCTTCATTACACTTCCCATTTATTTCATTCCTCATTGACTTGTATTTCTGTATTCCTCAATTTCCCTGAATATTTTTGTACTTCCTTCTTTCGTCGGTTAACTGAAGTACTACTATATGGAAATCGGGGTGAGAACCATATACCAATCAAAGTGGAAGGATGAGAGTGACAACGTAATGGAGCTCACGACATGGGGATTCGCAAATTTTATTCATCCAGTATTTGAGAATGAGAGCACAAACTTTATATATAATTTCAAGCCTCTATGAAACATTTTTCAACATGTACAATGATGAAAAGAAAAAAGTTAATCGCTTACTACATTTTCACTGTTCGTGCCGTAAAACTGCCGAAACATGCTCGACGTTTAAATTTATTACTTCTGTGTTACTAGCTCTATTCGCAACAAATTTCGCTTACACGATCCACATATACGGCTGAATCTAACTACTAAATTATATCAGTGGATGACACATAGTTCTGGAGATATGATGTACACAGTGAGATGGGTGAAAATTGCAGCATCATGCATGACATTTTAATTTATTGCTCTTTACTACTAACAATATTCAAGACGCAATTCGCGGAGAGTATTTGCCTGTGTTAATGAATATATCTGCAAAATTATATCAAATGGCCCTGAGCAATATGGGACTTAACATCTATGGTCATCAGTCGCAAAATTATATCATTCTGTTGCATATAGTTAAGGAGATGTGACGTCATAAACGCTGAGATTCTTGAAAAGTTATCTGATCATACATGATGTTTAAATTTATTACGTCTCTGCTACTAACTCTATAGCAATAAACGAGAGGGACAGAGAGACGAGGACGGGATAAAGGGAGTCGGAAGGGGTTAAATGGACAGGAGAGATGGTCTGAGAAGGAGAAGGAGGAGATGGCCAGAGGATTAAGGAACAGATGGCCAGAGGGGCGAGGAGCAGATGCGCAGATAGACTGGGGAGAAGCAGATGGACAGAGAGATGGAGGTGTAGCAGGTGGACAGAGCAGAGGGTGGGAGAAGAGTGGAAGGGTGGAGGAGGTGGGCGAAAAGAGGGGGACGAAGGAGATGGACAGAGAGGAGGGTGGAGGAGATGGATAAAAATAGAGATAGGTTAAGAGAACTGGAATAAACCCGTACCCGGGCAATGCTGTTGCTCAGCTAGTTAATTAATAAAGCATTTAGGGGTGAGTGACGATGAAGATATTCGTCGCCTATCGACGTCACGTACAATGCCGACTTCCCAGGGAGTTAGGAAAAACAAACCACGATGTTACATGAGATACGGAGTTTACAAAACCCCTGGGAGGTTCCGGAACGTCGTTTCGGCGCATTCCGACCGAAATTAACACGTGGATGCCCCTATCTGTTTGAGATTCTGTTTGAAGCAAGCAGCACATAAATGCAGTCAGAGCTTGTTAAGACTTCAAACTGGGGAAAAGATTGGCAACTTGCTTAAAATGTTCAAAATATACTTCAAGAAACTAGAAACATAATACACTGCAACTACAACTTGCATTGTTCACAACTAGGCTCAGTCAACTCACGTAAATACATGGATGTAACAATTAGTATGGTTACGAAATGGACTAATCACAGAGGATCAGTCGTATGTAAAACAGTTGATAGACTGTGGATCGTTGGTAGGACACTAGGGAAATGCAGTCTTTGTACAAAAGCAAGTTGCCTACAAAAAACCTGTGCGAAACATCACAGAATATTAAGTTTTTGGACGCCATAGCTAACAGGACGATTAGGAAAACCGAAAGTACAAAAATTGGCAGTGCAAAGTGTTGTAGGTTTATTTAAACCATATGACAGTATCACAGACGTATTGAAACATTCCAAATTAGCATGCGCTTGAAGATAAATGGACATTGACTTGCCAGTGAATATTTACAAAATTTTCAAAATTCTGTTTTAAGGGAGGAGGAATGTACTGCAACACTCTACGTTTCACTCCCGTATTCATCACAAAGACAAGTTTAGACTAATGCAGCTGGTACATGGACGTTTATGCAGTCGTTCGTCACCAGCTCCACATGCAGTTGGAACGGAAACAATCAGTTCTACCATGGAAGTACCATCTGCGTAACACTTAAAGTAGTTTCCAGGGTGTAGACATATCGGTAGTTGAGTCACCGCCCTCTCGATGTGAGTCCAGTGTCTTTAATCACTGCGTCACCTTGCTCCATCAGCATTTCGAGTCAGGTACAGATTTATACAGTATAGTGTCCCAAAGCTGTAGAACAAAATTATACTGATGTCAGCAGATACCTGGCTTTGTTCTCGGTATCTTGGCTCAAAATTTGTTTAATGATCTGTCATTTCTCCACCACAAGTGGCTGGTATTGTCAAAGATTCAGTCTCCATTGCTGGTGATGAACCGGAGTCGAGCCCGCGGCCGGAGGTCATATGTATCGGCGGCGTCAACGTCTGAGGGCGTTTCCCTGATCATTACTGCTGTGGTTCTCCCCTTGTTCCCCTTGTCACCTGCAACGGTCGTTCGCTGCAACATGGAAACCAAGGATCCTGACAGTCCGGTTAAAACTGTTCACAAATTTCAATGGCTTCCCTGAATTCGATATGCAGTCAGTATACACAGATGGCCAAAGATGATGACAGAATGCCTCATACCCGTAGAGGAGGAAAGGAACTCAGTCGGCACGTCGGTAGGATACCTGTTATAGGATGATCTACAAAACAGGAAGCCTCGGACATAACCGGTACAGCAAACTGAGACAGGTGGACAAGTCGGCCAAGATACAGCACGCGCTGTGTGAGACCGACCACGGACTAAAATTCTCCGACATGCATGTTCTGACTATGGAGAAGAGTTGCAACAATCCATTTTTAAGGGAAGCTACGTAGCTATCAAAATAAGACATTTTATTTCAAACATTGTTACGTTTTCGTACCTCAATCGGTAAAAACGAAACTCTGATTGTCCGTCCGTTTAGAAATCTTTTCTCAGGAACGAGTAGAGGTCTCACGCTGAAATTTATATCAAATGCTAAGATCTATAGTCCCTTGGCTGTTTACAGAATTTAAGCTTCTAGTCAATGCAGTCAAAGGATACAACCCTCCACAGAGACCTCCTTTTCTCAAGAATGTGTGGAGGTATCCGGTTGAAATTTATGTTAAAAATTAAGAACTACAGTCCCCAGGCGGCGTAAAAGATTTAAGCTTCTAAGTCAAAGCAATCAAAAGATACGGGCATCTATGTCACAGATTATTACACTCGCAAACTCACTCGCCAAAACATGTAGACGAACATCATTATGTTTGTAGAGAACCATCTGAGTTCTACTCGCATTCGTCTGGTTTTTATAATTTCTTTGGCATCCACGACGAGTGGCATTTGAATAAAATCACTTTGAGTACTAAGAAACTTCCTGGCAGGTTAAAACTGTGTGCCCGACCTAGACTCGAACTCGGGACCCTTGCCTTTCGCGGGCAAGTGCTCTACCAACTGAGCTACCGAAGCACGACTCATGCCCGGTACTCACAGCTTTACTTCTGCCAGTACCTCGTCTCCTACCTTCCAAACTTTACAGAAGCTCTCCTGCGAACCTTGCAGAACTAGCACCCCTGAAAGAAAGGATATTGCGGAGACATGGCTTAGCCACAGCCTGGGGGATGTTTCCAGAATGAGATTTTCACTCTGCAGCGGAGTGTGCGATGATATGAAACTTTGAGTACTAGATCTCGTCATTATGAGACAGCAGCTGTAGTGGAAGTCGTACCACATTGTCTCTATAGACACTCAAATCACTGAAAAACAATTTATCATATTAAAATTGTTATCTCATAGGTAACTAATATGTAAAAAAGTTATTGTATGCGTGACAACCTGCTCTGCTGTAAGAGAGGTCTCGATGGCCCTAATCACATCAGGTTAAATAAATATAGTAAATAAAACGACTGAAACACCAAGCTTGCAGTGGCTCTCCCCAGGGCGACAACTGCTGTAACCTCGTCATCGTCTTCCCTGCATAGGGTGACACAGTTGCCCCTGGGCATCAATAGGTTTAATGCAACCCGCAATGCCTTCAAAACCCAAGTGCGAGCTTTTCATATTCTTTCAGTAACTACATGCAAACTATTACTGCTGCAGAAAAAATAACAAAACTTTTTTGTAGGAAATTCAACGTAATTAAATTTTGTTCTGGGATATATTTCTGCTCTTGCCCAAGGTTTTTGAGTTGTACAAGAAAAACTCGTTTGAAGGCCGTTTTTGTAAGTTTTCCTTGAATAATTCTAAAACTATGGCTACTAATGAATACGTGTGCCAGTACAAATTACCTACAAAAATGTCCTATTTGTTTTTTCTTTAGGAATAATAGTTTGGATATACAAAGTGAGAGAATATGAAAATATTTCATGTTGTATTCGAAAGTGTTGTGGGTTGCATAAAGCCCATGGATGGAGTAGCTGAACCATCTTGTGTGCTGACTTATTTCGGTTATGAGGTGGCTATCGCGGTCACATTCTGGGCTTCCATTGGAGAATAAAACTGGCAAAGGAACAGAAAAACTAATTTCTGTTGCCCGTTCACGTTATGCGAGGGACTTCAGTGACCGCGTACGCAAGATGCTGCCCTGCGGAGGAATTGAGCCAATATTTCACAGCGAGCTTAAGATACGATATCTGCTGATCTGCTGAGGCCCACGAGGGATACCGGAGATTCTCTCCACACTGTAGGCCTCTAAGAACTTCGATATACATACGGCGAAGTGTATGTTGATGGTACCGGGAGACCGATTAGTGCTCACATGTCGAGAGCATGAACACTAGATACTGTAGCGGCTGTTGGCTGCTGTAAGCGATGGCGCGATTACGAATGAAGGTTAATTCGCAGAGATGTGGCAAAATAATTAATTTTGCAGAGAGGATTTTTCTTTTTCGCTGCGAGTGACGAAGTTTGTCACTCACCTACCTGTAGACTACTGTCCCGGCTGTGGTTGGCACCGAACTACTCTTCTAGCAGGACTTCAGTTGATGGTTAGTTAACATAATCAGCATGACAACAGACAGAAGCTACAGACAAGAGAATATTCTGTAAGTAGGCTTTAAGGTTTTCTTATTGGTAACGCCACGTAGCGCTCTGTATGAAAAATCACTGGCTGTGCTGTGCGCAGTCTGTTGGTAGTTTGCATTGTTGTCTGCCATTGTAGTGTTGCGCAGCTGGATGTGAACAGCGCGTAGCGTTGCGCAGTTGGAGGTGAACCGCCAGCAGTGGTGGATGTGGGGAGAGAAATGGCGGAGTTTTGAAATTTGTAAGACTGGATGTCATGAACTGCTATATACATTGTGACTTTTGAACACTATTAAGGTAAATACATTGTTTGTTCTCTATCAAAATCTTTCATTTGCTAACTATGCATATCAGTAGTTAGTGCCTTTAGTAGTTTGAATCTTTTATTTAGGTGGCAGTAGTGGCGCTCGCTGTATTGCAGTAGTTCCAGTAACGAAGATTTTTGTGAGGTAAGTGATTTGTGAAACGTATAGGTTAATGTTAGTCAGGGCCATTCTTTTGTAGGGATTTTTGAAAGTCAGATTGCGTTGCGCCAAAAATATTGTGTGTCAGTTTAAGCACAGTCATGTGCAATTGTTCTAAGCGGACGTTTCAATGCGTCTGTTCTGGTAAAATCTGCTGTATTGATCCTCCAATAACACGTAACAAACTGGCGTGGTAGCCTGTTGGAAGCATAAGCGGCTAAAGACGCTACTTGCTAGGGCATAACCACCTGGCAAGCTAACATACACTCACAAGCGACAACATCGGCGAGCCCGTGCAAATAAGCAACATTAATTGGATACGCCAGCTGCTATTAAACACGACCAACAGGCTGCAGCAGGGAAGCCGACAAGCTCGCACACTAACGCACAAACAAACCACCAGCACTAGCCTACACTGTGAATCCTATTATGACCTACTGCACACTAAACGATGATGAATCCAACTGTCACAGGGGTGCTGATGCTGACCGAGAAGTCAACGCCGGTACACATCTGCAGCCGCCGAGTAACACCGTTCCAAAACGTCAGAGGTATCCGCCTGCATGATACCCACTACTAACAAAGTCTACCCTTGCATGACCTGTAGCAGGCAGCAAGACAACCGCTACTGCCCTTATAACCTGACCCAACTATCACAGAGGTTTTTTCCCCTTGGCTCTTGCCTTGGCCCCTTTTTTCCTCTGCCCTTCAAATTGCTACCGTTAGTTCAACTTTCGACCCAATTTATCTCCAGATGAGTGCGTATTAATGGTTAATCATAACCAGACGTACGCAAACATCGCATATCCACATCCTGTAAGACCTCACTTAGTGAAAACTAATCAATACGCAGAGTTGCAGTAGACTTTTTGTTGTGACTTGGCAAGACAGCCGAGCCACTATGACCGGTAGCCGAAAGGCACGCGTTTAAGCTCACGCAGGCTGGCGTGAGGTCTGTAACAGGACAATGTAATTAATATAGCCAATAAGGTACGTTGCTGCTGGAATACTTAACTTTAATTCATAATTGGTGAACATCGGTCTGACGGTACATGCATCACAAGATAAATAGCAATTGATAATGGCGCCTTGCTAGGTCGTAGCAAATGACGTAGCTGAAGGCTATGCTAACTATCGTCTCGGCAAATGAGAGCGTAATTTGTCAGTGAACCATCTCTAGCAAAGTCGGCTGTACAACTGGGGCGAGTGCTAGAAAGTCTCTCTAGACCTGCCGTGTGGCGGCGCTCGGTCTGCAATCACTGACAGTGGTGACACGCGGGTCCGACGTATACTAACGGACCACGGCCGATTTAAAGGCTACCACCTAGCAAGTGTGGTGTCTGGCGGTGACACCACACTTTTAGTGTTGGCCATCATGCCGGTGTGGGCATGGAGGAGCTCCAGCCCAGATAAACAAAGAAATACAAGAGTATAAGTTCTGTAAATTTACGGAAGCTAGATCCTATTGCTTCTTACTGCAGGACAAGAACATAAAATGTAAACCATTCTATCGTACGAACAGCGCTGAATTAAAACAGTCCAGCCCTTGAACTATGAGAGACTGCGAGGAGAGAGAACTTGGAGAACTTTGTTCACTAGCATGAGCGGTAACGGAAGCCCGGACAGCCGGCCGGAGTGGCCGTGCGGTTCTAGGCGCTACAGTCTGGAACCGAGCGATCGCTACGTTCGCAGGTTCGAATCCTGCCTAGGGCATGGATGTGTGTGATGTCCTTAGGTTAGTTAGGTTTAATTAGTTCTAAGTTCTAGGCGACTGATCACCTCAGAAGTTAAGTCGCATAGTGCTCAGAGCCTTTTGAACCATTTTTGAAGCCCGGACAGGCACTCCAGACAACTAGACCGGTATCATCTCAAACAGCGGCCTGTCTTTTGCACACTGAACGATTATCAGCAGAACTACGAACGCTAGTAAATGTGAACTCTGAGCGATTTTAAGTATCTGCTAACTAGCGAGCCGAACGGCCCGTGGCGAAAAACAGTGCACAAGGCGCGCTCATCAACGTTAAGATGGCGGCTGGCCCTTAAATTACGACTGTCGCAACTGCTCGTCTCTGTTCAATTCGATCAACCAGTCACAAATTAGCGATCATGGCGTCTCTTCCTCACTTTTTCGGCCGAGGAGCCCTCGACACAGCCGTCAAGAAAAGGGCAGAATAGCCAACCTAACCTGCGCTGCGAGTACCGTTAGCTGCTCTGTGCAGCGGTCAGAAGCCACGGCCCACGGGTGGGGACTGCTGGAGGAATTGAAGGCAAGTTCCGCGAAAACGACAGACGCTCTCGTGTCCTTCAGCGGCAAGTAGCCGTGGCCTGAATTTGAAACTAACGGCTGGCTAGGCTCTGCCAATATTAGCCATCGTGCGATATAGTGGCGATAATCGGATTAGGACCCAGAGAGTTCGTCCGTCCCCACGGCCCCATAGTCCGTTGGTAAGGCAAGCTGATGGTGGTTTGAAACTCTGATTGTGAACAATTAAAGATTAATTATGACGAATTTTTAAACAACAATGTAATCAATTGAAGATGCATATCAAACGGAGGGTAATTTTCTGAGTAACTCGAACCTTATGTCAAGGGTATTGATTTCATTTATTTAATGCACTCTCTCTTTGTCACCGAGCTGTACCATGCAGCAGTACTGATTGGTGGCAGGCCTTGGGTCAGTACACGAAAAGTCTGTACTCTACAGTGTGACGCAGACAACACGACAAATCAACGACGAGGAATGTTGCCAACCTATCAATATTTAATAATCCCGGCAGCCAGTGGATCAAGCACACAATGTTCTTAACAGCAACAGTAACTGGTGAGCAAAAAACGGCCTCGACCAGCGACGAAATAACATCTTGAAACGGATGTTTCACATTGAAAATGGTCAACTTACCACAACTGTAGATAAACGAAATTTTATGCAGCTTTCTTCCACCGATCATGTGATAGATGCGCACTTCTTGGGGCGCATTGATGCTTGCTTTAATCGCATGCGTGCTGCGGGCCACGGGTTGACATCCCTGCTATACACAATCGGCCGCAAGAGCATTGCTCTGCGGTATCACCATCCTGGGTATGAGCTGCCGATTCTCTGTTGCCTACCAAGCACCTGTCATAATAATACATACAACATCCTACCACACAGCCATCCCTACACAGCAATTTTTACGTCTCGTTGCCCAGTGGCATCCATGAATGTGACATCGGTGACCACATGACTACGGAAACAAAACACTATACGGGGGAAGAGCATCACCATAACCAGCAGTTGGTCATCGTGAAGGGGACCTCTGCGAAGTTGACTGCAACGTCGCTATTTTAGTTGTTTTTGTGTTCTGAAATGATGAGGCCTGACACCCAAAATAACTTTATTGAGTTAATTCTGTCGTTTGATACCTATTTCACCATGACGCAACGGAGTGTATCACGCTGTAATCACATTTTTCAGTGCAGAAAATCTACAGCAATTACAGGACAGTATCATTTTATATCGTTCCAGATGAACAGCAGTACGCCGACAACGACAGAACCTATTGTCAAACATCAGACACAAACGTTCGCTCTTCGTTTCTGGCGGCAACATTGCGTTCGCTCGCAACTACTACAAATTGGTTACAAAAAAACCATTTGTCATTCGAGTCGCAAAAGAATAAACACGAAGTTTTTTTTCTGCGCTCCTGCCGACAACTTTACAGTCGTTAATGCTCCGTACCTCAAACACACGGTCATCCCCTCAACCATCCCTATGTCTTCCTTTCTCTCTCTGTCTACGTCTTATTCACAATTCTTTCTTAGCTCTTAATTTATCATTAACGCCCTCCTTTTGGTATCCCGCTGAACCATACATTCTGTCCTTTTTAATTCTGTTGACCTTCAATCTCTTAGAATATCTTCCAGCTGATATTACTACTTCTGTCCTTGAAATCGTCAATTGTACGTTATCCCGCTAGTCGTTAAATAGAATATCTTTTATAAACGGTCTGCCTCCATAGATGTAAAATGATTAGTTTCCTATCATGCATTAAAAGGAAACACCTCGCTTTCGGTTGATTCGATGGAAGCTCGTTGATCCTATTATTCAACTCATTTTTGCTGTCACTCTTACAAACTTTCCATTGCCTGTTTTACCTTCCGAATTCCTCTTTGTCGATTCTTCTCGGAAATATTGATCTTAGATATCCTACAAGAAATTCTGAGAAGTCTTAACCGTACTCTCGTCCATACAGATTATCTGTGGCCAAATGAAATCAAAACGCCAGATAAGAGGAAAGACGACCATTGTTGCAACACAAACTTGGACACAAGTTCGAAAATATTGAAACAAATAGTTTCTGTGTTGATCAGAACCTAGAAGCAGGTGCTTGTGAGTTGTTACTGCAGAATATTTATTCGACAGTTGTGACAGTCTACAGATCCCCTCTGGGAAACCTTCAGCTATTAATGAGAAATTTAGATGTATTATTAAGGGACCTGTCACAACGGATGAACCAGTTGGCAATTTGTGGGGATTTAAGTGCACATTTCTTAAAAGCTACGGAGAGGTAAAAAGAACTAGAATTGTTATTCAGGTGTTTAAATCTAATTTTTGGACTCAGTTTTCCAGCAGAAAAATAATAGGAAACTGATTGGTACCAGTTTTATTAACAGTGCTTAGGCTGAAATAATTAACGCGTACCTGACTGCTTATGGAGTATCTGATCATGATGCAAAATTGATGGAAGTAAACAGTATACCATCTTACAACCATGATGCAGGTCCACACAAAGCAGTGAGTGTTATTAGTGAGAACAGGATGCAACATTTTAAGAGGGAACTGAAAGGGGTAGTGCAGGATGAGGTATATGGAGGAAAACATGTTAATGTCAAATTCAATTTAATCCATAGTAAATTTATGTAAATATTTGAAAATTTCTTTCCTAAAAAAATTACCTATAAGAGCCATTAAAACATAAAAAAAGAAACCACAAAAAGTAAGGTGTGAGTATCTAAGTGAATTAAAATCTCATGTAAGAGCAAGACAGAAATTTGTGTAAAGGACAGAGTAAGTCAAGATCTTATATTACATGCATACTATAAAAAAACCTTAAGGATTTTAAGTAAAGTCACTAAAATGTGCAGAAGTGTGCACGACCTGACAGTAATAAATAATGCAGATCATAAGTTTAAAAGTATATGGGGCATAGTGAAACAGGAGAGAGAACAGCCAGTCAGTGTGCTAGATATCATAACAATTAAAAAAAATGAGAAGGTTATGACTAATAATTCAAAATTTGTACATACTTTTAACTATCACTTTCTAAATTTAGCAGCAAAAATAGGATTAAGTGTTTCAGTTAAAGGATTTTACCAACATCCTTCACTGAAATTAATATAATTATAGAGATTCTAAAAAGAAAAAGCTCATGTGGACTTGATGGAATTTCAAAGAGAAGTATGGAAAGCTGTTCCAGCTTCATAAATAATGTCCTTAGTGATATATGCAGTGCATCACTGGCACAGAGAATTTTCCCTGCCAGGTTAAAGTATGTAATTGTTAAATCACAATCAGACAATTATCATCCCATTTTATTATTAACATCTTTTTCCAAAACATTCGAAAAAATTATTTATTCAAGAGTTATTGCAATCTCAAGAGGAAATAACTTACTTAGCATACCACAGTTTCGATTCCAGATGGGTTGCTCGACCGAGAATTCTGTTTATCATTCACTCATCAGGTGATACAAGCCTCAAACTATAGTGTGTCACCAGCTGGATTTTTTATCTGTCCAAGGAGTTTTATTTTATAGATCATGTTCCACTCTTTTAAAACACAGATTTGGTGGAACCGATGGCTTCACACACAAATTCTTTCTGTCATATGTAACAAACTGGTGGGAAAAAAAAGAATCACAAAAGGAATCCCACAGGGTTCACTTTTTGGTCCATTCCTATTCCTTATATATGTGAATGGCCTAGCTCTACATCTACATGGCTATTCTGTAAAATATACTTAAGAGCCTGGCACAGGGTTCACAATAATTCTCTATTCTTCCACTCTAGAACAGTCCACTGAAAAACCGCACACCAATCTCTTTCCTTGTGAGCTCTGATTTCCCTGATTTTATTATGATGATCATGTATACCTATGTAGTTCGGCATCAGCAAAATATTTTCGCATTCGGAGTAGAAAATTAGTGATTGAAATTTCGTGAGAAAATCCCATCACAACGGGAAACTCCTTTGCTTTAATTATATCCATCCCAACTCTTCTATCATGTCCGTGCCTCTCTCTCCCCTGTTTACCGATAACACAAAACGTACTGCCCTATTTTGGACTTTCTCGATGTACTCCGTGAATCCTGTCTGGTAAGGATCTCACACCGCGTAGGACTACTCCATAAGAGGACGGACAAGTATAGTGTAGGCAGTCTCTTTAGTAGATCTGTTGCACCTTCTAAGCGTTCTGCCATTTAAACATAGTCTTTAGTTCCCCTTCCCCATAACATTTTCTATGTGTTGTTTTCAGTATAAGTTTATCATAATTGTAATTCTTAGGTATTTAGTTGAATTTACAGCCTTTAGATTTGATTGATTTATCGTGTAACCAAAGTTTAACGGATTCCTATTACCACTCAGGTGGATCAACTCACACTTTTCGTTATTTAGAGTCAATTTGCAATTGTTTGTACAATTGGTTTTGATCTTTTGATGACTTTACTAGACGATAAACGACAGCATCATCTGAAAACAACCTAAGTCAGCTCCTCAGATTGTCTCCTAAGTCGTTTGTATAGATAACGAACGGCAGACGGCGTATAACACTACTTAGGGGGACGCCAAAAATTGCTTCTGTTTTACTCGGTGACTTTCCGTCAGTTACCATGAACTGTGATCTCTCTGACAGGAAATCACTATTCCAGTCACATAACTGAGACTGTATTTCGTAAGTATGCAATTTGATTACAAGCCGCTTGTTAGGTACGGTGCCGAAAGCCTTCTGGGAATCTAGAAATACGCTGTGGTGTCACCGCCAGACACCACACTTGCTAGGTGGTAGCTTTAAATCGCCCGCGGTCCATTAGTACATATCGGACCCGCGTGTCGCCACTGTCAGTAATTGCAGACCTAGCGCCACCACACGGCAGGTCTAGAGAGACGTACTAGCACTCGACCCCAGTTGTACGACGACTTTGCTAGCGACTACACTGACGAAGCCTTTCTCTCATTTGCCGAGAGACAGTTAGAATAGCCTTCAGCTAAGGCCATGGCTACGACCTAGCAAGGCGCCATTATCATTTCTAGAGAGAGTCTCACTTGTATAATCAAGAATGCTGTATACAAATGATGGATTAAAGTTATGTATTCCAGCAGCTACGTACTTTTCTTTATAGCATTCATTACGTATCCTGTTTCAGACCTAAGCAAGCCGGCGTGATTTGACGCGTGCATTTCGGCCTCCTCTAACTACAAGGTGTTGGCACATCTGTCAACACATCATACGCAATCAGTTGAAATCCTTTATTGATGGCACTCAGCACTTCACATGTGTGAAGGGCTGATTGTGCTTCACAGAAACGATGTTTTCTAAATCCGTGTAGACTGTACGTCAGCACGCCATTGTCTTTCAGATAATTCATAATGTTCGAACGTAAGTCCTGGACCAGAACACTTGCCTGTCTTCATTCTACAACCAAAATTAATAATTTTGGCTGACAATACTTGTGTTGCAATATAATAATCCCATTAGAGGAAACCAACAGAATTCTTGGTAAATGTTATGTTCCAAAAAGTCATTAGGTTGTTCTCTGAAAATGGACTCTACATATTTTTTTTAAAAAAACACACTACATTCAGTTATGTAGAACAGTAGTCATACCGACATACCGACAACCAATGTAGCACTTGAGTAGTGGTCAGTAAATAGCGCAGAATGCACCAAAGTTTTGGCTGTACGTCCTGACGAAAACTTCAACTGGAAGAAGCATATTACTGAGCTTCTCAAACAATTAAGTTCAGTTACTTTTGCTCTTCGTATAATTGCTGCTCCTGGAAACAAACGTATCAACTTTCTGAGATATTTTGCGTATGTTGTGCGGAATAATTTTGCGTGATAACTTACAGAGAAAGTATTGATTACACAAAAGCGAGGAGTAAGAATAATATGTGGTTTTCGCGCAAGGATGTCATGTAGGTACCTCTTGAAGGAGCTTGGCATTGTAACTGCACCGCCATATTAGACATGTTCGCTAACAAAATTTTTCTTGAATAATCCACCACACAATTTAAAAAGAAGAGTGATGTCCATGCCTACGTCACTAGAGGGAAAAACGATCTTTATTGTCTTTATTATTCGTTGTGAAAATTGTCAGTAGCTCAGAAAGGAGTTCAATACGCAGTAACAAATTTTTTTTGTTTTTGGCCCAATAGCATAAATAGTCTGACAGGGGGTGGAGCAAGTTTTAAATTTAAATTAAAATCATTTCACTTGGATATCACCTTCTATTCCGCCCGCCTCCGTAGCGCAGCTGTAACGTTACCGCCTATCACGCAAGGGGGACCGGGTTCGATTCCCGGCAGGAGACTGGGTGTTGTGTGTCCATCATCATCATTTTCATCATCACTGACACGCAAGTCGGCGCAGTGGCGTCAAATAAAATCACTTGCAATACGGTGGTCGAATCCCGTAGGGGATATCCCGGCCAATAAATGCCATACGATCATTTCATTTACCTTCTATTCCATTGACGAATTTCTGCTCAAAAACTGTTAGAACGCAATAGAATGGGATAATAATAATGAAATGTGTGTGCATGAGTAGGACTCAAAGTAATGATGTGTTCATTAACGTTAACACTAATCATGGATACATATACTGTAAACTGACTTGTTCCACAACATTTCGATTAAAGGATCGTTCAGATGGTCTATGGAACACATAACTAACTAACGTACGCAATATCTCTTGCGTATGCTGTGGTGCTATGTAAGTAGTGTGGTTATACCATTGGCTCCACTACAATATAGTCTAATTCGCTTAGACAAGGCAGCCAATGCGACTCCACTATCTACGTAGCGAGTCGTGTTACATTTTATTTTTGTTCTTACTTCTGTGGGAATTTATTGGTCACTGATCGACGATGCACATGCTTACCGGTAATAGAATTCCAAGTGGTAACCTTAAATATGTAGAATACTTTACACCAGAACTACCCAACATTTTCAGCTGGCGGGCCTCTTCTTCAGTCGAAAATCCATGGCGGAACCCTAGTCAGTCAAGAGCATAGTAACTTTAAATTTCAGAGTGAAACCCATGGGAACTGAAAGATTCTTAATGCAAGTGCCATGTTCCCAATGACCCTCCCCCCCCCCCCCCCCCCGCTCCAGGGATCAATAGTCTTTGGTTTAGAGATGAATAAAAACAACTTGAAGGTCAAAAATCGACATATGAAATAGGTAGTGCACTGACAAAGCAAGCTTAACATTTAATGATGCCTGGGGCCGCATACCTGCCAGCGAGCGCTGTGACTGGTCGACAGAGCTCGCCTCGCGCATGCGTGAAAGGTTTCAGCGCATCTAGCACCGTGAGCCGGCCCACAAACGACCCCCTTATTGTTGCATTCTCTGGCACTAAACTGTGTATGCATTCTCACTTAGGAACCGCAAAGGCAGCTTGGGAATACGACCTGAAGTAAAAGTACACATGTTTTTCACACGAAAAAAACAAATAGTGATGAATTTGATTTTCACATTTTTATTCAATAATTTTATTCATTATTTTATACGATTTGGTGAAAGGTGGCCGCGAATCCCCTAGAAAGAGCCGGCGGACCCCTAAGGGGTCCGCGGACCACACCTT
Source organism: Schistocerca cancellata (assembly GCF_023864275.1). Classification (NCBI taxonomy): domain Eukaryota; kingdom Metazoa; phylum Arthropoda; class Insecta; order Orthoptera; family Acrididae; genus Schistocerca; species Schistocerca cancellata. The sequence continues at coordinate 806,036,735 of NC_064630.1, forward strand.
GGGAAGCCCTGATTTACACAAAACGAGGGGGACAGATCCATTTAGCAAAGATAACCTATATTGGTCTGATACTGAAATCCCAAGAAATCATTCAATAGCTTATTATGTCTGCTAGTCACTCTGAGTGTCTCGACTCATCAGTGCTGCATCATGACCTAATTACCTTCTTTTTAGATTGTAGGGCCTCAAAAAAAATGGTTCAAATGGCTCTGAGCACTATGGGACACTATGGGACTCAACCCATAGAACTTAGAACTACTTAAACCTAACTAACCTAAGGACATCACACACCCATGCCCGAGGCAGGATTCGAACCTGCGACCGTAGCAGCAGCGCGGCTCCGGACTGGAGTGCCTAGAGCCGCACGGCCACTGCGGCCGGCTGTAGGGCCTCGTTTCCGGGTACATGTGGTGATGCAAATTGATTATTAGTGCTCTGCTATGGGCAACAAATGAACAGAGTGAGAAAGCTTTACACCTGCCCAAACCGTATGGTGTTTCTTCAGTTATGGTTGTAGCGAGTGCGTTCTCAGATGCCTCTTGCCAGCCCAAAAGCAACGATTCATTTCCAGGAAAATATTGATGTAACCAATACTTCCTTCCCTAGAAGAACGAATAGTCTTTGCTTCCTGGAAATTGTGGTGGTAAAACATTCGATGAGATGCGTGAGTTGCGTCTGTAAAAGATATGGCAAAGTCACCAAAAATGGCCCATATCAGGCTTTGTCTTCAGACAAAGGAGAAGTGTGCTTAATGCGGAACGTCCTGGATGACTGTCAACATCTGATGGCGCAGTATGGAACATTGATGAGACCATTGGAAGTAGTTCACGTGCATTTCATCCTCGACCGAGACGTGGGCCGAACTAACTGTAACACGGAGACTTTTTGAAGGCGTAAACGCACGTGGCACGGCAACAACGCCTGTCTAGACCAGCTCCTACGGCAAAGAAAGTCAAATAAAATTAAGCTAGTAATGTCAATCGCAGGTTTGAGTTACCGGCAAAATTCCGAGGCCCCTGTTGGTAATCTCAGACTGGACTATTAATCAAAAAGTCAAAAAACTAAATCCATTCATTTACATAAACAGATTTCCCATGGACAATAGATACTACTGATAGCTCATCTGCACGGAGCATCATTGACTGGAGGAGCTGAAGTAATTTCTATATTCACCATTTAATTAATTTAGAAAGTACACAAGATAGCGAATTTAAGTGAGGTCCCAATGCCACCAGGTTTAAAGTTTAAGTTGAAGCCAAGCTGTTGTGAGGGCACACTAATTAGTCCCTCGTTCGAAGAACTGGCGTCCAAACAAACGCCCCCACTTAAGAACCAAAACACCGCACAGCCTAGCTGGGACCGACGCTACAGAAAGAGCTGCGCGTTGTCCCCTTGTCATGTTGGCTATGCGAACCTATTTGCTAACTGCCTGCTCACACTGCGGTGTGGCTTTCAAGTTTAGCAAATAGTATGGAGAGTCGCTCTCCAGCCCATTCTGGGGACTTCTTCACACTATAAATAGTCGCACAGTGGAAGTTACAGCCATTTTGATAGGCAAGCGTCGTCTTCCATCCCCTTGGAAGCATTCTTGTACCAAGACCGTCGGTTTGGTCAGCACGGTAGGAAGCTCATAGCAACGAAGTTGCTTGTCACAGTACAGTCACACCACATACACCACGATTATCTGGCATCATCAATATACTGATGATAATATGATAATCGGTATCTTTTGACTCCTGTTTTTATATTAGTACAATGGAACTCGTGGTTAGCATTTCTCATCTTCTTGATACAGCTCCACTTAACATTTCTCGCTCTCTCTAGGGGCTGTATGTATATTTGTTTTAGTTTTCATTATCTTTTGTTGTACGTTTCATTCTTCGTCCTACAACAATGTGCTGCTAACCAGTTCACACAGACTTGTAAGTGAACGCTGTAAAATACTGTGTCTAGACTGCCTCACATTTGCATCTGTTTTTGATATATACTCAAAGAAGAATTCCCTGACTGTCACTGATGTGTCACTTTTACTCTTTCAGTTTTTCTTTAATTAAACTATCAATTAGACGACGAGAAGAATCCCGACGCCTTCACAGTTCAGGGACAGATGATTAAAGGGTGGGTGTAACTTCCTGTCCGTTACGGAAATGGTGATAGTACGTTTCTCCTCTCCAGCCTGCCGAAAACGCTGTGTCATGATCTTCTGTGTCTAGTGTAGTCTTCGTTTTACGCCGAAAAGGGTAGCTTGTTGTATCTAGTTAATTCTTCACTTGGAAGATTATGCCGCTAGAGTAAGAATGTTTGAAGCTCTTTTGGAGGCCTTGCAAAATGAAAACCTGTTAGATAATTTCCTATATCCAGACGAGACCACATTTTCCATATGTGGTTTCCTGAGCCGTCAGACTGTCGGATATGGGCCTACAACAATCCTCAGGAGGTGCAAGAATGTAACAGCAACATACTGATACTGGATGTGTGGCTAGGGACGACCAAGGCTAAGATTTTTGCAGAGCAAAAGATAGCTGGCACCGGTTACCTAGATCTTTTCATTGAACCACAAGTAGAGTCTGATTGACTGGAAATGGTTATGTTCGTCTACTTGGACATCATTTACCGCCGTTCGTGGACTTCATGTTCTCGAACAATGATGGAATTGTCACAGGGCCATAACTGTCCACCATGGGTTTGAAGAATATTCTGGACACTTGTAACGCGTGATCTAGCTAACCAGATCGCCCGACTTGAATCCCATCGAACATTTATGGGATGTAATCGAGAGGTCAGTGCGTGCACAAAATCCTCTACCGGCAACACTTTCGCAATTTTGGACGGCTATAGAGGCAGCTTGGGTCATTATTTCTTCAGGGTATTTCCAAAGACATTCTGGGCCCATGCCACTTCGAGTTACTGTGCTACACCGAGTAAAAGCAGGACCGACACGAAGTTAGGAGGTCTCTCATAACTTTTGTCACACAGAGCATCTCTGTTTATCCCAGTAGACGATGTATAAATGTTTCATGAGAGTGATTTTAGTAGGTTATGAATTGGTCAAGCAAAATTCTTGACGTAATCTCCAAATAAGTGTTGCATTTCCACATACAAAAATTTTCTTCCTTAAAGCACACTATAGTCGTTTCAGTCCTGACTATTCCATCAAGATTTTCCCACTGCACAGTAAAATATTAAGCAGTAATACTTCTTTGACTATCGTTGCTATAATCACTTACTAAATGTTTACCTGTCGCTATTGTCACCAAGAAGTGGCTTGATTGATCCCTGAATGCTGACTCCAGAGCATTAAATTACAGTTCTTTTATCGTGTACTAGACTTTTCCCCGCACATATTCGATAAACACACATGTCATACACACCTCCTTCAATCTCTCTCTGTGTCCACCTCTTCCCCCCTCTTTCTGTCCAACACGTCCTCCCATCTCTTTATAATCGCCTCTCTCTGAAAGCATCTTCTTTCCAACTCCCTGTGACCATATTCTCTTTTCCATTTCTCTTTTTAACTCTGCCTCCCTCTCTTCCTTTTCCACATGCCCACTACCCATCTAATCTACAATATGCACTTGCATTATGGTCTCTCCTCCTTCCCTCTCGCTGCCCATTTCCTCCTCCGCTACACTCTGTCCATCCCTTCTTCTATCTACCTCAACATGTCCCAACCTATGCTCATCGGCATGTGTAGCCCCTGCAGTACAGTTCAATAAAGCAGATTTATACTACTTCCCCACCACATCTGTCACACAAGACAGGCTACATATCAGGGGCTTGAAAATCATTAGTTTGCTCCTGATGAACAGCTTCCATACAAAGAAGGTTGGTAATGTTATATCCTAGCCAGTGGTGCCAGCCGAGCCCGCTGCCAAAAGGTTGGCAGCATCAAAGTCCGGACGCCGTCCGTATAAGCAGCGCCAGCGATACAGGAAATCGCCGCAAGTCTGCGCGCGCCACCGCTGGCTTCTGGCTTCTTAAGCGCTGGAGTCGCGAGCTCCAGGACAGTTCTGTGTTCGCCGCTCAGTGGTATGCTCGCCACCGTTTTGTGTACTTACTAGTCCGATGTGTGTTCATCGCAGCAGAGTTGATGTTGTCGTCAGCCGACGCTGACCTAGCTGCTCCGACTCGATCTAGACAGATTTCTGTAGACACGGAGTTCACTACTGTGTTTCTGTATCTTCGTTAATAAAGATAAGTACCGACTGTTATTTAATCAGAGTGTTTGGGTTTCATCCTTCTGTTCACTGTTCCAGCGGACCGGTCGGCCCGCTATTAAAAGTGTGGCGGTGACTTCGTAAGCCGTTTCTACAGCGAAGTGTTTGTCGCGGCACCACCGCCATAAAAGGTAAAGCTAGCTAACACTACTCGAACACAATACAGCATTCATACAGAGCAGCCTACATGTGGGCATTTGGAAAACTGATTCTCGTTCCTGAAATGTCGGCTGCCCTGCAAAACAGTTTGATTTCACAGTTCAAACTGTTCTCACACAACATGCAGTCTACACACACACATACACACACACACACACACACACACACACACACACACAAACTATGCTTTACATGTACAATGCATAAAAGAAATATAACAAATAACAGGATAACAAAGAATTAGATTCGTGAGTAGCGTCCTGGCTCACTTCACATTCCACAGCACCCGACTGGGTTGCACACTTCCCCACCACCACTCAGCACTGTCTGAGCAAGAGGAAGGTGAAGAAGGGGACACTGTGACCCTTTGTACGTTTAAATACCAATGAAGTCGCAACACATATGACTTAGTTTCATATTTCATATTTTTCAACAGTTTAGATCACAAACGAAACAAATTTTCAGTATTATTCGGCGTGCTGAAGACATAATATAATTTTTATCTTATGCAAACTGCCGGAATATGGAGAGACACAGAAAATGAAACTAATATTCACACTTAGGTTACCTTGCAGTTTATTTACTCATTTAGTTTTGTAAACAAATAAAAGTCTTTATGTACACATATGTTGATAGAAATTTTGTAGCACTTTCACAAACTCGTTATGGAGATGTGGAAACTCTGTGTGAGGCAAACAATATACAGGATGGTCCATTGATAGTGACTGGGCCAAATATCTCACGAAATAAGGATCAAACGAAAAAACTACAAAGAACGAAATTCGTCTAGCTTGAAGGGGGAAACCAGATGGCGCTATGATTGGCCCGCTAGATGGTGCTTCCATACGTCAAACGGATATCAGCTGCGTTTCTTAACTAGGAACCCCCATTTTTTATTACATATTCCTGTAGTAGGTAAAGAAATATCTTGACTCTCGTACAAGGTTCACTATTTTTGTGACTACGGCCATGTTTTAGCAAGGGAAACGAAACCAGTGTTTTCAGAAAAGGTTTGTTGATGTACGACGCTGTGGAATTCAAGAATATAATGTCCAATGTGTGCTTGGAATAAACTAATTAACCGTTCTTTGCCCAGAATATTGGGAGCACCATCAGGCGTAATCGATAAAATTTTGGTTCAATATATTTACTTACCAGTAAGTGAATTTTTAACGTCCGTAAGAGTATCTGTGTCCTTAGCGATTGCTGCGAACGATATTATCGCATTCAATTCGTCTTTGATTTCATATATAGCACAGTATCGAGCAACATAAATAAACAGGCAGATATATACTTTCTTCGAGTCACAGCGAAACACACTGAGGTGACGAAAGTCACAGGACAGCGATATGCACATATACAGATGGTGGTAGTACCACGTACACAAGGTATAAAAGGGCAGTGCACCGGCGGAGCCATCATTTGTAATCAGCTGATTCATGTGGAAAGGTTTCCGATGTGATTTTCTCTGCACGACAGGAGTTAATAGACTTTGAACGCGGAATGGTAGTCGGAGCTAGAAGCATGGGATGTTCCATTTCAGAAACCATTAGAGAATTCAGTGAAATGAAATGTCGTGTGACGAGGGCCTCCCGTCGGGTAGACCGTTCGCCTGATGCAAGTCTTGCGCGTCGATGGGGATGAAATGATGATGATGAGGACAACACACCACCCAGTCCCTGAGCAGAGAAAATCTCATACCCAGCGGGGAATCGAACCCACGCCCTTTGGATTGACAGTCTGTCGCGCTGACCACTCAGCTACCGGGGGTGGACAGAGAATTCCGTGAGATCCATAGTATCAAGCGCGTTCCGAGGATACCAAATGTCAATTATTACCTGTGACCACAGACACACAGTGGCCGACGGCCTTCGCTTAACGACAGGGAACAGCGGCATTTGCGTAGAGTTATCAGTGCTAATAGACAAGCAACACTGCGTGAAGTAAAGGCAGAAATGAATGTGGAAGTATGATGAACGTATCCGTTGGGACAGTGCGGCGAAATTTGGCGTCCGTGGACTGTGGCAGCAGACGACCGACGAGAGTGCTTTTGCTAACAGTATGACATCACGTGCAGCGCTTCTCCTGAGCTCAGGATCATATAGGTTGAACCACAGACAACTGTAAAACCGTAGCCTGATTAGATGAGCCCCGATTTCAGTTTCTGGCAAGCGCTGATTGTATGTTTCGAGTGTGGAGCCTACGAAGCTATGGATCCAAGTTGTCCACAAGGCACTGTGCAAGGTGTTGGTGACTCCATTGTCCGCCGCTCGTGGTCTCGCGGTAGCGTTCTCGCTTCCCGAGCACGGGGTCCCGGGTTCGATTCCCGGCGGGGTCAGGGATTTTCACCTGCCTCGAGATGACTGGGTGTTTGTATTGTCCTCATCATTTCATCATCATCCAGGAAAGTGGCGAAATTGGACTGAGCAAAGATTGGGTAACTGTACGGGCGCTGATAACCACGCAGTTGAGCGCCCCACAAACCAAACATAATCATCATCATCATCCGTGACTCCATAATTGCGTCGGCTGTGTTTACATGGAATTTACTGGGTCCTCTGATCCAACTGATCCTAAACAACAATGGAATTTTTATGGGTGACAGCTCGCGACGTATGCGGCTACAATTGTTTGCGATTTGTTTGAAGAACATTCTCGCCAATTCGAGCTAATAATTTGTTCACTCAAATCGCCCAACTTGAGTCCCATCTAGTATTTATGTAACACAATCGTGAGGTCAGTCTGTGCACAAAATCCTGCACCAGCATCTCTTTCGCACTTATGGTTAGCTGCAGAGGCAGCATGACTTAATATAGAAGCAAGGTACTTCCAACGACTTGTTGAGTCGAAGCCGCGTGAATTTGCTGCACTACACCAGCCAAAAGGAGATTCGACACGATATTAGGAGGTATTTCGTTACTTTTGTCACCTCGTTGTATAAGCAGAGGACTTTATGCCCTATTTTTATTGTTGTTTTACATTTGTCGAAAGTTTTAGGACACTGTCTTTTATTGTATTTCTAGAGAATGGAATATCTTTAATGCGCCCAGTTACCTTACCTTTATTTTCAAAATCTTCAATAAATGATGGCGGACATGCTAACCACGCTTTCTTGAAAAATACTCCGCCGTCAGAAGGTTTAACGTGCTAGGCAATGACATTTACAGTCGAGAAACTTCGAGGTACTGGTACGACTATCTGTGATAACAACATAGATGTCGACTGTCAGTTCCTGTCCTTCTCAGCATATGCAGCGAATTACTTTTCTCCGGTACGCTATTTTGACAAAGAAATTTGTTATCTGTTTTATAGTGCCGTTTTACAGAAGAAGTTCTGCATACCACCGTACCGGGCCGGCTGAGGTGGCCGAGCGGTTCTGGGCGCTACAGTCTGGAACCGCGCGACTGCTACAGTCGCAGGTTCGAATCCTGCCTCGCGTATGGATGTGTGTGATGTCCTTAGGTTAGTTAGGTTTAAGTAGTTTTAAGTTCTAGGGGACTGATGACCTCTTAAGTTAAGTCCCATAGAGCTCAGAGCCATTTTAATTTGAATACTGTCGCGGAATATAAAACTCACACCGCATTATTGCCTTTATTAATCAAGCCATATTTTTCAGTCCACTAGTTTTGAAATTCTCTGTTCCACTTGTGTTGCACTTCATGTTTCTTCGACGCACTAGCCTTCTTGAACTATACTCAAAAGTTAAAAGACTGTACTAATTATGTGTAATTATTGCACATGACGTAAGCGAGCATCAAACAAAAAGAAAGAGGTGAAGACGATTTCGCCGCAACAATTGGGCAGTGCTGTACTTGTCGGCAGGGGTCGGGAGTCGTCTTGTTGGAACAGTTGCCAACCTTTTCGGTCTAACAATGGATGACCGTTTGTTGTTAATAATGCATCTGAGTACACCGTAACTCACAAGAAGGGAGCACGAGTGAAAATCGGTCATCCAAAATTTCTACTATGCCTCAACGATTATAGCCCGTTTACGGTGAACTCTCATAGTACGACTTTAGAAGCAGACGAACAAGTGAACCACGTGGTGAGACACGGAAGACAGACAATTTCTAAACATAGAATACACGTGAAATTTTAAAATTGACCTATGTTTATTGGTTTTAAATCAGAGCTCCTTACCTGTAATTTAATGTAGGCCAGACTTATTAGTGAAAACCAATGTCGTCGAGGTGAGGTCCATCACTTCGAATGTACGATTCAAGTCTATTCTCCAAATTTCTCATAACACGAACTAATGTCTCTGCAGTGATGGCAGGAGCTTTTTGAAGCACTGCATTCTTCAAATGGTCCCAACTTCGTGGTTCGTGATTACAGACTCGGCTCTTGAGGTATCCACACAGAAAAATGTCACATACTGATCTGGGAGGGAAAAGAACATTACCTATATATGAGATAATCTGTTCAGGAAACAAGCGTCCAAAAACTGTCACTGAAGCGTTCGTGGTTTGTGACGCAGCGCATCCTGTTGGAAGCAAACGTCTTTTAAAGGAATTCTTCGTCTTTTCAGTTCTGGTTTCAAGAACGTTTGAAGCACGTGAATTATCGAGCCGAATTAACAGAGACTGTGGCCCCATTACCTTCGAAAAAATAACGTTCAGTAATACCGAAAGAGCGAAGAACGCACCAGACTGTGACTTTTTCAGAGTGTGAAAGACGATAGTGAATCAAGTGTAGATTGTCAGCAGCCTAGTAACGCAGGGTTTATTTATTGAGCGTCCCATTTTCGACCTATATTGATTTGTACACAAAACATTCGCTACGTAGCCGTAACAGGCTCACTACTTCTAACGAAACTGTCATAAACTAGCAAACAATGTTGCAAGTTACATTGCACCATTGTAACTGCAATCGCGTCTCATGTGGAGAAGAACTACCCCTACCACGATCTTTTCCCATCACCACACTCTCAGCACTACGCAGTTCAAAACCGTTCGTTTTCCGAGTATCACCCTTTATTTCGATTATGTGGGCCTACTTAAACTCCTCACTTAATGCCGTAGACAAAAAGTTTGATATTGTTCCACTAATGGCCACTGTATCGTTGGTTCGCCCTCTATGGCCTATAGGATTGTTTCTAGAATGAATTTTCACTCAGCAGCGGAGTGTACGTTTATTTCAAGCTTCCTAATAGATTAAAGAGCTCGGACAGCGGAAAACTTACACACGAAATACACAGCTCCCAGATTCTAATCCCAGTCCGGCGCATAGTTTTGGCTGTGGGAAGTTTCGATTCGGCACACATACTGAAGCAAAGTGAAAGTTAACCACATTTGTTCTACTATTGTTCTTTGTTGTTGCTGCGGTATTCAGTACTGCGAATGGTTTGATGAAGCTCTTCATGCTCTTCTATCTTGTACAACCTTCTTCTTCTCCCAGTACCTACCGCAACCCCCATACTTCTGAATCTGCTTAGTGTATTCATCTCTTGGTCTCCCTCTACGATTTTTACCCTCCACGTTGCCCTCCAATTCTAAATTGGTGATCCCTTGATGCCTCACAACATGTCCTACCAACCAATCCCTTCTTCTAGTCACGTTGTGCCACAAATTCCTCCCCAATTCTGTTCAATACCTCCTCATTTGTTATGTGATCTACCCATCTAATCTTCAGCATTCTTCTGTAGCACCACATATCAAAAGCTTCTATTCTCTTCTTGTCCAAACTATTTATCGTCCATGTTTCACCTCCATACATGGCTACACTCAATACAAATACTTTCAGAAACTACTTCCTGACAGTTAAATCTATACTCGATAATCGCAAATTTCTCTTCTTCAGAAACGCCTTCCTTGACATTGCCAGTCTACATTTTATATCCGCTATACTACGACCATCATCAGTTATTTCACTCCCCAAATACCAAAACTCCTTTACTACTTTAAGTGTCTCACTTCCTAATCTAATTTCCTCAGCATCACCCGACTTAATTCGACTACATTCCATTGTCCTCGTTTTGCTTTTGTTGATGTTCATCTTATATCCTCCTTTCAAGACACTGTCCATTCCGTTCAACTGCTCTTCCAAGTCCTTTGCTGTCTCTGACAGAATTACAATGTCATCGGCGAACCTCAAAGTTTTTATTTCTTCTCCATGGATTTTAACACCTACTCCGAATTTTTCTTTTATTTCCTTTACTGCTTGCTCAATATACAGATTTAATAACATCGGGGAGAGGCTACAACCCTGTCTCTCTCCTATCCCAAATACTGCTTCCCTTTCACGTCCCTCGACTCTTATAACTGCCATCTGGTTTCTGTACAAATTGTAAATAGCCTTTCGCTGCCTGTATTTTGCCCACGCCACCTTTAGAATTCGAAAGATATTCCAGTCAACATTTCCAAAAGCTTCTCTAAGTCTACAAATGCTAGAAACGTAGGTTTGCCTTTCCTTAATCCATTTTCTAAGATAAGTCGTAGGGTCAGTATTGCTTCACGTGTTCCAATATTTCTACGGAATCCAAACTGATCTTCCCCGAGATCGGCTTCTACTAGTTTTTCCATTCGTCTGTAAAGAATTCGCGTTAGTATTTTGCAGCTTTGACTTATTAAACTGATTGTTCGGTAATTTTTATATCTGTCAACACCTGCATTCTTTGGGATTGTAATTATTATATTCTTCTTGAAGCCTGAGGGTATTTCGCCTGTCTCATACATCTTGCTCACCAGATGGTAGAGTTTTGTCAGGACTGGCTCTTCCAAGGCTGTCAGTAATTCCAATGGAATGTTGTCTACTGCCGGCGCCTTGTTTCGACTTAGGTCTTTCAGTGCTCTGTCAAACTCTTTACGCAGTATCATATCTCCCATTTCATCTTCATCTACGTCCTCTTCCATTTCCATAATATTGTCCTCAAGTACATCGCCCTTGCATAAAACCTCTATATACTCCTTCCACCTGTGTGCTTTCCCTTCTTTGCTTAGAACTGGGTTTCCACCTGAGCTCTTGATATTCATATAAGTGGTTCTCTTTTCTCCAAAGATCTCTTTAATTTTCCTGTAGGCAGTATCTATCTTACCCGTAGTGAGATAAGTCTCTACATCCTTACATTTGTCCTCTAACCATCCCTGCTTAGCCATTTTGCACTTCCTGTCGATCTCATTTTTGAGACGTTTCTATTCCTTTTTAGCTGCTTCATGTTCTTTAAAATTATTTTGCATCCGGAATCGGTACTAGCCTTACTAGATTTGGCCGAGAGATGCCTACCTTGAAGCGAAGGGGGGAGACAGAGCTTAACAGTACTCTGAGAGGGGCAGAATTAGCGGCTCTTTGCTATGGGAGCGGCCGAGTACTGCGGCTGTCGTTAGGCGTCTTGTGTCGTTGCTCGGGTCTCGAGACTGTCTGCTTCGCTAACAAGAGTGGCAGCGAAGGCGTCTGCTGGAGAAGGAGAAGGGGGAGGAGGGGGCGGTGGCTGCTGTTAGCCGACTGAGGGCGCTCCACACGGCTTTTGTGAGGGACCTTCTTCCTCGCCTTCGGTGACGAGACCCGTCCTTAAAGAACAATCCACCATTCGGGAACGGGATTCGTCTTTAAAGAACGATCCAGAGGCCGTACAACAGCTGTGACAAGCCGGCTATATTCTGTCTTCCCCGCACATCACGCACCCGCCTGTCCTCCGAGCGCGAACAATGCACGGAATCAGAGTACAGTGCAGCATTAAACGAACCGTTTCGGGAGGGCGAAGATGAAAAGTACACCCGTGTCCGTAAGTTACGGGATCTTCTCAGTGCACGAAAAAACAGTGCGTCAGCGGCACTGCTCAAACTGACAGTGAGGTTGTGTTTGTGGTCTTTATTCATACTGCACTACATATCTACACTCCTGCAAATTGAAATAAGAACACCGTGAATTCATTGTCCCAGGAAGGGGAAACTTTATTGACACATTCCTGGGGTCAGATACATCACATGATCACACTGACAGAACCACAGGCACATAGACACAGGCAACAGAGCATGCACAATGTCGGCACTAGTACAGTGTATATCCACCTTTCGCAGCAATGCAGGCTGCTATTCTCCCATGGAGACGATCGTATAGATGCTGGATGTAGTCCTGTGGAACGGCTTGCCATGCCATTTCCACCTGGCGCCTCAGTTGGACCAGCGTTCGTGCTGGACGTGCAGACCGCGTGAGACGACGCTTCATCCAGTCCCAAACATGCTCAATGGGGGACAGATCCGGAGATCTTGCTGGCCAGGGTAGTTGACTTACACCTTCTAGAGCACGTTGGGTGGCACGGGATACATGCGGACGTGCATTGTCCTGTTGGAACAGCAAGTTCCCTTGCCGGTCTAGGAATGGTAGAACGATGGGTTCGATGACGGTTTGGATGTACCGTGCACTATTCAGTGTCCCCTCGACGATCACCAGTGGTGTACGGCCAGTGTAGGAGATCGCTCCCCACACCATGATGCCGGGTGTTGGCCCTGTGTGCCTCGGTCGTATGCAGTCCTGATTGTGGCGCTCACCTGCACGGCGCCAAACACGCATACGACCATCATTGGCACCAAGGCAGAAGCGACTCTCATCGCTGAAGACGACACGTCTCCATTCGTTCCTGCATTCACGCCTGTCGCGACACCACTGGAGGCGGGCTGCACGATGTTGGGGCGTGAGCGGAAGACGGCCTAACGGTGTGCGGGACCGTAGCCCAGTTTCATGGAGACGGTTGCGAATGGTCCTCGCCGATACCCCAGGAGCAACAGTGTCCCTAATTTGCTGGGAAGTGGCGGTGCGGTCCCCTACGGCACTGCGTAGGATCCTACGGTCTTGGCGTGCATCCGTGCGTCGCTGCGGTCCGGTCCCAGGTCGACGAGCACGTGCACCTTCCGCCGACCACTGGCGACAACATCGATGTACTGTGGAGACCTCACGCCCCACGTGTTGAGCAATTCGGCGGTACGTCCACCCGGCCTCCCGCATGCCCACTATACGCCCTCGCTCAAAGTCCGTCAACTGCACATACGGTTCACGTCCACGCTGTCGCGGCATGCTACCAGTGTTGAAGACTGCGATGGAGCTCCGTATGCCACGGCAAACTGGCTGACACTGACGGCGGCGGTGCACAAATGCTGCGCAGCTAGCGCCATTCGACGGCCAACACCGCGGTTCCTGGTGTGTCCGCTGTGCCGTGCGTGTGATCATTGCTTGCACAGCCCTCTCGCAGTGTCCGGAGTAAGTATGGTGGGTCTGACACACCGGTGTCAATGTGTTCTTTTTTCCATTTCCAGGAGTGTACATATACACTCCGCTAGCCACCAAGCGGTGTGTGGCGGAGAGCTCAATTCGCGCTAAAGTCATATTTCCTCCCACTCCGTTCCACTCGCGGATCGCGCGATGGAAAAACGACTGTCTGAGCGCCTCAGTACGATCTCTAATTTCCCTTATCTTTGAATGATGATCATTACGCGATTTGAAAGTTGGTAGTAATAATATATGCTCTACATCCTCGGTGAAGAATGGATTTTGGAATTTAGTGAGCAGCCCCTTCTGTTTAGCGCGTCGTCTATCTGCAAGTGTATCCCACTTAAAACTTTCTACGAGATTTGTAACGCTCTCACAATGACTAAATGTACCAGTCACGAATCTTGCTGCTCTTCTTTGGACCTTCTCATTCTCTTGAATGAGACCAAACTGGTAAGGGTCCCATACATACGAAGAATAATCTAAGACTGGACGAACTAACGTATTGTAAGCTATTTACTTTGTTGAGGGACTGCATCGCTTCAGGATTCTACCAATAAGCCACAATCTAGAGTTCGCCTTACCCGTTACTTGTATAATCTGATCATTCCATTTGATATCATTTCGAATAGTCACACCCAGATACATGACGGACGCTACCGCTTCCAAAGACTGATCATTTATTTTGTACTCATACATTAATGGGGATTTTCGCCTTGTTATGCGCAGTAGGTTACACTTACTTATATTGAGACATAACTGCCAGTCATTAAACCACACATTTATTTTCTGCAAATCCTCATTGATTTGCTCACAACTTTCGTGTGTTACTACTTTCCTGTAGACTACAGCATCATCGGAAAACAATCTAAGGCCGCTGCCAATACCGTCAACGAGATCGTGTATGTAAATCGTAAAAAGCAGAGGACCTATTACGCTGCCCTGGGACCCACCTCAAGTCCCTATCGTTTCTGTTGAAGTTACCCAGTTCAGGACGACATACTGCTCCCCGTCTGTTAGAAAACTTTCTATCCAACCGCCAAAGTCATTGGATAGACCGTACGCGCGCACTTTTTGTAGCAAGCGAAAGTGCGGAACTGAGTGGAACGCCTTTCGAAAGTCGAGAAATATGGCATCAATATATATGGGAGCCGATATCTAGAGCCTGTTGTATATCTTCCACAAAGATGGCCAACTGTGTCTCGCATGCTCGCTGTTTCCCAAAACCGTGCTGGTTTCTGCAGATGAGCTTCTCAGAGTCTAGAAAGGTCATTATGTCTTAACACAAAATATGTTCCATGATTCTACAACAAAGCGACGTCAGTGAAATTTGCCGGTAATCATGTGCATCCGATTTTATACGCTTTTTATAGATTGCTATGACCTGAGCCTTCTTCCAGTCCCGTGGAACTTTCCGCCGTTCGAATGATCTCTGATAGATGGCGGATAAGAATGCTGCTATATTTGTAGCATATTCAACAAAAAATGATAGGGGGATACCGTCTGGGCCAGATGCCTTTCTGGCGTCTAAGGATCTCAACTGTTTTACAATCCCAGATACACTAAATACTATGTCAGCCAGCCTTTCGTTTGTTCGATAACTCAAAGAGGGAATGGCGCTGCAGTCCTCTACCGTAAGCGTGTTTTTGAAAGCTAGGTTTAGAATTTCGGCCTTCTGTACATTAGTGATCATTAACTACAGCGTACTGTTGACGCGATGAACTACGTCTCTACTGAATACGCCGACATGGTGTTATTGTACGGAAGAAGCTCGGAGCACTGAGAGGGAAGTTGTCAGTTGTATGCAGAGCGTTTTCCACACCGCCAGACACCTCGCTCAGTCTTTCCAACGGTGTACCAGTGGGCCTCGGGGAACGGTAGCTGGTCAGGGTGGCCGATCGGTTCTAGTCGCTACAGTCCGGAACCGCGCGACGGTCGCAGGTTCGAAACCTGCCTCGTGCATGGATGTGTGTGATGTCCTTAGGTTACTTAGGTTTAAGTAGTTCTAAGTTTTAGAGGACTGATGACCTCATAAGTTAAGTCCCATAGTGCTCAGAGCCATTTGAAGAGGGAGAACCGTACATTCACCACCCTCAGGGACCATCAGTGGTGCTCCAAGGTGGCACCGCACATCCGAGTTTCTGAAGGCCGTGGAAGAGGACGCGGCGGCGAATACCAGAAACACAGCAACAGGACTGAATATCGGTCACCAAACTGTCTGGCATTTTTTGCATGAGCAACAGCTGCCCTCCTACTACGCTCAA
The DNA here is from genome assembly GCF_023864275.1 of Schistocerca cancellata. Classification (NCBI taxonomy): domain Eukaryota; kingdom Metazoa; phylum Arthropoda; class Insecta; order Orthoptera; family Acrididae; genus Schistocerca; species Schistocerca cancellata. Next base: position 806,052,576 of record NC_064630.1, read on the forward strand.
AAGGTACTGGCGACGCAGTCGCAGGATTTCACGTCACCAGTCCTCTTCTGCAGATGGTTCTCGCACTCTTCTGTGGACAAGACCGTCTTCCCAAAACAGTTTCCTTTCATGGGTGAAGCAAAGTCCACAAGCGAAGGTATTCTCAAATCACACAACAGTCATGTGTGAGCTGATGAAAACCAGCACTGCCACGCGGGATCAGCTGTGCGGTCTGAGGCGCTGCAGTCATGGACTGTGCGGCTGGTCCTGGCGGAATTCGAGTCCTTCCTCGGGCATGGGTATTTGACGAACATTTGACGAACATTTGACGAACATTTGAACAAAACCAGCACGCTGCGCTCCCAAGTAAGTTTATGGGAACGATACAGTCTGAGCATTTGAGCAGGGTTCCTAATTGGACGTGTGAGTGGGCCACACGTTCCTGTACCACATCTCAGGATGCCGTGTTCTCGTGAATCCTTGACGGCGGACTGCGCCACTGCATGTGCGCCAAAACTTGTCGCTTCGTCACGATGGTGCACCACCTCGTTTCTCACGTTCGGTCTGAGGTCTTCTGGACCAACGGTTTCGGCAATAGTGTGTTGTTATATTGTAAGCTTTCTATAAAATTTTGCCTAGATGCAAGAAAACTGAATATATCGATTTCGGAAACATTCCCCTCATGTAACACGTACTTCAGAGAACATATTCAGTTGCTGAGCGAGACTGACTGTTGCTTGGCCCCGTGTTGCGAGTGTGAACAGTAGCGTGAAATAAAACTTTAAACTTCACGAAATGAAATGTTTGAAATGAAGAAAATGAATGTAGTTGAATGCCAATGGAAAATGATTGTGTGCTCAGTGAAAACTATATAGCTAACACTCAGTATTGTAACACATTAGGAACGTTGCGTGATATGGAGTGCGATGTTTGACTTGGAATATCCACAAAAATAAACTACTGCTCTATTCGGAAGGAAATAACTGTTTGGAATTACCAACACTGTTCACTGAAAATTAATCCACTTACTAGCACGTCGTCTGATAGTCATGATTACACACTGTTTGCGTGAGAATGCAAGGTAAGATCCGCCCTGAAATTGAAGTGACTTACCTATTGCTCAACATTTTGCTTTTTTTGTGTCTGGAGTACTGATGTTCTCGAATGTACACGCGAATCATCAGACGCAGTAGCTAAAGATAAATAACCTACTCTAAACCATTTTTCTCAGAAACAACGCCGGCCGCGGTGGCCGTGCGGCTCTAGGCGCTCCAGTCCGGAGCCGCGCTGCTGCTGCGGTCGCAGGTTCGAATCCTGCCTCGGGCATGGATGTGTGTGATGTCCTTAGGTTAGGTAGGTTTAAGTAGTTCTAAGTTGTAGGGGACTGATGACCACAGCAGTTGAGTCCCATAGTGCTCAGAGCCATTTGAACCATTTTTTTTCAGAAACAACCTTTTGCTTCGTGTGGCGTAAGGTGCAATGCACAGACGATAAAAATCCGGAATTTTACTATAAATCGTGAGAGTGAGTTTTACTTTAAAGAAAACTATTTTTGAGATATCAAAGTGTGGTTATTGTCAAAAAGACTGCACAACAAAAGAAGACCCTAACATAATTACAAAATTTTCTGATTGCAAAGAAACAACGAATATACCTTTAAAGTTCCTCCACAACCTTCTCTCTCGATAACATGAACAAGAAAGCGTTATATGCCAATATTCATCTTCATAACAAAGTATTCTGGAAAGCTGCTCCAAGATACCCGATAACAGATCTCATTCTCTGAAAAATTCAACTGCATATTGCTATGCCTCAATGTCCCAGCGCGGCACAAGAGACTGACTGCCAAGTCAAACATAGCTAAAACTAAACAAACAGTTAAGCATTTTATTCACAACTCATGAAGCGCGCTGATTCATCTTTTTCCCAGAACAATAGAGGCAAATTATCTAAAACAGCTGGAAACATGTGAGAACTTATAGTATTCTTCGTCTAGACTCTAGAGGTTAATGGTACGTTTCCGTACCTGAGATCCTCTGCTAAGCTTAACTTTCTTGGTGCCCAGTACAGGTCCTCATAGCCTGTCAAGGGAACCTGATCACAGCCTGTATTTATATGTGTACTCTGCAAGTCATGCTGCAGTGTGTGATGGGTGGTGCATGAGTTTTCAGTATCATTTCCTCCATTTCCCTCTTCCGTTCGCGGCTGATGTGTGAAGAAAGACTGTCAGTAGACCTCCGTATGAAATCTGCTTTCTCTGATTTTCTACTCGTGGCGTACAATCGACGTTGGCGCAATAACTACAGTGGAAGTTTCAGCTAACAGCTGTATACACGTGAGATTTGACGAGTCAATTGTGAGCAGGCGGCATTAAGTATTGAACGTGCAGCCGTAATGTATCGTCGACGTTGTGTCACTAGTCGCCAAGCTCGGATATTTCTAAATCAGTTCTTAAATACATTCTCTAGAATATTTTCAGGATGGAAAAAGTGTGTGCAGAATTTGATCCGAAAACCTAGAATCCCGAACGAAAACTACGACCCGTAGTCGCCTGCCGCGACTTGATTCAAATGATAAACGCGGACAAATCTTTTCGGGAAAATATAATCTCGAGTGACGAGACTTGCCGTTAGCAATATGAATTTACCACAAAATGGAAAATTTCACAAAGTCGCATTACGTTTCAATGCTTAGACGACGGTGTAGAAGTATGAAACCGGATTGTCACTATAGAAGGTGCTAGTAGTCAGTGTAGGGCCCTCAGTCCCCCTCAACAGCGCCATCTGTATCTGTTTCCCATAACGGCTGACGACGAATGTCAACACACAGTAACCCAAGTTCTGTGCCACGTACAAAAAAAAAAAAAAAAAAAAAGGGAAAGGTGCAGAAAATGGGAAAATGGGTTCCACGTGAACTGAATGGAAGAATCGAAAAACCACTTGTGAAATGCCACTCGCCAGATATAAACGAAAGTCGTTTCTCCATCGAATACTGACAGGTGATGGAAAATGGCTGTACTTTGAGAATCCTAAGCATCGTAAGTCATGGGTGAATCCAGACAAACCATCGACATCCACTGCAACACCAAATCGCTTTGGAAAGAACTCTTGGTTGGTCCCGGCAGAGGTTCGAGTCCTCCCTCGGGCATGGGTGTGTGTCTTTGTCCTTAGGATAATTTAGGTTAAGTAGTATGTAAGCTTAGGGACTGACGACCTTAGTAGTTAAGTCCCATAAGATTTCACACACATTTGAACATTTTTGAAAGAGCTCTGTCGTTGGTGAGAGCAGAAGGGTATCACCTATTATGGGCTGCTGAAACCTTGTGAAACTTTTAACACAGCTCGCTACCAACAGCAAATGATCGATTTAAATCGAGCATTATGTGAATAACGACCGGAATATGGAAAAAAGACAACAGGAAGCCGTATTGCTCCTTGGTACTGCCCCATCACACACTAAAAAGCGGGTCAGGGAAACGGTCGAGGCGTTCAGGTGGAAAATACTAGGGCATGCGATTTGTTCTCCAGACTTGGCTCCGTCCAATTATCACCTGTTTGCATCACTGACACACACTCTCGCTCAACAATGCTTCAATTCGTAACTAGTACGACTCCTTTGTGTCACCCCAAAGTACCGTTATCCAAGATGGCGGCGATGACGTCATCCAAGATGACGGCCGTGATTTCATTTGTTGACATCATCGAAAATGGCGGCTTTTGGCGGGAAGTTTGAATTTTGGGGGGAAGTCATAATTTTGGTGGGAAGCTTGAATTTTGGCAGGATAACATAAACCCCCTCCCCTCCCCCAGAAAATGGCGTGAAGTTCAAATTCCATCAGGACACTGCAACACACCTCTACTAACCCAAGAAAATTGCAGGAAGATAGCTCACTTGGACTACCTCCACTAACCTAAGTCACCCGAACACACTCCAGTGTGTTCGCCATGAGGTCCAGAATATACCTGACCTAGTACACAGTATCACCACCAGAGGCCACTGTCATCTATTCCGTGACGTAATCCAATATGACACAAGTATCATTATCGAAGATGGCGGGTTTTGGCGGGAAACAGTGTGTGAAGTACAAGGTCTTGACCTAGTACACAGTACTGCCACCAGAGAGAGCAGGTGTCTGTTCTTTGACATAACCCAAGATGGTGGGGGAAAATTGTGGGTTTAACTGTCAGTGCAATTTAGCGATCTGTGTAAGATAATTTTTCCACTGAAATTCTCATCTGCAGAAAAAAATGGTGACTGGTGCTACTACTGGACTGGCACCACAGCTATGCGTCATTGCTCCAGCAATGCTAAACACATGCTTGCATGGTCCAGAGGATGACTTGGCACTTATTTAGACATGTGACATCAGTATAGCACTCGAAGAACTTTCACATGCCGTCGGCAGCGAAGTGATGGTGATGGTTCATGTAGGCTTGCGTCCAGTGGGGGCTCATGGTGGCATCGATGCACACACTCCCTTGGAGCATCTGTGCTCTGCAAATATGTCTTTGCTGCTGCCCGGTTGCGACAGTCCCTAGGTGAACACGTATTTCGAGAGGAATTTCTCAGGTACCAAGTATGAAAGGGATGTCGCTGCCTCATGTTTGCGGGATCCAAACCAGCATCTGTACATCACTTTGCAGGGGGCACCAGTGCACCCCTACTTCTGGGAGCATGTGCAGTAGCCTCTTGTGTGAAGCAGTGGACAGGGGTGGTGGGCGGTCCCTGAGTATGTTGTATACATGTTTGTGCATTATTTTCTGAGCAGGCCTTTGGCTGTGCTATGCATTATTTGAACAGTTTATGAGCTGATTTTATGTCTGCACATCAGTGTACTGCATTATTTAGGAGGAGTCTGCATGCTCATACTGCAATTATTTCAGTAACTTGGGAGCTGTTTGCGTGTCTGTAGAGCATTATTTAGGAATAGCTTACAGGTCTGTGGGCTATGTGACGTGACCCCAAGCATGTCACAGTGTGTGTTTTGTGATAAATACACTACCTCAAATCAATCCTTAAATAAACTGTTCCAAAATATATAAAGTACTCTCCTTCCTCTCCAGCAGCCCAGTGCAAGCTGCTTCATTTTCCCCTCCAGACACTCATCTTCAGTTGTAAGTAGACCGTTTAGGTTTTTATATTGTTAACGCCACGTAGCGCTCTGTATGAAAATCACTGGCTGTGCTGTGTGCAGTCTGTGGTTAGTTTGCATTGTTGTCTGCCATTGTAGTGTTGGGCAGCGGCAGTTGGCTGTTATCAGCGCGTAGCGTTGCGCAGTTGGAGGTGAGCCGCCAGCTGTGGTGGATGTGAGGAGAGAGATGGCGGAGTTTTGAAATTTGTAAGACTGGATGTCATGAACTGCTATATACATTATGACTTTTGAACACTATTGAGGTAAATACATTGTTTGTTCTCTATTAAAATCTTTCATTTGCTAACTATGCGTATCAGTAGTTAGTGCCTTCCGTAGTTTGAATCTTTTATTTAGCTGGCAGTAGTGGCGCTCGCTGCATTGCAGTAGTTCGAGTAACGAAGATTTTTGGTGAGGTAAGTGATTTGTGAAACGTATAGGTTAATGTTAGTCAGGGCCATTCTTTTGTAGGGATTTTTGAAAGTCAGATTGCGTTGCGCTAAAAATATTGTGTGTCAGTTTGAGCTCAGTCCTGTACCATTGTTCTAAGGGGACGTTTCACAGTTATGTCATAGAACAGATGACAGGGCCCTCTGGTGACAGTACTGTGTACTAGGAGCATACCTCGTGGTGATCACACTGCTTCCAACCAATTTCTCCCACCATCTCGAGTTACATCACGGAATGGATGACAGCACTATCTGGTGGCAGTACAGTGTACTAGGACCAGACCAAAATCCGCCATCTTCGATAATGGTACTTGTGTCATCAGCTGACGTCATGGTCGCCATCTTGGATTACGTCATGGAACGGATGACAGCGCTCTCTGGTGGTGGTACTGTGTACTAGGTCGGTTGGACTCGTGGAGAACACACTGGATGGCGGTAGTGCCTCAAATAGTTTAAATAAAGACTGGAGCATGATTTCGACAGTTGACGATTAGCAAGCATGTTTGCAGAGTCTTTTAGATGCATTACTATTTTGATGATTTACGAGTTGTTTGGCTCTCTGGACATAAATGTATTGTGTTATTTAGGAGTGGTTTGCACGTCTGTAGGCTGTGTGGTGTGACCCCAAGCATGTCCGAGTGTGTGTTCTGTATCACTATGATAAATATACTATCCATCAAAATCCATCCCTAAATTAATTGTTCCAAAATAAATAAAGTACAGTCCTTCCTCTCTCCAGCAGCTCAGTGCTGGCTGAGTCATTTTCCTACCAATCCCTATGAAGAGGTGGCGGTCAGGTGTCTTAGGTTAATGGAGGTAGTCCAAGTGAGCTATCTTCCCGCGATTTTATTAGGTTAGTGGAGGTGTTTTTCATTGCCCTGATGGAATTTGAACTTCCCTCCATTTTCTGGTTGGGGGGGAGGGGGGTTAGGTTAGTTGAGGTAGCTCAATGGACCTACCTTCCCATGACAATTCAAACTTCCCGCCAAGCCGCCATCTTGGATGGCGTAATCACATGACGTCCCGGCCGCCATCTTGGATGACGTAATCGCCGTCATTTTGGATAACGGTACTTTGGGGCGACATGAAGGTAGTCTCACTACTTTCATATGAAAATGTACGAAAATGGCTCGCTGACTGGTTCGTTCCAAAAAAAGAACTGTTTCCTATTTTGGAGTGGCATTCACAGCCTGCCAGAGAGTTGGGAGAAATGTTTAAATAGCGATGGAGATTATTTTGAATAAAATATTGTGTATCCGTTTCAAACAACACAGTGTAATTATTGCAACAAAATTCCAGTTTCATACCTCTTCACCAGGTACATGCAAGTCCATGTGACGAGGGAGATGAACAACATCGCAAAGAAGGCCTTTTCTGACAGTTTCATATGGCTGTACGAACCTTCTGTTGTTGTACTGACTTGTGGTGGGAAAGATTATGTAGAACTCCTGAAACACTTAAAACACCATCTTAACTTTTCTCTGTTTTCTATTGATCCGTCTAGAAACTTCTTTCGATTGACATGGTGTGTGAGGGGTAGTAAAAGGTTGCGTGGCTCTTATGCAATGTGCACTCTTATACATTACAACAATAAACACCTCTGCGGTGCACATCGCCTCTCTTGTAGTTTATGTCAGTGGAGTTCGTTGATCACCTACGTAACGGTCTCACGCTTTCTGAACGAATATGTGGGAAAGCTCACAGCTCTCTGTTGGATTTTCTTTCTCTGCTGTTAATATGAAAAATGGCACCACGATATTGTCGCACGAGCAGTAACGTGCGGGGAAGCAGAATGTGAGTGACGTACCGTTGTGACGTAAGAGTTCCCTCAGTCACTACCAGCCGTGACGTCAACACACACCTCGTAGCTCGCCACATCGTGACGTCACAAGTAACACAGCTGTGCCTCTCCAAAACACTGGAGGAGTCCTCACCCCAGGTCACTATCGTACTCGCCCCTGATGGTCATTTGGAGTATTGCAGAATGGCAATTCATCGCTGCTCACAGTGCATCGCCATTAATCAGGACTCATGCTTCCCCATCATGGCAGAACTCCAAACGCACTCGTTTGTGTTGTGCTGTTAACGGTAGCTTACACATGGGAGGGTAATTTGATAGCGCGGCTGCTGTTAGTCACCGACCAATGAATGGTGCGAGATGACACAGAAAGTACCAGGGAGCCCATTACTTGCTCTCGGATAGCAGGTGCAAATGTGAGAAGGCTGCGATGTGCTTAGTGCACAGTACAGCCATCCTTCCTATTGGTGGACAGATGCCGTGCGGGATTAACCGAGCGGTCTAGGCGCTGCAGTCATGGACTGTGCAGCTGGTACCAGCGGAGGTTCGAGTCCTCCCTCGGGCAGGGGTGTGCGTGTTTGTCCTTAGAATAATTTAGGTTAAGTAGTGTGTAAGCTTAGGGACTGATGATCTTAGCAGTTAAGTCTCATAAGATTTCACACACATTTTTTTGGTGGACAGATATGGTTGACCGGAACCTTAACGACAAATCCACTCAAACTGGTATAGGCATGCGAATTCAAATACAGAGATATGAAACAGGAAGAATTCAGCACTCCGGTCCGCAATGCCCATAAAGACAACAAGTGTCTGGTGCAGTTGTTAGACCGGTCACTCCCGCTACAATGGCAGGTTATCAGGATTTAAGTGAGTTCGAACGTGGTGTTACAGTGGCCGCACGAATAATAGTAGACAGCATCTACGATGTCGCGATGAAGTGGGGATTTTCCCGTACGACCATTTCACGAGTGTACCGTGAATACCAGGAGTCCGATAGAACATCAAATCACCGACATCGCTGGGGCCGGAATAAGATTCTGCAAGAACGGGACCAGCGGCGACCGAAGACAATTGTCACAGAGGTGCAACCCTTACGCAAATTGATGCAGATTTCAATGCTGGGCCATAAACAAGTGTCAGCATGCGAACCATTCAACGAAACATCATCGATACGCGTTTTCGTAGTCGAAGGCCCCCTCTTGAACCCTTGATGACTGCACGACACAAGGCTTTAGGCCTCGCCTGGGCCCCTCAACACCCATATTGGACTGTTGGTGACTGGAAACAAGTTGTCCGGTCGGACGAGTTTCAAATTGTATTGAGGGGATGGACGCGTACTGTTATGCAGACGGACTTGGGAAATTCCAGCACGACTATGCGACACCCCACACGTGCAGAATTGCTACAGAGTGGCTCCAGGAACCCTCTTCTCAGTTTAAACTTTTCCGCTGGCCACCAGGCTCCACACACATGAACATTATTGAGCATATCTGGGATGCCTTCCAACGTACTGTTCAGAGGAAATCTCCACACCCTCGTAGTCTTACGGATTTATGGAGAGCCTTGCAGGATTTTTGGTGTCAGTTCTCCTCAGCACTGCTTCAGATATTAGTCGACTCCATGTCACTTCGTATTGCGGCACTTCTGCGTCCTGGAGGGTCCCTACACGGTATTAGGCACGTATACCAGTTTCTTTGGGTTCTTCAGTGTATGCATAAATACGTGTAAATGTTTTTGTAATGCCAGTATAGCCTTCAGTATATACGTGTTCTCACATTCCCACGGCGCCCAATACCAGGCCACTCTCCCATCCCAATGCCCACAAACCCGAATTTTGAACGATTCGACCAGGTGACCAAACGGAGACTCACAATGAGGCCCATTTCCATCTCTGTTAGCAGCTGATAAAGCCGTTTCAGACGGGTACGCGGAATCTTCTTGTTCTTCACAGTAAATACTCAACATCTGATGCGTTTCGTGCCCCTTATACACCCTACCTGACTTGGCAGCATCACTTTACTCGATAATGCTCATGCACTCTAGTGATCTTTCTACCTGTCACAGAGAATTGGAACTCTAATAACTCACATGCTCTCCGACTGTGTGCACGTGTACGAAGTTACGATGATATTAGACGACATCTTCTGGGCGCTTTACTTTTTTGGTCAGGAGAATACCGAAATTCCTTTTACATCTGTTGGTTTAATGTCGTTGAGAATAACGTGTTGAGTTCTGTCCCCTAGGCGGAAGTCCTGTATGTAGCAACTGTGTCTGTCTCAGTGACAATTTCGCACAGATCATTCGACTAGTAGGTACGCAAAATATAAACCAAGTAGGTACCTGGATGAAGGAAATCTGGCCAACCTATTCGCAGGTTGAATCGCGTATTCAGGATGAAATGGGCTGGTAACTGAATGCCGCAGGTGGCTATCATTTGGCAGCTACGGAGAACATTGTAGCAGAGAGAAAATCTTACAAGAGTGGTACAGAAGATGTACGAAAACGTGCTCTAACTCGGCATCAGTGGCGGATGACGCAGCACAACCCTTCCTGCCTGTAAATCACAACAGTCCCTCTCGTTCACACGTATACTGTCAGTTGCTCTGGAAGATGTAGAGAGGCACAATCAGCACAAAAATCGGTCCGAAAGCCTTCTGAACTAACAGGTCTATTTTAAAGAGAAATATTTTTATGATTTATTTGATAATTTATTCTGACCACTTCTTTTCAAATCTTTCTTATTGATCCATCTCTGTTTTAATTACATTGCTCTTTAAATGCGAAAATTTTAGGTTAGGCTTTACCGTGACTGTTATTGACATTAAATGAAACAACAAGTTTACTGTTACCAGTCACCGTTTTATTTCCACGACGCGTTTCAAAGGTTTAAACCTCCATCATCACGTGGATTTACATTAGTTAGTATGACATTTGTGTGTGAGTTGTGTTACGATTTTGGAGGAACTTGTGGCACTGCCCCCCCCCCCCTCCCCCCAGTGGTCACAAGTTCCTTTCGCTGTCGTAACACATAACATGTATACTGTCACATTTGTAAACAAATATTTGTTTGTATATAACACATCACATGTATACTGTCACATTTGTAAACAAATATTTGTTTGTATATAACACATCACATGTATACTGTCACATTTGTAAACAAATATTTGTTTACAAATTTGTTTACAAATGTGACAGTAGACATGTGATGTGTTATATACAAACGAACATTTGTTTACAAATGTGACAGTATACATGTGATGTGTTACGACAGCGAAAGGAACCTGTGACCACTAGAGGCAATGTCACAAGTTCCGCCAAAAATCGTAACACAGCACACACACAAATGTCATACTAACTAATGTAAATCCACCCGATGATGGAGGTTTAAACCTTTGAAGCGCGTCGTGGAAATAAATAAAACGGTGACTGGTAACAGTAAATTTGCTGTTTCATTTAAGTACATTGCTCTTTTAATGTTATATAAGGTGAACAGTTGCATTATTTCTGGCATAGAAACATACAGATCTGAAAATGGTCTACGACTCGAACCTGCTTTCTTTCTCAACTTACTGGCTTCTGGAACATACTCATAGCGCCATCTCAACGCTGGAAATGTTATACGACACATTATTTTGGTAATTCAGAGTGTACATTAGTTTAAGTCGTACCCTGCGAGAGAGTTACATACACTGAACAAAGGATATATTGCAACATAAAACAAGCTCTACAACCACTGTATATCGAAACGAGAAACTGAACTGGCTACCAGAAAAATGAACAACATTTGCCATCTATTCTGATTATTTTCCTTTGAATTACGATATGCGAGCGCTGTTTTTCTAGTTACTATGGCATAGCTATATATCGCATATATTTTTCTGCAGCTCAACTTTCCCCTGCACCTTGTACGGTTGTATAGACTTCTCTATTGAGACAGTCACTATTATGACTGGAAAGATTTAACCGGCCATAGGCGTGGGTCCTTTAATTGCTCTGGGAGAAGGTATATTGAAGTACAACACGTGAAGTATCAGTTCGTTTTATTACATAAATGAATAAGAGATTTACTTAACTTTGACACACTATTTTGCCACTAGATTGATATATAGTTTAAAACCGTCATTGACTAACAAAGCATCACTTTATACACTTATCAATGAAGTGTCCTCTTGCAGTACAAAATGCAATATTACGAAATTACATTTCATCAGAAACTTTAACCACTGTCCGACACGATAATGTTGACTGCTGTAGCTGAGGTTACTAACTGGGCAGATTCCTTTCATGCTCGACACTACGTTGACCTCCGCTATGCTAAGAGGGGGGCGAAGAGGTGGGCGTGGTCTTCTGGAGCGTCTCCTGTTGTTTGTTGTGGACTGCACCGAGCCCTCGCTAATGCCTGAAGAATCCATTCGCGTTGGTAAATTTGGGGTGGCACCGATACCTGTGGACGATACCACAATAAATATGGTTTCACACATTGTGAACTACTTGTTATTAACAGTACTGTTTGTTCTTCACATATGCGTACACCACCATTACTCTACCAAACATAGGGGATACACTCGACTGGTGTGAGACGTTCCCTGGGGCTTCCACCGGAGGCCGAACCGCACAATAACCCTGAAACAGTGGTTCAGCGCGGGGCGGCGGAGGGGTGAAGTGGACTGCGGTAGTCGTCGTGGGGTTGTGGACCACTGCGGCTGCGGCGGGGACAGAGCCTCTCCGCCGTTTATAGGCCCCCGGGTAACATACAATACAATAGTACTGTTATTCCTAACGCTTGCTATTACTGTTATTTACTCCTATTCTCTATTATTATTTGTGTTGATTATTATAATAACCGTCACGATAACATTTTAGATGTACATAACTGCACCACACGAATGTGTAGAAATCGAGAATGTTTTGTAATGGTTTTTAATATTTAGAGCTCATGGGCAGATTTAAGAGAAAGCCGCAGCCCCGACGTTATCTCGCTAAATAATGCAAAAAAGAGACAGAAGTGAAGTAATATCACGACATTCAACCAGCACTAATGCAAAGAGAAATTACTAAACAAAACAGCAGACAGAACAGGTCTCCAAAAACTTATATAGGAAATAATTGTGTTGGTCCCTCTTCCCACCGGAAGTATGTTAGACTATGAGAAAAATATATGTCTAGCAACAACCAAGCACCTAAAATTCTGTAAGCCATATACGAGGACTTCTCAAATCAAATAATTAGGCGAAACGAACCAGGAGGCTGACTTGCTAAAGACTGGTCACAAAACTGAGTGGAAAACATCTTTCTAACATACAAAAAATGCATCTCAAAATCCACTAAACTGAGACACTACGACACCGTCATGAAACTAGTATCTCTATGTCTCTAGCTGGATGAACACTCATTTTAAAGAGAAAGAGAGGCATGGAAAACGGGATGAAACGTAACTATGAAAATATTAGGTTGTAGAGATACTGAAGAAGGAACAAACAGAGTAAGAACAAATAAAGAAATTTAAAGTCGAAGTAAAGTTACCATTTAAACAATGCGACAGATCGGTGGGATAAAGAATGGTCTGAAGGAAGCAAACAACTAGCTATAACAAACAGAAAAACACTTGAGCGGAAAATTCGCGACTAGACAACTGGGCTGGCAGAAAAGCCGAAAAAGACCGGAACGGCACGGTATGACGAGCGGAAAAAGGCCCAATGCAACAGAATGGAAGTTTTCTCGTCACAAAGAAAAAAAAATGTAAAGGCTATTCCTGTTTTCCAGAAATCTTTATAGGAACTAATGAAAGAAAGCGTAAATTACGACATATTTCGATGTATGCGTAGCTGCTGTGCGACTTTAAACATTTGTCACAGGGTTCTAGAATCTTTCCTGTGTCACTTGCATACTAGTTGCGACGAGTTCTTGAACCAGTCACTAACGACCTTGTTCAGTTCTTTGCTATTTTCATAGTGCTTTCCGCCCCAAAAAAGCCGAAATTTGGGGAAAAAGATGGTAGTCACACGTGGCCAAGTGCGGGTTGTAAAGCGAATGTTCAAAAATTTGCCTCTTAAACTGCCGAAGCAAAACGTTCCTCCAAAGCAGCAGGATGTGGACGAGAGTTATCTTGAAGAAAATTAGTGCCACTGGAAAACAACTCACGCGGTATGTTCTGAGGGGTGCGGCATAATCGGTGACGTCTCTGACAGAAGGCCGCTGCATTTGTATTATCTCCTATTGACGTAAAGTCGATGAATAAGGCGCCCTTTCGATCCCAAAATGCTGTAGCCATAACAGTTTGATGCCCAATATTTGTTTGGCATGTCTTCTTCTTTTTTATTTTATTTTTGTTGCTCCTTGTGAATGATGCTATTCCATTTACTAGCGATTTCCTTTTTTATACCCAAAACCAGATCTCATCACCATGAACAATGTAGTTCAAAAACTTCTCCTCACGCTTGACCCTACAGTCTGGGAAAAGTCTGAGCAGTTCTCATTCTTTGTTTCTTCTGCTTATTTGTCGGAAGACGAGGAACGCACCTAGAACACATTTTCTATAACCACAATAACTACGAACATTCTAATAAAGAACTGATCTTTAATTTTCGGGAAAGCACCATCTCAGTCCATTAATAGTGAAAACACTGTCCTGTTTCATTTTTCCTCAATCCCTGATTTGAATTTGTCAGTACGACAGAAGGTCACCATGATCTTTGTTCATAATGAATATTCACTCCTCTGCCGTTAAGCAACATGCACCATTTTCGAAATGAAGGTTCATTTATTACTTTTCACAAATTAGGATTATCCGTCTGTAAATTTCGGTAAGGTGCACCTATTAGCATTCACAAACCGTATTACACTACGAATCTCACACTTAACGGTATCTTTAACTTTGTCACACACGTTAAAATCGCAGTAATAAACAGTAACGACGTTCCTGTTCGGTGTTAGCGCTAAGAATGACTGTGGCACTGTGACTGGGATGGGGGAAAACTGAGTGCCTTGTTCAACAATAATGTTCTGTAATTTGAGAATGCCCATGGTAAATAAACCTCAGTAAATCCACACTCGACGCCAAAATTGTTCAAACATAGCTCAGTAAATAACGAGACGTGTGAGAAAAGGAATGGAACTGACAATGTTGCAAGTGATCTTGCACCGCTGTGTTGTTCTACGAGGTGCATTCAAGTTCTAAGGCCTCCGATTTCTTTTTCTCCAGACTGGAAAGAGGTAGAAACATCGCATTGTTTTCAAATGAGGCCGCGTTCATTGTCAATATGTCCCAGAGATGGCAGCACCGTACGGCAGATGGAATTTTACCGCCAGCGGCGAGAGTGAGAACTGTTTTAAATACTTAAAATGGCGACGTTTTCCATACTTGAACAGCGTGCAATCATTAGTTTTCTGAATTTGCGTGGTGTGAAACCAATTGAACTTCATCGACAGTTGAAGGAGACATGTGGTGATGGAGTTATGGACGTGTAGAAAGTGCGTTCGTGGGTGCGACAGTTTAATGAAGGCAGAACATTGTTTGACAACAAACCGAAACAACCTCAGGCTCAGGTTCGCACAAGCCAGTCTGACGACATGATCAAGAAAGTGGAGAGAATTGTTTTGGGGGATCGCCGAATGACTGTTGAACAGATCGCCTCCAGAGTTGGCATTTCTGTGGGTTCTGTGCACACAATCTTGCATGACGACCTGAAAATGCGAAAAGTGTCATCCAGGTGAGTGCCACGAATGCTGACGGATGACCACATCGCTGCCCGTGTGGCATGTTGCCAGGCAATGTTGACGCGCAACAACAGCATGAATGGGACTTGCTTTTCGTCGGTTGTAACAATGGATGAGACGTGGATGCCATTTTTCAATCCAGAAACAAAGCGCCAGTCAGCTCAATGGAAGCACAAAGATTCACCACCACCAAAAACATTTCGGGTAACTGCCAGTGCTGAAAAAATGATGGTGTCCATGTTCTGGGACAGCGAGGGCGTAATCCTTACCCATTGCGTTCCAAAGGGCACTACGGTAACAGGTGCATCCCACGAAAATATTTTGAAGAACAAATTCCTTCCTGCACGGCAACAAAATCGTCCGGGAAGGGCTACGCGTGTGCTGTTTCACCAAGGCAATGCACCCGCACATCGAGCTAACGTTACGCAACAGTTTCTTCGTGATAACAACTTTGAAGTTATTCTTCATGCTCCCTACTCATCTGACCTGGCTCCTAGTGACTTTTGGCTGTTTCCAACAATGAAAGACACTCTCCGTGGCCGCACTTTCACCTGCCGTGCTGCTATTGCCTCAGCGATTTTCCAGTGGTCGAAACAGATTCCTAAAGAAGCCTTCGCCGCTGCCGTGGAATCATGGCGTCAGCGTTGTGAAAAATGTGTACGTCTGCAGGGCGATTACGTCGAGAAGAAACGCCAGTTTCATCGATTTCGGGTGAGTAGTTAATTCGAAGAAAAATCGGAGGCCTTAGAACTTGCATGCACCCTGTACCTGTATAGAGCGCTGTGCTCATCCCTTCCAGAACCTTCGCCTGTAATTTTTGAGAGCAACTACAGTCAAGTTGTGTTTCTGTTGAGTGTTACGAAAATGGAACAGTGGAATTTAGAACATTGTTATGCCATCAAGATTTGTATTAAACTTGGGGAATCCACAAATGTGACCTTTTACAAGTTGAAAGGGACCTATGGGGAACGCTGCTTATCAATAGCACAAGTTTTTTGCTGTCACAAATCATTTTTGGAAAGCAGATAACAAGTTGAATATAAACCAGGCTCAGGGAAATATTCAGCTTTAATAACCAACGGAAACGCCGTGTCCTTGTGAGATCAGACCGGCGTTTAACGGCACCAACCAAGTGTTTTACAAATATTTCGGCGAAAGGCTAGGAAAACGGTGAATCGATTAAGACCGGACATTGCAGACGAATGGTTGGTGCATCATGACAACGCCCCATGTCACACGGTCCCTCCCCTCACGGAATTTTTTACCTCAAAAGGCAGTTTTGTTGTTCCACAGCTCCCCCATTCGCCTGATCACAGCCCTTATGACATTCTCTTTTTCCTGAAATTGTAGCTCTTTTACGGGCTAAGCACCTTTCCCCCTGCCCCTTTTTTTTCGTATGTTAGACCCAGAGAACCAAGCTAAGAGCCTTTGCCAACAACCTGAAAGGCAGGCTACGTGCTACTGTTATTTTACCATGCAGCTACACCCCATTTTTTGTTTTGTTTGTTAACTTTACGAAAGTACACTGTAAAAACGATGGTTTTATACAGTGACACGATCAGAAAAAGGAAGAAGGGAGAATCAGTTCGTGAAGAAAGGAAACATCTTAGAAGTGAAGGGAAACAGTGAACATTATTAATGTGTTGGTAGAAACAAAAGTTGAGCCTACAGGAGAGGAGTTTACTCAATATTCGTTACTAATATCTAATGTTATTACGCAATATTAGGTGGTTTAGTGGCATTTTTTCAAAGGAATGTCTTACACTGTTCTACAAAAAAAACCTTTTTTTCTATTTCTGATAAAAAATATTGTGATCCTATTTGTATTTTGAGTGCTGAATTGAAAAATGTTTCTGGTTTCTTTCTGTCAGGGATAGTTTATGAGTAATCGCAATTTTATTTCTCTTTTCAGTTTCTGATATAGTGCAGCAAACGTGAGGTGAAATTCAACAAACAAATGCACATCTTTATGATGTTATAAGTTCATCACATTAATGGAGGGTGGGATCTAACATATAACACAGTAACCTTTGTGTATACACTTTGGAGCATTTATTTGACATGAGAAATTACAGAAAATTGACAAACAATGAGCCATTGCTTTGTAATGCACATCACTTTTTTCTCTTATATTGTGAATCTTTCTTCTCTCGAATGATATTCCAGCAATAATCTGCTAACATAGGAGGTACCCACTTCCCTTCATAGCGCCTTTCTATGGTAGAAATGTCTTTATGGAATCTTTCGCCATGTACATCCGATACATAACTACAACTCTCTGTGAAGTAGTCCAAATAAGAGTCCATCATATGTACCTTCAAAGACATATTGCACCCCAAATCCTGATATGCTTTGATCATATCCTTCACCATAGCTTTGTAGTTAGTAGCTCTTCTTCTTCCGAGTATGTTTTCTGACACCACCTTGAAACAGTCCCAAGCGGTTTTTTCTTTATCAGTTAAACATGCTTCAAAATTTGCATCTTTCTGCAGCTCCCTGATTTGTGGGCCCACAAATGCACCTTCCTTTATTTTTGCAGCTGAAAGACGGGGGAATTTGGTAGCTAGATATGCAAACCCACAGCCTGTTGGATCCATGGCCTTCACCAATTGTTTCATCAGGCCAAGTTTGATGTGAAGCGGTGGAAGTAGTATATATTCAGGAGCTACCAGACTTTCACGTTGTACATTCTTTTCGCCAACTCTCCATCTTTGCCTAGGCCATTTCTTTTTCACGTAGTGAGAATTTCGGCCTCGACTATCCCACTCGCAAAGAAAACAGGCATACTTTGTGTAGCCTTGTTGCATTCCCAGTACCATAGCAATTACCTTGAAATCTGGACATATTTTCCATTTGTGTTCATTGTATTTTAATGAATTTAGCATCATTTGTACGAATTTGTAATTCTCTTTTGTCAAACTGGCGTAAGCTACTGGAACAGAGGGTATTTTATTTCCGTTATGGAGCAAAACACCCTTCAGACTTGTTTTCGATGCATCTATGAAAAGTCTCCACTCCTGTGAAATATAAGTGAAGTTCAGCACTATCATCAGGCCAGCAACGTCATTGCAAAATGTCAGTGCTTCGTCAGTTGAAAAATGAGAAATAAAGGCATGTTCTCTGTGCCTGAACACACTGATTTTAGTACTTTGGTGCAGTAGATTATACTCTTGTAATCTTGAACCAAGCAGCTGCGCCTTTTGTTTACTTAGTCCTAGATCATGTACTAAATCATTTAAATCTGCCTGTGTTAACAAATGTGGCGATGACTCACTTGTGCAATGATATAAAGAATCATTATCTGTGATTTCTTCAGTACTACTTATTTCACTGTCACTCGGAATTTGACCTCGAGCTCTTGAAGGTACTGGAAGGTTGTCGGAATGCTGCACTGGCATTCTCGCTGAAGGCAGATCTGGGTAAACAATGTGCCTCTTTGACTTTTTGTTTGTAAAACCCTGAATCTCTGTTAGACAGAAATAGCAATCATTAACATGGTCCTTAGGCTCCCTCCACACCATGGGAACAGCAAACAACGCCACATTCTCTTTACCTTTCCACCACTGAATTAGTTTGCAGTAACATGTAGCACAACATAAATGTGGTGCCCATTCTTTATCTTGGTCTCCTACCTCTGCTCCAAAGTAATGTTTGTATGCTTTCTTTATGACTGAAGAAATTTTCTTCCTATTTCTGGCAAAAGTGAACTTCCCACAGATGTAGCAGAAGCTGTCCGGCTTATATCGACATCCACAACGACGTGGCATTTCTGCAAATTTAAAAATGCCACTTTGGTAATACACCTGTATTAAATTAATAGTAGGGAACTAGAAGAACGTTGATGTGTAAAAAGAAGCAGTCGTTTTACCTTCAGCACCAGGCTCAATCAGTTTACACACAGGAACAAAAAAATTCAACCGTGCTCGGAAATATGACAGACAGTTACTTGTCAGCCAAAACACCCACTCGTTAAGACTGACACAAATTGCGGCTAACGCCACTGTTGTAAACTCGATGAACCTGCCCCTAGGAGGCGTGAAGCTTTACTGCCGAGGCAGCGACCGGCTGTCGCCGTTCGAGTTAATGAGATGTTTCAGGTGGTCTTAATGACATAGGTGTGGCGGGGGATAACCTAATGATGTCTGATTCTTCCCACCTGCTGTTGCACAAGAAATTATCACGTACTATCACTACTGGATGCGGCAACATACCCGTATTTCTCTATAACGTCTCTGTGTTTGCCATGAATTGTGAATATACATATATGTACATATTACATAAAAAGTATCCCTGACAACGATATTTTGTTTACACATTTGAATTTCCCAGGGTAAAATGGTCTAGAAGCACATACTTTAATATCAGAAATAGAACCCATGTCGAACAGTGTTATCAATTCGACTCCTAGATTTCGTCCTGACTGAAGAACGTAAGAGGCTGGAAGAACGTTAGGTGTCTAAGAACTGCGTAAAACTGCCGGAGAATGTGACACATAACAGTCCATGTATGATTACTATGCGCCAGCAAGAGGACTCTTTTGATTTTAAAAATAGCAGACAACAGACATATTAACACATAAAAAAAAACATTGTACCTAGTCTCATCAATACGAGGACAGTGTTTACCACTGACACAAGAGAGACATTGTTTTACCGTCACAACAATGTAAAAACAACTTGTCAGCTGAAAAGCAAGGCAATCTGCAACAGATGGTGCCATATTCGAAAACCAGCATCCTGCCATCTTGATTTAGGTTTGCCAGGATTTCCGCAAATCGCTTGAGGCAAATGCCAGGATGCGACCATCACGATGCTGTAAACGGAGCCTGGATTCATCCGAAAAAATGACGTTTTGCCATTCGTGCACCCAGGTTCGTCGTTGAGTACACCATCGCAGGCGCTCCTGCCTGTGATGCAGCGTCAAGGGTAACCGCAGCCATGGTCTCCGAGCTGATAGTCCAAGCTGCTGCAAACGTCGCCGGACTGTCCGTGCAGATGGTTGTTGTCTTGCAAAAGTCCCCATCTGTTGACTCAGGGATCGAGACGTGGCTGCACGATCCGTTACAGCCATGCGGATAAGTTGCCTGTCATCTCGACTGCTAGTAATAGGAGGCCATTGGGATCCAGCACGGCGTTCCGTTCCGTTCCTCTTGAAACCAAGGATTGCATATTCTGCTAACGATCATTGGATCTCGACCAACGCGAGCAGCAATGTCGCGATACGATAAACCGCAATCGCGATAGGCTACAATCCGACCTTTATCAAAGTCGGAAACGTGATGGTACGCGATTCACCTCTTTACACGAGGCATCACAAGAACGTATCACCAGGCAACGCCGGTAAACTGCTGTTTGTGTATGAGAAATCGGATGGAAACTTTCCTCATGTCAGCACGCTTTAGGTGTCGCCACCGGCGCCAACCATGTGTGAATGCTCTGAAAAGCTAATCATTTGCATATCACAGCATCTTCTTCCTGTCGGTTAAATTTCGCGTCTGTAGCACATCTTCGTGGTGTGGCAATTTTAATGGCCTGTAGTGTATATGTGTGCAGTTTGTGTCATAGAAAGGGGATACCGGCCACCAAACAACATCCTCTCCTTGCTCCCTTGGTACAAGCCTACAGAGGTAAAGAGACGGCATAAAACACCTCATATTTCAGATACGCGTTAGTCGGCAAAATGGAACCACCTCCGTTCTTTTCACGCATAGCTTCTTCGGGAGCAGTACTGAAAAAGATATTGAAGACAGTTTTCAGTCGAAAGTAGTAAAGAACATTAGAGTGACACGGACAAAAGCAGGCCGTTAGCAACATGTGACATCAGGGAAGCGCTGCCACCCGCCCCTCCCCCTAGCCGCCCAGCCAGCCCCTCCCCCCACTCTACCACCTCCCCGACTGCGTGGCACGCAGACAGCCCTTTGCGGCGCGGAGGCCGCGAGAAGCCGCCAACAACGCAGCGCCAGGCGGCGGGCGGCACGGAGGCGGTGGCGGCGGCGGCGGTGCTGCACTGTGCGGTCGCGATTATCGGAAAACGATCAGACTCTGGTGCTCGGCGCTCGCCGCTCGCTGCCGCCTCGGCGCGGCGTGCCGGCGCGCGAATACCCGTACACGTTACCGCGCCGCCTGATGCGATAAACAGATTCCGCGCGCCGATCGCAAAAGGGCGGGGGGGGGGGGGGGGGGGAGGCGGGAAACATTTTTTATGAAACTGCTGACCGTACGCACAGGCGTTTTTTCTAACCGAAAATGTAACGCCAATCAAAGTAACGCACAGCTGGCTGCGGAATCCCTTTCTATGACGATCACAGTGTTTTCGCTCGCACGTGCAAGCAATAAAAATAGAGCGTTAACTTTATACAGCGTCATGTATCTGTAGCTGTGTTAACCAAAGGCGTGCAAATATAACTCTTTCAATCTGTTTTCTGAATGTATGAAATACACTGCTGGCCATTAAAACTGCTACACCACGAAGATGACGTGCTATAGACGAGAAATTTAACCGACAGGAAGAAGATGCTGAAATATGCAAATGATTAGTTTTTCACATCATTCACACAAGGTTGGCGCCGGTGGCGACACCTACGAGGTGCGGCTAGAAAAAAACCGGACTGATGCTGGAAAAAACATTTATTTACAATTATTTACAATTTCATGTTATCTCCTTCAATGTACTCTCCTCCTCGGTCTCTACACCGCTCCATACGAATATTCCAGTGTTCATAGCAATGCTGCAGATCATTTTCGGTAAGTCCATACATTCCTTCCGTCGCTTTTTCTTTTACTGCTTCAACAGTCTCAAATCTAGTTCCTTTCAAAGCTGACTTGACTTTAGGGAAAAGAAAAAAAGTCACAGGGGGCCAAATCAGGTGAGTTGGGTGGATGATCTTAGATGGGAATATTGTGTTTTGCCAAAATCGTCTTCACTGACAACGCACTGTGAGCTGGGGCCTTGTCTTGGTGAAGGATCCATGACTTTTTTGTCCACAAATCGTTCCGTTTTCTACGTACTCGCTCACGTAGGGTAGCCAGGACGCTAATGTAGTAATGCTGATTCACTGTTTGTCCCTCTGGTACCCAATCAATGTGCACAATCCCTTTGATGTCAAAAAAACAATCATCATTGCCTTGAATTTCGATTTTGACATCCGTGCTTTTTTTTTATCGTGGAGAACCAGGAGTTTTTCAATGCATCGATCGGCGTTTAGTTTCGGGATCGTAAGTAAAAAACCACGATTCATCGCAAGTAATAACATTTTGTAAGAAGGTGGGATCACTTTCAATGTTTTCCAGGAGGTCAGAACAAATCATTCTTCGGCGTTCCTTCTGTTCAATTGTGAGACACTTTGGAACCATTTTTGAACACACTTTGTTCATGTTGAAACTTTCATGAAGAATCTGCCTAACACTTTCCTTGTCAACTCCTGTTAACTCAGACACTGCTCTGATTGTGAAACGGCGATCTTGTCGAACAAGTTTACCGATTTTTTCAATGTTTGCATCAGTTTTTGCTGACAATGGTCTGCCAGTGCGAGTGTCATCACTGGTGTCTTCGCGGCCGTCTTTAAATCGTTTAAACCACTCAAACACTTGTGTTCGCGATAAACAATCATCGCCGTACACTTGTTGTAACATTACAAACGTTTCACTTGCAGATTTTCCTAGTTTGAAACAAAATTTGATGTTAACACGCTGTTCTTTCTGTACACTCAACATTTTCCGACGCACAGACAAAACGTCAACTACTTAAAACAGACGCCACGGGCAGACTGAGTGCAGGACGCAGATGAAACTCGAGCAGTAGGCGGAGCGAGAGTCACTTGACAGGCCACGTGACTTTCAGCCTTATTGCATTCGTTTTATAGTTTCACCAGTGCTAGTCCGGTTTTTTTCTAGCCACACCTCGTACAACGTGCTGACATTACGAAAGTTTCCAACCGATTTCTCATACACAAACAGCAGTTGAGCGGCGTTGCCTGGTGAAACGCTGTTGTGATGTCTCGTGTAAGGAGGAGAATTGCGTACCATGACGTTCCCGACTTTGATAAAGGTCGGATTGTAGTCTTCCGCGATTGCGGTTTATCGTACCGCAACATTGCTGCTGGCGTTGGTCGAGATCCAATGACTGCTAGCAGAGTATGGAATAGGTGGGTTCTGGACGGTAATACGGAACGCCGTGCTGGATCCCAATGGCCTCGAATCACTGGGAGTCGAGATGACAGGCATCTTATTTGCATGGCTGTAACGGATCATGCAGCAACGTCTCGATCCCTGAGTCAACAGATGGGGACGTTTGCAAGACAACAACCATCTGCACGAACAGTTCGACGAAGTTTGCAGCAGCATGGACTATCAGCTCGGAGACCATGGCAGCGGTTACGCTTGACGCTGCATCACAGACAGGAGCGCTTGCGATGGTGTACTCAACGACGAACCTGGGTGCACGAATGGCAAAACGTCATTTTTTCGGATGAATCCAGGTCCTATTTACAGCATCATGACATCAGCATGGCGACATCGCGGTGAACGCACATTGGAAGCGTGTATTCGTCATCGCCATAGTGGCATATCACCCAGCGTGATAGTATGGGGTGCCGTTGGTTACACGTCTCCGTCACCACTTGTTCGGATTGACAGCACTTTGAACAGTGGACGTTACATTTCAGATCTGTTACGACCCGTGGATCAACCCTTCATTCAATCCCTGCGAAACCCTACATTTCAGCAGGATAATGCACGACCGCATGTTGCAGGTCCTGTACGGGCCTTTCTGGATACAGAAAATGTTCGACTGCTGCCCTGGCCAGCAGATTCTCCAGATCTCTCACCAATTGAAAACGTGTGGTCAATGGTGGCCGAACAACTGGCTCGTCACAATACGCCAGTCACTACTCTTGACGAACTGTGGTACCGTGTTGAAGCTGCATGGGTAGGTGTACCTGTACACGTCATCCAAGCTCTGTTTTACTCAAATTCCCAGGCGTATCAAGGCCAGAGGTGGTTGTTCTGAGTGCTGATTTCTCAGAATCTATGCAGCCAAATTGAGTGAAAATGTAATCACGTGTCAGTTCTAGTATAATAATATATTTGTCCAATAAATACCCGTTTATCATCTACATTTCTTCTTGGTGTAGCAATTTTAATGCCCAGTAGTATACTTTATAGAGTAAACTGTATCTGTAGCCTAATTGAAATAATTCGCAAGTACACAAATACCGCTATTTCATGAATTAATTCCAGAATGTTGTTGAGATCTGTGATCATGGCCACAATGGCCATCTGGGACAAATGAAATATATGATTCTTGAGTTTCTCACGGCGTATTTGATAGTCAAAATATCCACGGGTCGTTTGTCCGAAAATCACGCCATGGAGTATGACCGCACGAGGATTCTAGTACAGACGTCGAGATACTGGGACAGCGTTGTTAGAGAGGCCATCGAAATTCGCACCAATGACGACCTCTTAAACCGTGACTGTGGCTATAATCTTAGCAAGGCTTGGGAACCAGCGATTGGGTTAATCAAGAGTAAATCGAGCAAACGTATAGTTGTGACGTCCACGGCGGACAGAGCCATCTCAGACGCCGTCGCAATCTGTTCCACCGCGCGAACGTGGCGCGGGGCGCGGACGGCGGAGGGTGCGCGGCGCGGGCGGAGGGTATTTAAATCGGCCGCCGCCCCGACCGAACCCAGTTCCCTCTGAGCAGCCATAGAGTACGGATCTCCGTGCCGGCACGTTCACAGGAGCTCAGTCCGTCAGTTCACCTGATGATGGCGACATGTATGATCGCCGAAATATTGTGCCCGTTGGACGCTATAGACCGGCAGCACACCCGTGGATATTTTGAAATGAAATATAGTTGAAACCCATGTATGCAGTGGCATTGTTA
Organism: Schistocerca cancellata; assembly: GCF_023864275.1. NCBI lineage: Eukaryota > Metazoa > Arthropoda > Insecta > Orthoptera > Acrididae > Schistocerca > Schistocerca cancellata. The sequence goes on from NC_064630.1 coordinate 806,077,540, forward strand.
TGAGTGAAGAACAGTCAAGCCGCACGCGATTATAAATGATGTCCAAAGCTTTATGGCCATCGTTATATAGAGGGTGTTTTGTTGTTGAGATCTTCAGTCCAAAGACTGATTTGATGCAGCTTCACGGCAAAAATGTTAAAGATGCTGTTTTGTTGTAGAGGTCTTCAGCCGGAAGATTGGTTTGATGGGGAACACCACGCCTGTGCACCTTTGCAAATCTCTAATTTATGTACAACTACTGCAACCTACACACATTCGCAACGGTTTACTGTATTCAATCATCTGGGTCCCTGTATAATTTTAGCCATACTTGCAACAAGACGCAATTTAATTTGTTTCTAATTCCTAATTACATGCGACTGGATTCCCACCACCCACTGTGATGGATCTTCAGGACGTTATATTCTTCTTCTTCTAGTGAGGATATTTCGCCTTTCTCATATACTGTACTTTGAACACCAGAAGCAATAATTCTATCATTGTTGTCTGTCACGATGATGTCAGTAATGCTGAAAGAACGTAATCTTTTCCGCAGGAATAGTTTTAACTTAACTGTTTCAGTGCTCTGTCAAATTGTTTTCGCAGAATCATGTCTTCTGTCTCATTTTAGTTGAATATTTCGTATGTTGTCCAACGATTCACGTTGACCCTTGTTTTTCAACCTGCATTGACTTCTACCACCGTCTCTATTTTACCTCTCAGAGTTACCCATTCGTTTTATGTTGCATTTGCATCCAGTGTTTCTGATAATCGTTGAACAATGATAACATTCAAACACCCGAAAAGCTCTGATTCTAATGGCTCTGCGCACTATGGGACTTAACTTCTGAGGTCATCAGTCCCCTAGAATTTAGAACCACTTAAACCTAACTAACCCAAAAACATCAGACACATCCATGCCCGAGGCAGGATGCGAACCTGCGACCGTAGCGGTCGCGCGGTTCCAGACTGTAGCGCCTAGAACCGCTCTGCCAACCCGGCCGGCTAAAAGCTGTGGTTCTTTCAATTTATCTAGATGCCAACTCTTTAACTTGCTACCTTTTTGCAATTTATTCAGTCTTAATCTGCAATTCGTAACACAAGCCCCTGGAAATATTTAGCCGTTGTAAGGTCTGGTTCCAGAATCTCTGCGTTACCAATTGGATACTGTGTCAAACTTTCCGGTATCTCCGGGTCATATCCTCATGTACTGTCGCGTTTAGGCACAGGTCCAGGTTACCAATTTAGTGTTGGTGTGGTCTTCGTGGTGCACTGAGAGTCTGCGTTTACCTCAAAGAACCTTTATAACCGAGATGAGAGAAAGTAGAATCAGCTTTGCTGCTTAAGACGATGTAGTAATGTACAACTTCTCCTTTGAACTAGTTTATTTGACTATTAACACAAAAGACATGTGAGATGTCACGCCCTTTACCCTTTCTTCGGTATACAGTTTCCTACAGGTCCCTAGAGCTCCAGCCAGACGTCCTCTCAGGGTGCTTCTCGTACTTTATCACTATTGACAGAGACAACTGTCTTTGCTACCACTTGTTCTGCTAATTACTGAATCACTGGGTCCTTGGCGTAATTCGCACTAACTAGGAGACAAGTACTGAACAGTGACTTGTTCCTACTGGCAAGTGAAACTCTACACAACTCCTTCAGACCGGCTGACTGTGTTCAGTACTGTTCAGATGAAAAGGTAAAGTTGCTACTGATCTAAGCTGTTGTGTCCACCTGAGTACCACCGTCTTCTCATGGCTGAAGTCCTTATCGTCCCATCCGTAGCGATTACTGCCCTGTGTTGCTCCCACTTGTGCTCTCTTCAACTTCTGCTCAGTCTCTGCCTTTCGCTGCTCCTGGATTCCCTTTACATACGCACTTTGAAGGCCTGCCCTGCTCGAACACAGTACCTCGCATCTGCTTTACCCTATCTTGTTTTTCCGTCTTCCAGAATATTCCATCTCTCTGGGCCTACATTGTTTTCTTCCCTCGTGTAACGATCCGGAGTGGAATATTTCTACTCACCCTACAAGGTTCAGGAGCTTCATTGCTCACGGCCGCCCTGGTGTTTACCCGTCCGTGCTGTTTACCGATGGCAAACGGGCGCAAGGCGCTGCCTGAGTATTACTGGCTGAATCTCTACAATGTGATTTATTATATCTTTGAGACAGTTACATAGTCTGGGGCCCTGACAGTACTAACTTTTGAAACGTCCCCTTAGAACAATTATACATGACTGTGCTTAAACTGACACACAATATTTTTAGTGCAACGCAATCTGACTTTCAGAAATCCCTACAAAACAATGGCCCTGACTAACATTAACCTATGCGTTTCACAAATCGCTTACCTCACAAAAATCTTGGTTACTCGAACTGCTGCAATACAGCGAGCGCCACTACTGCCAGGTAAATAAAAGATTCAAACTACGGAAGGCACTAACTACTGATAGGCATAGTTAGCAAATGAAAGATTTTGATAGAGAACAAACAATGTATTTACCTTAATAGTGTTGAAAAATCATAATATACATAGCAGTTCATAATATCCAGTATTACAAATTTCAAAAGTCCGCCATCTCTCTCCCCACATCCACCACTGCTGGCGGCTCACCTCCAACTGCGCAACGCTACGCGCTGTTCACGTCCAGCTGCCCAACACTATAATGGCAGACAACAATGCAAACTAGCCACAGACTGCACACAGCACAGCCAGTGATTTTCATACAGAGAGCGCTACGTGGCGGCGGCGTTACCAATATAAGAACCTAAACAGCCTCCTTACACTTTTATCAAGATTGTTAGTGATCAAATTGGCCTCTGTGCAAAATTCTACCAGGCATATGACCCGGTCATTCCTTTCCCTCATTCATCTTCTGTTGCTGTTTCTCTTCTGTTCCTTTTCGTACCAGTGAATACCATTCCCCTATCACAAGTGAATTTTCGTCTCGCTTAACTATCTGAAAAATATTTTTTAATTCATTATACACACATTTGATTTCAATCATTTCATCATCTGCGGAGCTAGTAGTTATATAAGCACATCGATAGTACCGTGTCTCTGTATTTGTAGTAGTTTCCTATTTTACTTCTCGTAAACAGACCTGATCATGCTATTATCCATACTTGATTTTGTGTTGTAGATTCTTGAACTCGTCCACCCGAATAAGGACTCCAACATTGCACGCTTCGGCCGGTAGAGCGTATTTTATTTTTCCTGATGCCAACATCAGCCTACCTTGGCCCCACCCGTAGATCCGAATCGGAGATAATTCTACTTTCGGAATGCTTTATCCGCCATCCTAAAACCATACAATAGAGCTGCAAGATGGAGACACTATCTCAGTACACATGAGCTGTATTTGGTGGGCGCTCATTGCCCATTCTAAGGACATAGTCCCTTGTTTATATGCGCATTTTTAACAGTGTCCTTCCAAATGTGCTATGAATATATGTGATACTGGTTCACACGTGTACAGTGTACACGTGACAATCATAGGAGACGTTTTCCCCTACACAAAGCCTGACATTTGTTCTAAAACGGACTGCCTCAGCATACTTCCCATTATACAGGGTGTTTCAAAAATGACCGGTATATTCGAAACGGCAATGAAAACCAAACGAGCAGCGATAGAAGTACACCGTTTGTTGCAATATGCTTGGGACAACAGTACATTTTCAGGCGGACAAACTTTCGAAATTACAGTAGTTACAATTTTCAACAACAGATGGCGCTGCAAGTGATGTGAAAGATATAGAAGACAACGCAGTCTGTGGGTGCGCCATTCTGTACGTCGTCTTTCTGCTGTAAGCGTGTGCTGTTCACAACGTGCAAGTGTGCTGTAGACAACATGGTTTATTCCTTAGAACAGAGGATTTTTCTGGTGTTGGAATTCCACCGCCTAGAACACAGTGTTGTTGCAACAAGACGAAGTTTTCAACGGAGGTTTAATGTAACCAAAGGACCGAAAAGCGATACAATAAAGGATCTGTTTGAAAAATTACAACGGACTGGGAACGTGACGGATGAACGTGCTGAAGGTAGGGCGACCGCGTACGGCAACCACAGAGGGCAACGCGCAGCTAGTACAGCAGGTGATCCAACAGCGGCCTCGGGTTTCCGTTCGCCGTGTTGCAGCTGCGGTCCAAATGACGCCAACGTGCACGTATCGTCTCATGCGCCAGAGTTTACACCTCTATCCATACAAAATTCAAACGCGGCAACCCCTCAGCGCCGCTACCATTGCTGCACGAGAGACATTCGCTAACGATATAGTGCACAGGATTGATGACGGCGATATGCATGTGGGCAGCATTTGGTTTACTGACGAAGCTTATTTTTACCTGGATGGCTTCGTCAATAAACAGAACTGGCGCATATGGGGAACCGAAAAGCCCCATGTTGCAGTCCCATCGTCCCTGCATCCTCAAAAAGTACTGGTCTGGGCCGCCATTTCTTCCAAAGGAATCATTGGCCCATTTTTCAGATCCGAAACGATTACTGCATCACGCTATCTGGACATTCTTCGTGAATTTGTGGCGGTACAAACTGCCTTAGACGACACTGCTAACACCTCGTGGTTTATGCAAGATGGTGCCCGGCCACATCGCACGGCCGACGTCTTTAATTTCCTGAATGAATATTTCGATGATCGTGTGGTTGCTTTGGGCTATCCGAAACATACAGGAGGCGGCGTGGATTGGCCTCCCTATTCGCCAGACATGAACCCCTGTGACTTCTTTCTGTGGGGACACTTGAAAGACCAGGTGTACCGCCAGAATCCAGAAACAATTGAACAGCTGAAGCAGTACATCTCATCTGCATGCGAAGCCATTCCGCCAGACACGTTGTCAAAGGTTTCGGGTAATTTCATTCAGAGACTACGCCATATTATTGCTACGCATGGTGGATATGTGGAAAATATCGTACTATAGAGTTTCCCAGACCGCAGCGCCATCTGTTGTTGAAAATTGTAACTACTGTAATTTCGAAAGCTTGTCTGCCTGAAAATGTACTGTTGTCCCAAGCATATTGCAACAAACGGTGTATTTCTATCGCTGCTCGTTTAGTTTTTATTGCCGTTTCAAATATACCGGTCATTTTTGAAACACCCTGTATAATTTTCTTGCTTCTCAAGGCTATCATTAAACATCTTAGTGATCGAAAAATCGTAGTTATTTATTTTTCATATGTTCTGCGCTAGGCGATCCTACTTGTGTACGATAAATTCATAGAAAGAGATAACATCATCGCCGTCGACTTGAGTGAAATGTGTATTATGGACACTTGATGGATATTAAACGTGTGTGCCGGACCATGACGCCAACCTGGGATCTTTGCCTTTCGCAGTAAGTGCTCTACCGACAGAACTGTCCAAGCACAACTCTCAACCAACCTGGAAGCTTCACTTCCGGTAGTACCTCTTCTCGCACATAAAATCTTGACTGTTTATTATTATAATCATGTAATCTGGTCATTGATATAGTAACGTTCATGTTTACAAGTTTATAAGAAGTTTACACAAAGATTTCAGATGAGTCATTTTTCTGTTGTGGGACCTTGAAACATGTGTTCCGTTCTGCAGTATTTTCTAAAACGCTTTATGGAGAAAACTAAGTGTCTCTTCTACGACAAGTGTTAGCAGAAATGTACGAGCTTCATCACGATGCTACAGATTTTAACTTTTGTCTTAGAATCTGTCGAAATGATATATTCCAAAAGTGCTGAATTCGCAAGGGTGGGACATTGGTTTGGACACTTCCTTCCCTATGTGACAGCCATCGATTTCATTTTTTGATACACTTTTCCCGTGGCGTGATTACGCCATGTACGAAATTCCTTGATGATTAAAGCAACTGCCGGCCGCGGTGGCCGAGCGGTTCCAGGCGCTTCAGTCCGGAACCGCGGGACTGCTACGGTCGCAGGTTCGAATCCTGCCTCGGGCATGGGTGTGTGTGATGTCTTTAGGTTAGTTAGGTTTAAGTAGTTCTAAGTTCTAGGGGACTGATGACCTCAGATGTTAAGTCCCATAGTGCTCAGAGCCATTTGAACCATTAAAGCAACTGCCACGATTATTTTTGATAACGTAAAGGTTTTGAGCAACTTAGAAGTATGTCAATACCTAAATATTAACCTTTTCATATTAGAAATTTATTAATAGCGAAATATTACTATTATTATTTTTTTTTGTTAGCATAAGAGACTCCAATATAATGTCTCAGGTTTTCTCGGCGTGATTGATTACGGGTTCATTTGTAGGGGTTCAGTCGAGTTTGTGTTCCCATGTTATCACAGTGGCATCGAGTACACATAACAACACAGATCACAGCACCTGAAGGAGACGACTCAGTTAGTCGTAGAAATACTGTCCGAAAATGGAATTACATACTCGGCTAAACGTCCGAAAGTACTCTATTATTTAACAGTGTTTTTATAAGGAAGCGTACAATAGTTGTATCTATGGCACGACAATTTTAGCAGTTACTCATATTATCGTTTAGCAGACAGTGACATTCTTTTAAGTATATATTCTTTCGAATAGGGTAGTTGAGAAGCATCAGTCCCATTGTAGTGGTAATGCGAGGCCATTATCTAGACTTTTGTGTGTGTGTGTGTATGACAGGAAGAGGAAACTGTTGAAGGTATTACACCAAACTGAAAAACAAATGTTTCATCATCCTTTAATGGTACAGACGTTTTCTCGAGAGTCACAAGGGGAGAGAGAACGCAATGGTAGTCCGACAACTCGGGTCAATGAGAATATCTCAGCTGTCAACAGATATGCTAAACAGGTTTGGAAGTAACGTCTCAGTACAAAGCATAAACCGTAAGCACCCCAAAACAACTGATTTACTGATCTTGTACGAAGATCTGGGAAAGTGAAAGCTTTGTCAAATCTTGATGAATTCTTTTCGGGTTATCAGCCGAGTGGTGGCGTTGTCTTATCGCAACGTTTCGATGAGTTTCGTACCCATCATCTTCTGGACCCAAGAAGAGTTCATCATTGGAACACGCCGAGGAAGACTGCAATCGCATATTGGTACAATCTTTATTCAATTTGAAGATCGTGTGAGCCTTGTTAAAATTTGTTATCCAGCATCGTCCATTTATTAAATAGTACTGGCGCTCGTCACGAAATTTAGTGCTTTGCCCACGATTCTAGAAGAAACATTCACAGTTGCGAGAGGGTAGGTGAAACATTCAGAAGGTAAAATAAGATGCTCCTTCAAAGGTCAGTGTTCGAGACGAAATTCCTCAACTGTAGCGACAACATTCACAAATGATTCATGTTTTTATGTCGAATAATAAATAAGGATTTCTACACTCCTGGAAATGGAAAAAAGAACACATTGACACCGGTGTGTCAGACCCACCATACTTGCTCCGGACACTGCGAGAGGGCTGTACAAGCAATGATCACACGCACGGCACAGCGGACACACCAGGAACCGCGGTGTTGGCCGTCGAATGGCGCTAGCTGCGCAGCATTTGTGCACCGCCGCCGTCAGTGTCAGCCAGTTTGCCGTGGCATACGGAGCTCCATCGCAGTCTTTAACACTGGTAGCATGCCGCGACAGCGTGGACGTGAACCGTATGTGCAGTTGACGGACTTTGAGCGAGGGCGTATAGTGGGCATGCGGCAGGCCGGGTGGACGTACCGCCGAATTGCTCAACACGTGGGGCGTGAGGTCTCCACAGTACATCGATGTTGTCGCCAGTGGTCGGCGGAAGGTGCACGTGCCCGTCGACCTGGGACCGGACCGCAGCGACGCACGGATGCACGCCAAGACCGTAGGATCCTACGCAGTGCCATAGGGAACCGCACCGCCACTTCCCAGCAAATTAGGGACACTGTTGCTCCTGGGGTATCGGCGAGGACCATTCGCAACCGTCTCCATGAAGCTGGGCTACGGTCCCGCACACCGTTAGGCCGTCTTCCGCTCACGCCCCAACATCGTGCAGCCCGCCTCCAGTGGTGTCGCGACAGGCGTGAATGGAGGGACGAATGGAGACGTGTCGTCTTCAGCGATGAGAGTCGCTTCTGCCTTGGTGCCAATGATGGTCGTATGCGTGTTTGGCGCCGTGCAGGAGAGCGCCACAATCAGGATTGCATACGACCGAGGCACACAGGGCCAACACCCGGCATCATGGTGTGGGGAGCGATCTCCTACACTGGCCGTACACCACTGGTGATCGTCGAGGGGACACTGAATAGTGCACGGTACATCCAAACCGTCATCGAACCCATCGTTCTACCATTCCTAGACCGGCAAGGGAACTTGCTGTTCCAACAGGACAATGCACGTCCGCATGTATCCCGTGCCACCCAACGTGCTCTAGAAGGTGTAAGTCAACTACCCTGGCCAGCAAGATCTCCGGATCTGTCCCCCATTGAGCATGTTTGGGACTGGATGAAGCGTCGTCTCACGCGGTCTGCACGTCCAGCACGAACGCTGGTGCAACTGAGGCGCCAGGTGGAAATGGCATGGCAAGCCGTTCCACAGGACTACATCCAGCATCTCTACGATCGTCTCCATGGGAGAATAGCAGCCTGCATTGCTGCGAAAGTTGGATATACACTGTACTAGTGCCGACATTGTGCATGCTCTGTTGCCTGTGTCTATGTGCCTGTGGTTCTGTCAGTGTGATCATGTGATGTATCTGACCCCAGGAATGTGTCAATAAAGTTTTCCCTTCCTGGGCAATGAATTCACGGTGTTCTTATTTCAATTTCCAGGAGTGTATATGGAAGTGTCGAAACGCTTGCCAGCTAGAGTCTAACTCGTTCGTCTGCAGATTCTTACCCCGTCCCAGCTCAATGGACTATTTCGTCATTTAAAAACTGAGGGCACACCCTGAAGGTTCAACATTTCTCCCGATCGAGGAGATGTGAACGGCCTTCATCGATAAAGATAAGACAGGCCCGAAAAGTGATTCCTCTGAGGCAATGAAACAACTGACTTAATTTTCATTGGATAAACAAGTAAGTCTTATATGCATCGGTTTGTCAAATTGTTTTCGCCCTGTTCTGGGAACGTACGGACTGCCCTCAGTATATAAATGTAGCATTTTAACTAAAGCGTTGTAAACCAACTCTTTTGAGAGGTCTTGCACGTGTACATCATTAACCACAAATTGAACAGTGAAACTAACATTGTAATGTTTCATGTGTTTACACATAATTAGGCCACATTTACATTTCAATATTCCCTACCACATTTTCGTTTTTTTTTTTTTTTTTTTTTTTTTTAGGGATTGGCGTTAAACCAAATTTCATGCTCATGAAAAATATCCCAGGAAAGTTTGGTATAAATAACAGTGTGTAAGATGAATGGGACACTACCACAGAGTTTCTGTCGAAGTAATAACGTATCCAAATTGCCTGTGTAAACAATTCATTGTAAAGCCTCTGTAGAAGTAACCACTACGTCTAGGGTTGAGGCAACTATGCCTACTGCTGTATTACTAGTGGTTGCCTTCCGGTGATATTACTTGGTGCTGGCGCAGCTATATGTTTCAGGACAACATAATACTATTGGATGTCATTAGCTTTCAGTCCGTCTGCTTGTTCATACTTTCTACTGACACCAACTGTCTAAAGTGACGTAGTGCTGCAATGCAGCATTCAGCTATCCACAAGCTCAATGTTTCATGACGACTCTTTGCCTTTTGCCTCTCTGCGGTTTTGATTTCAGTTTTACTCGAAAAATGACTGTCGTTGCTTTTAGGTATCAGGTAGGGCCTATCGGCAGAAGACCGTATCGTTAACGTAATTAATTTTGCAATCATTGTCATAGGACAAGCTACGTCCGATTACTGATTTGATGCAGTTTTGCACAGCAGCTACCTTGTCTTGAAAAAGTCTTTTCATACGTCCATCTGATCCTGATTACTGTTTTAAAGGAGTTACTATTTTTGGTAATGTATTCGCAGAACTGTGTTTGGCGCAGGTTGCTTTACAGCATACAGCAGCAGTCTATAATGAGATCAGGGTACGCGCCCACATCTACATATTCAAATATAAATATGTAGAGACGCATTTTATCGAGTAAATGGCGACACATTAATGTTTATATGCTAAGATGGTATTTGTTCTTTCGGACATGTCCAAAGAACAGATACCATCGCTGACCATGCAGCTCGTTAGAATGAAATGAACACCCTTAGCTGCTTACAGGCGTTGACATACGTCAACGGGGACAAATGAAAATGTGTACCCCGCCTGGGACTCGAACCCGGGATCTCCTGCTTACATGGCAGACGCTCTATCCATCTGAGCCACCGAGGACACAGACTATAGCGCGACTGCAGGGATTTGTCTCTGGCACGCCTCCCGCGAAACCCATATTCTCAACGTATTGTCCCGCACTACATTCGTAGTGCCCCCGTCCATTGTACTTATTACTCGCGGCGCGTTGCCGATTCCCGTAAGAGTTTGGGCACTGTTTGTGCATTCGCACAGAAGAAGGAGATGGTCAAGTGGCCGGTGAGCCTTAAGTATATACACTCCTGGAAATTGAAATAAGAACACCGTGAATTCATTGTCCCAGGAAGGGGAAACTTTATTGACACATTCCTGGGGTCAGATACATCACATGATCACACTGACAGAACCACAGGCACATAGACACAGGCAACAGAGCATGCACAATGTCGGCACTAGTACAGTGTATATCCACCTTTCGCAGCAATGCAGGCTGCTATTCTCCCATGGAGACGATCGTAGAGATGCTGGATGTAGTCCTGTGGAACGGCTTGCCATGCCATTTCCACCTGGCGCCTCAGTTGGACCAGCGTTCGTGCTGGACGTGCAGACCGCGTGAGACGACGCTTCATCCAGTCACAAACATGCTCTGGGGGACAGATCCGGAGATCTTGCTGGCCAGGGTAGTTGACTTACACCTTCTAGAGCACGTTGGGTGGCACGGGATACATGCGGACGTGCATTGTCCTGTTGGAACAGCAAGTTCCCTTGCCGGTCTAGGAATGGTAGAACGATGGGTTTGATGACGGTTTGGATGTACCGTGCACTATTCAGTGTCCCCTCGACGATCACCAGTGGTGTACGGCCAGTGTAGTAGATCGCTCCCCACACCATGATGCCGGGTGTTGGCCCTGTGTGCCTCGGTCGTATGCAGTCCTGATTGTGGCGCTCACCTGCACGGCGCCAAACACGCATACGACCATCATTGGCACCAAGGCAGAAGCGACTCTCATCGCTGAAGACGACACGTCTCCATTCGTCCCTCCATTCACGCCTGTCGCGACACCACTGGAGGCGGGCTGCACGATGTTGGGGCGTGAGCGGAAGACGGCCTAACGGTGTGCGGGAGCGTAGCCCAGCTTCATGGAGACGGTTGCGAATGGTCCTCGCCGATACCCCAGGAGCAACAGTGTCCCTAATTTGCTGGGAAGTGGCGGTGCGGTCCCCTACGGCACTGCGTAGGATCCTACGGTCTTGGCGTGCATCCGTGCGTCGCTGCGGTCCGGTCCCAGGTCGACGGGCACGTGCACCTTCCGCCGACCACTGGCGACAACATCGATGTACTGTGGAGACCTCACGCCCCACGTGTTGAGCAATTCGGCGGTACGTCTACCCGGCCTCCCGCATGCCCACTATACGCCCTCGCTCAAAGTCCGTCAACTGCACATACGGTTCACGTCCACGCTGTCGCGGCATGCTACCAGTGTTAAAGACTGCGATGGAGCTCCGTATGCCACGGCAAACTGGCTGACACTGACGGCGGCGGTGCAAAAATGCTGCGCAGCTAGCGCCATTCGACGGCCAACACCGCGGTTCCTGGTGTGTCCACTATGCCGTGCGTGTGATCATTGCTTGTACAGCCCTCTCTCAGTGTCCGGAGCAAGTATGATGGGTCTGACACACCGGTGTCAATGTGTTCTTTTTTCCATTTCCAGGAGTGTATATACTAAGATGGTATCTGTTCTTTCGAACATGTCCGAAAGGACAGGTACCATCGCTGACTATGCAACTCGTTAGAATGAAATTACAGTGACATGAACACCCTTAGCTGCTTATAGTTTCGAGTCCCGGACGATGCACACATTTTCATCTGTCCCCGTTGACGTATGTCAACGCCTGTAAGCAGCTAAGGGTATTCATTTCAGTGTAATAACATTAATGTTTGTTGTGTACATTCTTGTCACGGAGCTTCTACCCAGCATCATGCTGCGGATGTAAAGATGTAACTTCCACGTGCCACATCTGAAGATGAGCCAAAATGACTTGAGAACTACTCTGTGCAACAAAATTAAAGTATTGCTTTTACGTAACCTGGTAATTGTCTCCCGTTGAGACGTACAAGTTTAAAATTTGGCTCAAAAATTCCTATAAGCATCCTCTGTAATGGTTCAAAAGCGTGTAGCCTTTTGACGTCACTCTCGAGTTCGGAAGGGCTCCAGACAGCAAGGTGTCGACAAATGGGACAAAAAGGCCGCAAATCAGAAGTTCATGTGAGCTGAAAGGTGGGTTAATATGGTCACACTGGCACCGATGTTCACCAAAATTCTGCCCAACGTCACAGTGGACGTGTCACACATGGGACGGTCGTCACACCCCGTACTACCCACATTTCATCCCCTCTTTTGACGCCTCGGTTTTGGAAGTCAGAATCGTGATACCCAGCGTTGACATCATGCGATTTTCGTATGGGTGGTCGAGGAAAATATTTCTGACAAACCGCCGCTCAGAATCGACGTGAAATGCCCCCTAAGGGATGGTATAAAGGGCGTCAATTAATCACTCCGTCACCTGGGGCGTTGGCTCCCACACAGTTCGAGGTCAAAAATGACATTTGCAGTGTGATGAGCAACAGGAAACTTGAGAACCTTTGACACTGCTGACAACCTCAGAGGTTTCAGTCCTCTCTAAGGGCAGTGTGGGTCTGCATCCACATTGAAGGTGATCTGACCCGTCTGGAGTGTAGTGTGAGTGCAGTTTTCACTCTCGTATACAGGGTGGGACCACTTGGGACAGTTAAAAACCATTGGACGAAATTCGAACGTGATCCGAAGCCGCAAAGGGTAATTATGCTTTTCCAGCCCTCCTGTTTCACGCCCTACTGTGATGTAATCACAAGGGAATGCAGCATTAACATGTGCGTGAATAAACGGCAAATGGTCCCTGTGAGACTCCCTAGTTTGTGAACACCCCTTCTGCCAATCACGCACTTTTATTGAGCACGTTAGAAATGTACGTGTCAGAAATTTCGACACCAAAGCAGCCTCATGGCTGCACTAGCACCGGAAGGTAAAGCAACCCATTCAAAACCTGTCAGGTGGTATTTACCCACCTTCTGGCGCAAGAGAAGCTGGAAGACGGAATTGATGTCGAAATTTCTAACAGGTACATTTGTACTGTGCTCAACGAAGGTGCGTGGGTGGCACAAAGGACGTTCCTGAACTGGGTGTCTTAGAGGGCGTCGTTGCCGTTTTATTCACGCACATCCCCCATGATCACGCCATAGGATGGCAGGAAACAGACGTGCTGGAAAAATATGCTGCTTCGGATCACGTTCGAATTTCGTCGAATGATTTTGAACGGTCCCGAGTGGTTCCAAACTTTACATGACAGGGTGTTATCGGCGTGGAGATTGTCAAGAACGTCGTCCCGTTGCTCATCACATTGTAAACTGTCGTTTTCGACCACGAAATGTGTGGGAATCAACGACCCAACTGAAGGAGTGGTTTCATTTACATCCATTACGCCACCTCCCCACCCATTAGAAAATCACTTGCTTTCAGCTCTGAATGTGGTATCTCTGGCCTCCATCGACGAAGCGTCAAAAGAAGGGATGAATAATAATACTAGGTATAGAAAGCTGGTCGAAACGTGAAATTGACAGTAGTGAGATTTTTTTGAGAAAATTTAGGAGTATATCCAAAGGACAGGTGAATGGGAAATGGAGGTGGTGTATATACCGCAGTAGGCAAGAAACTCCACCGGGATAGAAACTGAAGTTGCATGTGAGATTGTTTGCCCCTGTGTCAGGGGCGGGCATAAAATGATACCTGGATACTTCTGTAGCCAACCAGGCTCGTCTACCTAATGTAAATAAAAACTTTAGAGAAAACTCCGGTTCACTTGTACGTAAGTTCCCCAACGATACTGTAATCACTGGTGGAGACCTTAATCATCCACAATTAATTGGGAAAAGTAGTTTTGTTACCTGTGGACGTGAAAAGATACCCTGTGAAACATTACTATATGCTCCTCTGATAACTACCCAGAACAGATAGTTAAGAACACCATTCATGATGAAAATATATTGGATCTAATGTCAACAAATAGACCTGATCTCTCTGAGGATGTCCACATCGAAAGTAGTATAACTGACCATGGCGCGGTTCAGGTAACAATCGTAACGAACCTAAACCAGATAAAGAATCAGTAACGACCTATCTCAGTGAGTAGCTTGAAACTTTCAGCACACGGCAGGAGCATGTGGCGGAACTACGGTTCAAGTCTAAAAGAATAGGTGACCATGCACTGGACAGATATATACCCAGTAGAACAGTTCATAATGGGCGGGAACCCCCATGATATAGAATCACTGATAGAAACTTCTAAAGAAACAGAGATTATTGCATAATAGGTGTGAAAGGAAGCGTAGGGCGGTAGATAAAGAGATGCTAAATGAAACCGTTTGGCTGTCAAGAGCACAATGTACGATGCCTTCAATGACTGCCGTAGTAGAATATTGTTGTAAAATATTCCAGAAAACCCAAAGAAATTCTGGTCGCTTGTAAAGGCTGTTAGTGGCACCAAAGTCAGTGTCGAGTGCCTAGTGAATCAGACATTTAATCCTTGTACCACTGAAAAGATGAATGAAATATGTGTTATTCGCAGTGGTGTTGAGAAAAAACTGAAATCATTAAAGTTAGACAAAAATCCAGGGACCGATAGCACCCATGTCAGATTCTATACTGAATTCGTGGCTGAGTTACCCCATCTTTTAACTACAATCTACTGTAGATCCATCGAACAAAAAACCCTGCCGACTTCTTGGAGGAAAGCACACGTCACACCTGTCTCCAGAATGGTAGTAGAAGAAATCCACAAAAGTACCGTCGAGTACCCTTGACATCGATTTGTTGTAGAATCTTATAACAAATTCTGAGCTCAAACATAATGAGGTATCATGAAAAGAATGACCTCCCCAATGGCAACCAGCACGGATTCCTAAAAAATCGATCACGTGAAACCGAGGTTGTATTTTTCTCACTTGACAAACTGAAAGCTTTGGATCAAGGCAGTCACGAAGGTGCAAATTTGATTATTTCTGAAAAGAATTTGACTCAGTACCAAACCTAAGCTTATTGTCAAAAGTACGATCATATGGGGTATCAACTGAAATTTGTGACTAGATTGACTTTTTGGTACGAAGGATGCATTTTGTTATCTTGGATGCAGGTTCAGCGTGAGAACTTCGGGTGTGCCCCAGGAAAATGTGTTGGGACCCTTAAGGGGCTCCGGAAAGTCTCAAAATCATGAAAAGTTCAATTTTTACTTTCTTGCGTTTTCTGAATCTGCAGACTATTACCTTTTAATAGATATATAATTTATTCAATTCCGAAGACTACAACTATTTTTAAATTTTTTTTTTGAAATGTGTTCTACATGGGCGTGACCCACTGTGGCGCTGTTAAACTGCTGTCAAATGGTGTTATTATTAACGTCCGTGTTCATCAGGTACATTTTAGTGATGTGAGATAAAGTATGTGTTGTGGCTAACCTGTGATGGTTCAATATATATTGCTGGTGTGATTGTCGATTGTTTCATGTTTATTTACTCTGTCGTTATCTCGAAAATATTCGTAATTAATTATGTTTCTTGAGTCTCTGTTTTGTTGAAGTATAATAATGAGTAAAAGTAAAGTTATTAGAAATCCTCTGAAGGCTTTTAAGAAAAGGAGAAATGTTGGAAAGCCAAAGGTATGTGTTATTGCTGTAAATAATAACATTCTAACATGGTACGAGCGATGCTTGCTTTGGACAAGGAACGCCTTCGGGCTGCAGACAGGGCTGTAAAGAGTCTAGAAATACAAGCAAGAGTAAACAGGAGGAGGAACAAGAGGAAGCTGGAGGAGGAGTTTGCAGAGGATGAAGATAATCCATCCTATGGACCTGGAATGCACTAAAAAGTTAATCCAATCTTTGTCGCTCGATTCCCAAAACTTTTATTTTCTCATACTAATTACATGTTTTCTAAGGATCTTCCAAACATGTTTGTTTCAAACTTTCAGTAAATGTTACACAGTACCTTCTGCATAATTTAACACACCCCTTTTCCAAAAAACTGTATATTTTTGAATATATAAATAAAAAATTGCAAAAAAGTTTGTGAATTTTCATTACAATTGAAAAAAATCATCTTTAATAACTGAACTAAAATTTTGTAAAATCCCTGTGTTAAGTTGTAGCCCATATTCCAATAAATAATCTGTAAAAAGTTCAACTTCCTACCTCAAATACTTTGTGAGGAAAGATGTAATTTATAAGCGTTATTTTAACATTGCAAGTATAGGGCGTTCCGGAGCCCCTTAATGTTCATGCTGCATCTTAATGACTTTGCAGACTGTGGTGTCGCAATCACAAGACGCACAACCAAGCACCACCACAGGCGTTGATACGTCGATAACCCACTCCGGAGACGGCGTATAGCGCAGTGGTCGTCGCATCAAGAAGTCGCAGAGTAGCCCCAGAGAAGTGATACGCGCCAGCGCCACAGCAGAGCAGGGAGTTCCAAGTCAATTCGACTTCCGAGAAGACCGCCCTCTGCTTGTGTACTTCGCGGCGCATCGTCTGCTTCTAGCGAGTCCACCGCAGCCAGTCTTAAGTGAACATACTTGTGGGACCAGAACTGTTTACTCTCCAGCCTTAGCTTCTGCAATAGTACACTACTGGCCATTAAAATTGCTACACCAAGAAGAACTGCAGATGATAAACGGGTATTCATTGGGCAAATATATTAAACAAGACCTGACATGTGATTACATTTTCACGCAATTTGGGTGCACAGATCCTGAGAAATCAGTAACCAGAACAACCACCTCTGGCCGTAATAACGGCCTTGATACGCCTGGGCATTGAGTCAAACAGAGTTTGGATGCCGTGTACCGGTACAGATGCCCATGCAGCTTCAACACGATACCATAGTTCATCAAGATTAGTGACTGGCGTATTGTGGCGAACCAGTTGCTCGGCCACCATTGACCAGACATTTTCTGTTGGTGAGAGATCTGGAGAATGTGCTGGCCAGGGCAGCAGTCGAACATTTTCTGTGTAGAGAAAGGCACGTACAGGACTTGCAACATGCGGTCGTGCATTACCTTGTTGAACTGTAGGGTTTCGCAGGGATCGAATGAAGGGGAGAGCCACAGGTCGTAACACATCTGAAATGTAACGTACACTGTTCAAAGTGCCGTCAATGCGAACAAGAGGTGGCAGAGACGTGTAAGCAATGGCACCCCATACCATCACGCCGGGTGATACGCCAGTATGGCGACGACGAATACACGCTTTCAGTGTGTGTTCACCACGATGTCGCTAAACACGGATGCGACCATCATGATACTGTAAACAGAATCTGGATTCTTCCGAAAAAATTACGTTTTGCCATTCGTGCACCCAGGTTCGTCGTTGAGTACACCATCGCAAGCGTTTTTGTCTGTAATGCAGCGTCAAGGGTAACCGAAGCCATGGTCTCCGAGCTGATAGTCCATGCTGCTGAAAACGTCGTCGAACTGTTCGTGCAGATGGTTGTTGTCTTGCAAACGTCCCCATCTGTTGACTCAGGCATCGAGACGTGGCTGCACGATCCATTACAGTCATGTGGGTAAGACGCCCGTCATCTCGACTGCTAGTGATAGGAGGCCGTTGGGATCCAGCACGGCGTTCCGTATTACCCTCCTGAAGTCACCGATTCCATATTCTGCTAACAGTCATTGGATCTCGACCAATGCGAGCAGCAATGTCGCGATACGATAAACCACAATCGCGATAGGCTACAATCCGACCTTTATCAAAGTCGGAAACGTGATGGTGCGCATTTCTCCTCCTTACACGAGACGTCACAACAACGTTTCAATAGGCAACACCGGTCAAATGCTGTTTGTGTATGGGAAATCGGTTGGAAACTTTCCTCGTGTCAACACGTTGTCGGTTTCGTCACCAGCGCCAACCTTGTGTGAATGCACTGAAAAGCTAATCATTTGCGTATCACAGCATCTTCTCCCTGTCGCTTAAATTTCGCGTCTGTTGTACGTCATCTTCATGGTGTATCAATTTTAATGGCCAGTAGTGTAGTTGAACTTCATGATCTGCTGCTTGAGCCGATTTGTACAAAGTTGAGTATTCGACAGTAAATGTGTGTGTTCTTGTCACCAACCATTACCAGCGTTTCAGTATTCTCCACGTTCTACTCTCTTAGTGTTTCCCTCAGCGCACTATAAACAGATGAGGGTGGCGAAGAGTAAAATCTCCTTTTGTGGCTGTATCAAAGTAGAAAGTATGATAAAACACAGACAATGTTAACAGTAACTTCAGACTTTTTACATATCATATCATGCAGTTATCTGTAATGAGGTACTGTTCGAAAGAAGTATTCTGTCTGATCTTGATAATATTTCAAAGAGGTGCAAAGCTTGGCAGCTTCTTTAAATTTTCAAAAATATAAAATCCTCTCCTTTACAAAACGAAGGAAGGGAGTGTCACTGAGTCGGTCAACTCGTACAAATACCTGGGTGTAGCACCTTACAGTCATATGGAATGGAATGATCACATTCACTCAGTCACGGATAAAGCAGGTGGTAGACTTCGCTTTACTGGTAGAATAATGGGGAAATGCAATCAGTCTACGATGAAGAATGCTTACTAATCACTCGTGCGACCGGTTCTAGAATACTGCTCAAGCGTGTGCATTCCGTATCAAATAGGACTTACAGTATTGAACGTATTCAGAAAATGGCAGCACGGAAGGTCGTACGAGTTCGTCTGATATGTGGGAGAGATATTGAAGGAACTGAGCTGGAAGGCTCTTGAAGAAAGACATAAACCATCCCTAGATAGACTATTAACGAAGTTTCAAGGACTGACTTTAAATGATGACTCTAGGAATATACGAGGATAATCCAGAAATAAGGTATCCAAAGTGTTGGCACCGCACGGAAACTATTTGCGTGGCTGTTGGGAACACTGTTTCTTTCCTTGGTCACTCTACACTTTACAGACAACATGGCACATCTGCTGGAGCGTTCGGTCTTCGCTTGGGAACAAGTTGTAATGGAGCTCTCGTTAGCCACCGCCGCCAGCTGCGAAGTTCGAGCTGTTTTCAGATTTTTGAATGCAAGAGGCCTTAAAGCAATTGACTTTCATCGACAGTTGACGTAAGTGTTTGGAGAGCTATGTATGCATTTCAAAAATATCCACAGATGGTACAGAGAGTTTGCAGGTGGTCGTACTGAAATTCATGACGAGGAAAGAAGCCAGAGACTGCCAATTCCCGAAGCGACGATCGCAAAACTTGAACAAATAATGCTTCAAGATCGGCGGGTCACTCTGATAAGCTCTGCAATGTTGTCGTTGCGGTTTCTCGAAGCACCGTTCACCGGACTTCTACAGAAGAGCTGACATTTCGGCAGGTCTGCGCAAAATGGGTGCCAAGAATGCTGAAAGAAGATCACAAACGGCTACGCGTTCAAACCTCCAGCCAATTTCGTCAACGTTATGCAGATGGGAAGGACAACCTTTTGGGCTCAATAGTCGCTGGTGACAAAACCTCGGCCTTCCACTGCACACCTGAGACCATACAACAAGCACGTTAGAGGCGGCATTCCTATTCACCCAAAAATCGAAAGAACCCACACTGTGGATAAAGTCTCGGCAACTGTGTTTTGAGATTGAAAGGAGATCTTGTTGGTCGACTTCATGGTTCCTGGGACAACAGTAAATGCCAATAGGCATTGTCGAATATCAGAAAATCTGAGACGGGCGTTTCGGAACCGATGAAGAGAAATTTTGCGCAAGGGAATAACTTTTTCCACGACAATGTGCGGCCCCGCATCACACGCCAAGCCGTAGCTGATAGCACCGCCATCTGATTATATGTGTATCGCTAGCCGTGTCACCTCTAGGTAGAGCCACATGATGATGGAAGAATATCCGAAACCTATAGTGGAAATGAACATAAATTCATACTAGTAGCAGTAACTATCAGTTTCCAAAGACACTACACGATAGTAAACGCAAAGCCAAATGGACAATGTTAAAGTCAACTCAATATATTGCACATAATGAAATATCAAATACGTCACGTGGAAGGATCGTAATTTCCATTGTGGGGTGAAACAAGAATTTCATCACTACTTGAAATGCCAGCCCTTGCTCAGCTAAAAAGCTTGTAACCACTACAATTCATTGTAAGAGTGTTCGCCAGTACTTTTGTTTGCTCTCAGTTTGGCTTACAAGTTGAGAATCGACACGTGCATACTTGTTTTTTTAGAACTAACAGGGAAATTATCACTTTTCTATGTAAACTACTTTCTTCACGTCTCTTCAGCAAAATATTTGCATTCTTCCAGTCATCTCATCTGTCTTTTGTAAACTGTCGTGAGCCAACAGAATCTACCATTTTGCAAGCAAAACAGAGCTGTTGCCCTCTGCTTCCTGAGTAGCACAACCAATCTCTCATGTAAGTTTTATTTTTTAGTTTATGTTTATATGTGGAAAATGACTATCTACAGAATCTTGGCCTATTTTCCTTCTCATATATTGTCATGGAAGGCAAAAAACTACTGTTCATATGCTGAACTTTGTTCCTTTCATAATCCAATCATCGCTATCAAAGTTGTTTGGCCACTCACCAATATCGTTAGAATACATTTTACTTTCACATTGTGTTCCACTTGTGTAAGATGAAGTAACATCAGAAGCCTGTAACATTTTTCCGACTTCCTCTGTCTTGAAGGTGAGGTCACTGGGCTGATGGGACTTCCTATGCTTTTCAATTCAGTTTGGCTTGGAGACGATATGGCTGAACTGGGAAGACTTACCGTTTGTTCAATAACTCTGTCACTTGTGGAAAGTGTAACTACATCAGAAAACGTTCCATATTCTGACGAATCTTCTGTTGTATAGCTATCATCTTTAGAATCAACTACACCTTTCATATTTTGACAGTTTTTATGTCTTAGGTATAACAGCGTGTGTCTTTCTCTCCTTTTCATCTCTTTCTGTATGCTTTGTGTGGTGTCACCGCCAGACACCACACTTGCTAGGTGGTAGCTTTTAAATCGGCTGCGGTCCGCTAGTATACGACGGACCCGCGTGTCGCCACTGTCAGTGATAGCAGACCGAGCGCCGCCACACGGCAGGTCTAGAGAGACGTACTAGCACTCGCCCCAGTTGTACGGACGACTTTACTAGCGACTACACTGATGAAGGCTTTCTCTCATTTGCCGAGAGATAGTTAGAATAGCCTTCAGCTAAGTCCATGGCTACGACCTAGCAAGGCGCCATTAACCATTTCTAGAGAGAGTCTCACTTGTATCATCAAGAATGCTGTATACAAATGATGGATTAAAGTTAAGTATTCCAGCAGCAACGTACTTTTCTTTATAGCATTCATTACGTATCCTGTTTCAGACCTAACGCCAGCCTGCTTGAGTTGACGCGTGCATTTCGGCCTCCTCTCTCAATTAGTGTGCATTGTGTTGGCTAATCTGCCGACACAACACTTTGCACTTCGAGAAGCATAGTGGTGTCCAGTATCTCTCTGTCTGCTGCTCATGGTGGTTAGCTCGATCTGTGTAGAAGGGAAAACAAATTACAACATAAAATTCAACCCTACTGTTTAATCAGACTGTGTAATGTTCAAGTATCATAGATAATTTACATCTATTTTCTATTGAAGCTAGTGCCAACTGATTGCACAAATGCTAAGCTAAACATATGAGAGTTTTTCAAAATAATGGTTCAAATGGCTCTGAGCACTATGGGACTTAACATCTATGGTCATCAGTCCCCTAGAACTTAGAACTACTTAAACATAACTAACCTAAGGACAGCGCACAACACCCAGTCATCACGAGGCAAAGAAAATCCCTGACCCCGCCGGGAATCGAACCAGGGAACCCGCGCGCGGGAAGCGAGAACGCTACCGCTTGACCACGAGCTGCGGACGACAGTTTTTACTGACGTAGCTTCTGCAAATGAGACATGCCATGTAAGCAGAAGCGAGAGTCTGCTCACTAGCAGTATATGACAGCAGGACGAAACCGACAGTTGCCTTTCAAGAGTTTAGACTACTACAACTTCCTACCTATCGAGACCTACTGAATCTCTGCCCATAAAAAATATACAGGAAGGAGAAGAAAACTAGTTGAAAGTGAGCTCTCAACTGTTTGTACCCATCAATATTAACTCAGGCACATCTTTAAATTATTCATAATTAGTACTATCAACAAAACATCATCCACTTGGCTTCATGTTTTATATTTAATCAGGGAAGAGGGGAAGGAGTTGCGTAACGGGAAAGCCGGCGAGGGGCGTGCACCCGACGTTGCGTGCCG
Organism: Schistocerca cancellata; assembly: GCF_023864275.1. Taxonomy (NCBI): domain Eukaryota; kingdom Metazoa; phylum Arthropoda; class Insecta; order Orthoptera; family Acrididae; genus Schistocerca; species Schistocerca cancellata. The sequence continues at coordinate 806,100,109 of NC_064630.1, forward strand.
GCCGCAGTCCATCCATCACCATGCGGTGTTCACCTAGTCGCGCCGTCCCCTGCTGACAGATGGTCGTCGCCTCTGGAGACATGCCAGCTGCTCGCCCAGAATGTCCGTCAGCCACGCTCAAGTCGTCCTTACCGCCCAGTGGCGTCACAGTGACTGTGTGAGCAGCTCACGTCGGTATTCGTATCTCTTTTGTCCATTCGCACCGAGGCAGATTGCGCGAACGACGTTCCAATTCCAGGTTCGATACCATGTTGAGTAGCGATCCTAATACTAAATGCTGCGTCGATGAATCGATACTGTTGTAAAAACGTATTGAGCTCTAATGTACGAAACAAAGCCGCTATTTTCAGTTGTAAGAAGTTTCGATGATTTAACCATCAGTATGTAGCCAATATTTATTAAAGATAAATTAACGCCCTTCAGTCATAGTACACGTTACTTAGTACCTCCTGGCAAACGACTAGAATCTACATCGCTAGTAATTCGTCCTCAGAATTAGTACCTAAGTATGAGTTACCTCTTGGCAAACAACGTGTACCTTGGTACTAATTTACTTTCAATCGATGTTGGCAGAACTCTGTTGGTCTGATTATGGTTAAATAATCGTAACAGGTTACCTGTCAATAAAATTGGTAGTTGGGCTCTCCAAACTCGTGTATCATCCAAAGTCGCCTGTTCCTCTGTAAAATGTCCAGTTTATATATTTATAGAGGATTTTTAAGCTTTTTGTGAAAACAAAATGAGATGTTTAGGGTAAAAAATCAATTAGGCAAGTGCAGAAATGAAGAGGTCATACGCAAAATCGGCCAGCAACGCAGTATGTGGAAAAAACTGACAAGAATAAGGTGCAGGAACAGCGAATAGCCTCCACGGTGGCAGAGAGAAACACAGAGGGGAAGATAGACACTGGAATATATCCAGCAAAACATCGAGGACCTTGGATGGTGCTGAGAATAAAAGCTTGACCCAGCAGAGGATGTCGCGGCGTGCTGCATTAAACCAGTCAGAAGACTAATGACTCAAAGACTGATGAAATATGGAAATTACGCTGTGTTTTCGTGAACCAACCACTACAAAATAAAATGCAAACTTAGGAAGAAAAGATAAATATTCCAACTGCAGATACAATTACGTTCACTTTGAAATAACGCAAAACATGACAATCAGTTGGTCTTCCGTTCAGCAAGAACACATCGAGAGCCAAGAACCAATTGCATAAGATAATAATTATTACTATTTCCTGCTTCGATCCGTTATTTCACATGTCATCACTATAGTCACCTTACTGTTATTTGGAATTTATAAATCTACAAGTGTAGAACATAGAATTAAAGCAGAGACATTGGAGAATAATTAATGATAGTACAGGGTGGCCCAAAAAGGATGGTCACATTTTAAATAACTATAACTCCATCAGTTTTACAAATTAATTTTATTCAATTACGTAACTAAATGCTCCCAGGCACCCAATTACAAGAACTAACCACAAAAAATCATGTAGGGAAAATGACTTCCGGAAGATGGTGTCCTTCCTCGGTGATGCATTCCACAAGTCTTTCCTCGAAATTTTCCATCACTTTCACTACTGTTTCTTCTTGAATTGCCATAATTTCCGCACTGATTGCCTCCTTCAGATCAATTAAGTTTCGGGGCTTCTGTACGTAGACTTTTGACTTTAGGTATCCCCAAAGAAAAAAATCACAGGCTGAGAGGTCAGGTGATCTCGCGGGCCAGTGGACATCTCCAAAACGCGAGATGATGTGGTGGGGGAACATCCGCCTTAAAACACACATGGAGTCATTGGCTGTGTGGGCCGTGGCCCCGTCCTGTTGAAACCAAATTCGATCTCGATTTACATGTAACTCTCGCAGTTTCGGCACCAAAAAGCTACGTAGCATGTTAACGTTTCGAGTTCACTGTGACTGTAGCGTTGTTCTCCTCAAAAAAATAAGGACCAACAATCCCCAATCTAGAAATTCCACACCAGACTGTTACCTTAGCACTACGAAGAGGCTTTTGGTGCAATTCTCTGGGATTATCTGCTGCCCAATACCGGCAGTTTTGTTTATTGACATAGCCGTCTAAATGGAAATGGGCTTCATCTGACATAAGAAGCACAACATCATTATTAGAGTACAAAATGTCAAGCATTGATTCACAAAATCGTCTTCGCTGCTCAAAATCACGATCATACAGCTTTTGCGTGATCATAATTTTGTATGGGTGAAACTGTAACTCACGGCTTAAAATACGCTGCAACGAACTACGGCTGAGGCCTAAAGTTTGAGCACGACGCCTAGTGGAACGACGCGGGCTTTGCAGCACTGACGCTCTAACATCATCAATGTTCTGTGGAGTAACTGCCGTACGTGTACGCCCTGTAGATTTACCACTTTTGACAGACCCTGTTGTCCGGAATGCAGTCACCCAACGTGATATGGATCTGCGATCTGGAATGGGTCCATCACGCGCTACACCAAAACGTTGTCGAAACAATCGTTGCACAGTAATAAACGATTCATCATTTCTGAAAAACTGTTCCACAGCAAAAACACGATGCTCGACCGTCCACTGCGCCATCTCGTGGCAAACTGGGTGTAATGGCCGACTTGCAGACCGCCGGCAGTGGTCCCCCCTCCTCACCTTTCAATGGTACTACGCAGTTCAAATCCGACCATCCTTTTTGGGCCACCCAGTACATGTCTGGCAAATAAAGTCAGTATCCTACTAGCTGGTTTTTAATACTCTAATAGCTTATCCGTTCCAGCCTTTGAACATTTTATGATGTGACATCTCGTCATGTCGCATGATTGAGTGAGCTTCGTCTGCCTTTAAAATTTGAAAATTGTAAAATGTATTGAAAGAACCATATTCATTTCGAATTTTTCGAAACGTGAAGGGTAAAGAATCCAGTGGAAGAAAGGATAAAATAATGGCAAATTGTACGCTAAAAATCAACTAAAATAAATACTTACATGGTAGCCTTGCTAATAGCTGTGGCAGGCCCATCATACTACGGGCTCCACAATACATGGAAAGCACTAATCCATGGTTCTCTAGCACTCTCAAAACTATTATTGTAAAATATAAATATGACCCAGTTTGACAGCGAAGCAATGCTGCATTGTCTCTCTGTAATCATAGGCCACCTGCCGGGTTCTGCAGGTGAATAAACCGATGCAATTTCTCCGACAGTAGTTTCCTGTATCGTTTGCCGGTGGTAGAACATGAAAGACGTGTGTGGTCCTATTTCATCGTATGTTAACTACCCTACACGAAAATGTGTCTGAAAGCTGCTCTGGTGGCGAGCGGATTTTCGTCTTCTGCCCTGTTGCTCATGTGTGTACATCCCGTGGATTCGGTAGTATTTGCTGTCATCTGCCTCTTTCCTCGCGCCAATATTTGTGACCTTCGAGAATAATTCGTAACACGCAGTGTCATTCACTTAACAGGAATACCAGAGGTGCGCAGCAACGTGTTCATCGTTCGCCCGTCGCATTACCGAAATAGCTTTACAAAGGAGAGTTATCGGTCAATAGTTTAATCTAGTATCGTCAACTGGCGATCACGAAAATGGTAGTTATGGCTGCCGACTGGCTCCTGAACAGTGTTGTGGCAGCACTCGTGGCTCAACCAAACAAACTAAAACCAAGAGTTGTTGCTAATTATAAGACAGTCTTCCGGTAGGCTATGACACGTGAGAGGAGACCACAAAGCGTGTAGGATCAGTCAGTGTTTGGATTTGAGAGTTGCCAGGGATGGCTGTCAGTCGGTAGACCTTAAGCTACGAAAGAAGGTATCTCTCTAAATTATGAATGCTGCCACTCTCATATCAGTAGAGCCAATACTTTTAGATTCTGCAAACCAGAAAGAATTCTGCCGACGTACGTACTGGCTGCAACACACAAGAGTGACTGTCCAAAATCCAAGCCCGTATGATGTATAGAAAAGTTAAATGGCAGTAGATGGTTTAGGTTGTAGAGTAGACGATACTTCAGAAACTGTTTAGCGTAGACATGCAGCACCATTTCTTGTGTGACTGTAGAGTTCAGTTCTATACCAAGGCATGTCAATGGGGATCGGTCATACGAAGATGGATACGTACCGCCATTCCTTGCCGACCTCACGGGATGCAACAGAAGGGCGTGAGCCAATAGGCAAGGGTCTCTCGGGAGATGGGTTAACCATTTGTGACATTTCGGTTCATACGGGGAATTTTGCTACGGCTGTGATGCATCTGTGGAGGCAGAGATTCGTTGGCCGTTATGAGTGGATCTGACATTACGCATTTCGACCTCACCATGGGATGACTGTCATCTTATCCGTGTATATGCTAAAGCGACTTTCAGCGTTCTCCCCAGTTATAATTCAAAGCTGGAGCACTGTTAGGAATGAAGCTCAGTCCATGCCAAAGACTGTGGACTCTGCTAGTGACATGCGCACCATCGTACGGCTTCCATACTCCATAGACCACATCCTCCTCAGACTGCAATGCACGTAGTAACGCAGTCGCTACTATGACGATTGGGATAATGCGCTGTTTTCGAACGATGCCCATTTGAATCAGTCCTACAGTGATGGATGCGTATCTTTTAGACGTTGCCCTGGTGAATGTAGTTATCACTTACCTCACAAAAATCTTCGTTACTCGAACTACTGCAATACAGCGAGCGCCACTACTGCCAGCTAAATAAAAGATTCAAACTACGGAAGGCACTAACTACTGATAGGTATAGTTAGCAAATGAAAGATTTTAATAGAGAACAAACAATGTATTTACCTTAATAGTGTTGAAAAATCATAATATACATAGCAGTTCATGACATCCAGTTTTAGAAATTTCAAAACTCCGCCATCTCTCTCCCCACAACCACCACTGCTGGCGGCTCACCTTCAACTGCGCAACGCTACGCGCTGTTCACATCCAGCTGCCCAACACTACAATGGCAGACAACAATGCAAACTAGCCACAGACTGCACACAGCACAGCCAGTGATTTTCATACAGAGCGCTACGTAACGTTACCAATAAAAAAACCTAAACAGCCTACTTACAGTACTTCTCTTTACCGTATGTAGGGCCAATAACCTACAGATTGCAACGTCTCCTTAAAAATAAATATGGCTGCAACATAGTTTTCTCTACCAACAACTCTCTCAAAAATAATCTTATCCATAATTTAAAACCAAGACGGTCGCCTCTGCAAAACTCAGGCGTTTATAAAATCACCTGTGACATTTGCTCAGCCTATTATATAGGACAGACTGGACGAGCTTTTTCAATTAGATATAAAGAGCATCTATTAAGGAAAAAAAGGTACGAACTTACATAATTCGTCATTCGCTGACCACCTTCATATCACAGGACACATACCTAAAGATGTTCATGATATTAGTATCTTATGTTGTGGATTGGCAAGACAGCCAATCCACTATGAGGAAGCCGAAAGGCACGCGTTTAAGCTCACGCAGGCTGGCGTGAGGTCTGGAACAGGACACGGAAATGAGACTAGTAAAAAAAGTACGTAGCTGCTGGAATACTTAACTTTAATCCATAATTGGTGAACATCGCTCTTGACGGTACATGTTTTACAGCATCAATAGTAACTGGTAATGGCGCCTTGCTAGGTCGTAGCAAATGACGTAGCTGAAGGCTATTCTAACTATCGTCTCGGCAAATGAGAGCGTAATTTGTCAGTGAACCATTGCTAGCAAAGTCGGCTGTACAACTGGGGCGAGTGCTAGGAAGACTCTCTAGACCTGCCATGTGGCGGCGCTCGGTCTGCAATCACTGATAGTGGCGACATGCGGGTCCGACGTATACTAACGGACCGCGGCCGATTTAAAGGCTACCACCTAGCAAGTGTGGTGTCTGGGGGTTACACCGCATCTTTCATACGGAAAAGAAAGGCCTCAGACTTGATATTCTTGAACAGTTGGAAATTTTCAAACATTTTTCCCGTAACGACCATTTAATCCTCAATGAGCACTTACAATTACGTGATAAAAATTTCTTCGATGGTGTAAAGCCCTTGCTTAAAATCACTTAACGCGGAATATTGCTATTATGCTTCCCGTACCGTAGCCTTAAATATTGTTCTCTCTCTCCCTGTTTCACAGTATAATATTTTGTTCAACTTTCGATCTGTTACATACTATCTGACATAATGTAAATAGCACATTACGTGCACTGCTGTTCCAATGCTTCTGACAGCTGTTGTCACTGTAAATCACAAGCATTCAATACTAGATGGCGCGATACAAGGTGCCGACTTGCTAACATCGACGGCGCGCGCGCCTGTCAGTCTGATGCTGCTTATAGTGCCGGCCGCACACGCGACGCTTAGCGGCGCGTCTTAATCAAGTTGTGCATTCCTAGGAAAATTTTATAATGTACAAATATATTTTTATCTTTAACGTGAGCACTGTTGCTCTAAACCATTTCATAACTATTTACTCTATGTACGTATGCTTTCTTTGTCTACTGTACCGTAGCAGTTAGCTATGATGTAATTTTATTACATATGTTTCATTTAATAATTTTTATATTATTCCAAAACTCAGTTATAGGTAATGTAATTTTTTTTTACTTCTGATGAAGGCTGCCTTAGCGCAGTTGAAACCTAGGTAAAGTTGAGAATTTTTTACCTGTGCAACCGAAGAGCTGTATTTTCAAATAATATTATAAATTTCGTCTACGGTTGCTGCATTATCGGCCATGTTCAAAATTGTAATGCTCAATATATTCATTTGCGGCGCCATTGAACCGAACATGATATCTCAAGGACGTAATGGAGTAAATCTGGGTTGCAAGAGCTCCATCAGGGAAACGTACTGCTCATCCTTCAAGTACGTTGTAAACAGCCAGCGGAATATCGTAAGGGGCTGAAAGCGTCTTAATGTAAATATTGTTGCACAGCAGTTTAGCCGTACCCCGACACCATAGGTAGGTAATTAAGAAAGAATGATCGGTGCCTTTGTTCACCTACCAGTAGCTATGTTTTAACCTGAGTCAGTTCCGCTATTAATTATGACACACACTGTAGGGGCAATGACTTAGAGCCCTTATAAATGTAAGGCTGTTCCGAAGTACCTCCTGGGATTTACAAGATGAGTTTGTAAAATTAAAAGACATAAAGAAAATAGACAGATATCCTTTGATAGAGGATATGTCGAAGATTTTTAGCTCACATTATAGGATCTTAATATAGCAGGTGCGAACTAATTCGAAGCGACATGGCGGAATGGATGATTTGTCTCTATGCCCTACACGGCTGTCCCGAAGTGGTGTTCACTGCAACTATGCCAAGGCGAGTGTTGCGAATAGAAATTTTGAGAGAGGTTCTCTGTCCACTCATACGTGTCATTTCTCTTTGCGTCTCGTAGTTTTCATGCAGTCGTCTTCTGGCACCCCGTCGGTAGTTAGGGATAACCCGGCAAGTGTTTAACGTCACTTTTTGAGAGTATTACGACGTGATACGGTTTTGTGTAACGAACGATGTGCCGAGCTGTTTAATTGTGACGTTAGTTGAGAACAGCTACTTACAACTCTGAGAGGAAAAATCTGCAGTTCTTTTAATGTTTAGACTGATAGCAAGTTTGTGTTATCTGGTAAAGAGTAGAGCTAACAATTTGGAATTCTGGAGAAGATATAAAGCACGAAGTGGAGGCCTAAATCTGTATAAATTGAACTGAACAAACAATAGTTAAATGCATGCAAACAAGGGCAGCAACTGAATAAATAATACATCAGAGACACGTGTTCACTAAACAAATCCCATCAGATGATACTTTTTTGTATCCACCGAGAGACGTCTCCGTGAGCAGAGAGAAGCAGCAGCATTTCCCAGCTGCTGTGTTTACATTTTGTGCTCGCTACTGGCTGCAAATGCAAATTCGTTCCAGCATACCTCTGTAATGGCATTAAATATTGAAAGGAAGAGCAATAAATTTCGTATCAAACAAAGGAATTTTTAATATCTGCAGAGCAACCAAATTTAATATCTGGAACTGCAGCGAACGCCTCGAATTCTATCCCGAAATGAAAATTAACTTTTTCACAAACGAAAGCAATATTGCAAATGCCGCTCGCAGAGGTGGGTGTTATTGTATCCGTCGAATTACTTTCGTAAGAAGAAACCACTTGTTGGAAAGTAAATAATTACACATTCCAGGTAAGGCGAAGTATTGAAAATAAAACTTCCGAACGTGTGCAGCACAAAGCAGTATATGAAATCTTTCCCATTGAGTGTTGACGTATAAGCAAATGTCGTAACTTCTTTTATGTGACATTTGACGGCTACCGCAAACAAAGATGATAGTCGCGTAAATGGTAAAAATTACGTATAGTCTCAGCAGGTGTGGGTTCGTTTTTTCTCTGCATGTCGTCTATCGATGCTCAGTTTTCTACGAAAAGTGAGCAGACAAAGGCCATGTTGAATCCAAACCCAATCTAATGCAAGATTTTACAAATTGCATTTTGAAAAACAATGAACACGCACCTTAGACTCAGAAGAAAATCTTTTAATGCCACCAACAAAAGATGAATTCGTAAATTTAGCTCATTGCGGGAAACAGCAACAACTATTTCTTCTTTTGACCAGAACAGGGATCCTCGCATTTATGACTCGAGCACATTTTTCTTCTCAATGTGTATTGCGATTCCTTTAGAGAACCGAAAAAAATAAGAACGAGTTTCTCCTCTCCAAATCTAAGATGTTGCAAGTAAATTGTTTACAGAACATTATGCTCACCCGAAAAAAAAATTAAAATAAAACTCGTTAACTGTTGAATTATACTAACGACATACTTTTTATAGAGGTACTGATGCGTAAGTAGGGTTCAGAACCTCAAAATACCTTTTAGCAATCTTAGCAACACACATTCAATAACATGTACTACCGACTTCGTGAACATAACAAAAATATTTTAGAATGCGCATTTCGTTCGTTGTTGGTGAATTTTTTAAAGATATACTGATGTGTAAGTTAGGCTCTGAACAATGAATACGACATACACTGGAGAAACCGACAGCTGCTACTGAGACTTTAAATTTTGGTTTAACTGAAAATTTTCATACATCCATGCAATCAGGTAGAAAAGTTCATCCCAAATAATAAAAATTATTTCAAAATTTTTAAATGTAATGTAATTGACTAGTTTACAATATTTGCAAAAGGTGAGCATAAAGTACCCCCTCCCCCCACCCCCTTGGTATTGCGAGTCTTAATACCTACACACACACACACACACACACACACACACACACACCACAAATGCAGGTCCTGCTCGACTCATTAGGTTCATTTGTCAATATAAAAAGATAACTATTTGTAAATAATGTCGGTCTTTGGCGCTTCTCTTCAGATAGACTTAGTTCCTGAAACAGCGTGAGGTACTCGAAGGGAAGTTCAAGCACAAAAATTACAGCTTTTTGATTCTGGTTTCTATCTTTTGTAGTGAAGCTATCGCTTTCGGGCTGAAGCACAATGTCTTGGAGAAGCTCAGTAGCAACTGATCTTTTCTTGCATAGAAGAACGTGTGGTAGTGTGATTGATTGAGCCTGTTTCTGACCTATGGTGCGCCTTGATATTTCCACGTATAGAGGAAGATTTGTATAGAATTCTAGAATAATGTCATCTTGATTTTTATTTTGGCTGCAGTAGTGAGATATGTACAAAAGCATGGAACTATTTCCCTTTTACAAACAAAGTAATTCTGTCCTTTTATAGATAATTAGAATCTTGTCAAATCGTCTCAGTCTGCCGTATGGAACATAACTATAAGTCGTAAAGTACTGCCATGTTCAAACTTACAAACAAATGAGCTTCTTGAAACTGTGATGTACCTTATAAAGAAACACAGAGTTCAGTTTGGTATGCGAACCACGTGAAATATGACGTATTTTGCACGCCTAAAGAGCTAAAGAAGGTACTGAAAATGTACCGGATCAAACTTGTATTCTGTAACATAGCTTTTTGATATGCAGTTTGTCATTTACCTACCCAACCACCAGCATATTATACTGAAGAAGAAATTAAAATTTAGGTAACAGAAATGCGCGGAGCCGCCGGTGTGGCCGAACGGTTGTAGGCGCTACAGTCTGGAACCGCGCGACCGCTACGGTCGCAGGTTCCAATCCTGCCTCGGCCATGGATTTGTGTAATGTCCTTAGGTTACTTACGTTTAAGTAGTTCCAAGTTCTAGGTGACTGATGACGTCAGAAGTTAAGCCCCATAGTGCTCAGAGCCATTTGAAACAAATGCGCGGAAATCCCGCTGGGCCACTAAAAACAAAGAATACAGGTGGCACCTGGAATATGGTAAATGTTACTACATTACACCTAGCAAGCACCGATACTCCAACTTTTTGTCACTAAACAGTGAGTCTGTTATACGGCAGAGCGGTTGCTATAAATGATTTAAATACTCAGCGCAGCAGACTTATGTCAAGTTAGTTGTGGAGATGTGGGCAGAAGCTGCAAACCGAAGGAGTCACCAATGCATCTGCTGTGTGCACTGCACAACCAAACACAGTGTGATTATCGTCGTTTCTTGTAATTTGTAAAATGACCTCGTAGATGCGAGTGTTAAATGGTTGGCACTCATGAAAAAATGATATTTCACTCTTAATGTTTCTTTTTTTTTAGTGATTTTCTTTCCAGTCCATCATAGAATCCGGAAGCTGAATCCGGACGCTGCTGTATCAACACATCCTAACCAACAACTGAAAATTCTGCGACATCTCATACGCGGCCATAAAATTAAATACCTTTATTTATTTATGACATTGATATTAATTTCGGCAAATCATTCCTGTTATATGAAGTTATTGTTGGTCACGTACAGCATATACAGGGTGTTTCAAAAATGACCGGTATATTTGAAACGGCAATAAAAACTAAACGAGCAGCGATAGAAATACACCGTTTGTTGCAATATGCTTGGGACAACAGTACATTTTCAGGCGGACAAACTTTCGAAATTACAGTAGTTACAATTTTCAACAACAGATGGCGCTGCAAGTGATGTGAAAGGTATAGAAGACAACGCAGTCTGTGGGTGCGCCATTCTGTACGTTGTCTTTCTGCTGTAAGCGTGTGTTGTTCACAACGTGCAAGTGTGCTGTAGACAACATGGTTTATTCCTTAGAACAGAGGATTTTTCTGGTGTTGGAATTCCACCGCCTAGAACACAGTGTTGTTGCAACAAGACGAAGTTTTCAACGGAGGATTAATGTAACCAAAGGACCGAAAAGCGATCCAATAAAGGATCTGTTTGAAAAATTTCAACGGACTGGGAACGTGACGGACGAATGTGCTGGAAAGGTAGGGCGACCGCGTACGGCAACCACAGAGGGCAATGCGCAGCTAGTGCAGCAGGTGATCCGCCAGCAGCCTCGGGTTTCCGTTCGCTGTGTTGCAGCTGCGGTCCAAATGACGCCAACGTCCACGTATCGTCTCATGCGCCAGAGTTTACACCTCTATCCATACAAAATTCAAATGCGGCAACCCCTCAGCGCCGCTACCATTGCTGCACGAGAGACATTCGCTAACGATATAGTGCACAGGATTGATGACGGCGATATGCATGTGGGCAGCATTTGGTTTACTGACGAAGCTTATTTTTACCTGGACGGCTTCGTCAATAAACAGAACTGGCGCATATGGGGAACCGAAAAGCCCCATGTTGCAGTCCCATCGTCCCTGCATCCTCAAAAAGTACTGGTCTGGGCCGCCATTTCTTCCAAAGGAATCATTGGCCCATTTTTCAGATCCGAAACGATTACTGCATCACGCTATCTGGACATTCTTCGTGAATTTGTGGCGGTACAAACTGCCTTAGACGACACTGCGAACACCTCGTGGTTTATGCAAGATGGTGCCCGGCCACATCGCACGGCCGACGTCTTTAATTTCCTGAATGAATATTTCGATGATCGTGTGATTGCTTTGGCCTATCCGAAACATACAGGAGGCGGCGTGGATTGGCCTCCCTATTCGCCAGACATGAACCCCTGTGACGTCTTTCTGTGGGGACACTTGAAAGACCAGGTGTACCGCCAGAATCCAGAAACAATTGAACAGCTGAAGCAGTACATCTCATCTGCATGTGAAGCCATTCCCCCAGACACGTTGTCAAAGGTTTCGGGTAATTTCATTCAGAGACTACGCCATATTATTGCTACGCATGGTGGATATGTGGAAAATATCGTACTGTAGAGTTTCCCAGACCGCAGCGCCATCTGTTGTTGAAAGTTGTAACTACTGTAATTTCGAAAGTTTGTCTGCCTGAAAATGTACAGTTGTCCCAAGCATATTGCAGCAAACGGTGTATTTCTATCGCTGCTCGTTTAGTTTTTATTGCCGTTTCAAATATACCGGTCATTTTTGAAACACCCTGTACGTGTTTCTGCATTTGTATAATGGTAATTACATTCATTTTTATGGCTTTTTCCGTTTGGTGAAAGAATAAGCGATTTTCACTTAGATTTATACTGATCTTTCCTGGGAAAATTTGTCGCTTTCTTTATCATAATTGCTGTATTTAAATGTTGCTGATACATACATTTTACATATAGATTAAAATGCTATGTAAATCATAATGTCCACTCATTTCTTGGTAATGTGCTATTTGTGTTTTCTATTACTTTGGGAATTAGAAAAAATTTTAGAATAAGTTCTGATGCCATTTCAACTTTTTATGCCTTGTACGTATATTGCTACTGTTGTGGATTGGCAAGAGAGCCAACCCACTATGCGAAAAAGCCGAAAGGCATGCGTTTTAGCTCACGCAGGCTGGCGTCAGGTCTGGAACAGGTCAAGGAAATTAGACTAGCAAAAAAAGTACGTAGCTGCTGGAGTACTTAACGTTAATCCGTAATTGGTGAACATCGGTCTTGACGGTACATGTTTTACAGCATCAATAGTAACTGGTAATGGCGCCTTGCTAGGTCGTAGCAAATGACGTAGCTGAAGGCTATGCTAACTATCGTCTCGGCAAATGAGAGCGTATTTTGTCAGTGAACCATCGCTAGCAAAGCCGGCTGTACAACTGGGGCGAGTTCTAGGAAGTGTCTCTAGACCTGCCGTGTGGCGGCGCTCGGTCTGCAATCACTGATAGTGGCGACACGCGGGTCCGACGTATACTAACGGACCGCGGCCGATTTAAAGGCTACTACCTAGCAAGTGTGGTGTCTGGCGGTGACACCACAGCTACGTTAGAAGAAATGATTAAAAGCGTTTCAGTAGCAGCTCTAGAGAAAAATGTCCATCGTCCTAGCGACAAGTCAGTTACGAAAAAGACGCTAGAAAGAACACGCGAGGAAATAAGTGAATGGAATACAGTTGTCAGAAGAAGAAATAACACATGGGAAACGGGGGTGGGGAAATATGTGTCAGAAGTTTAGTTGTGGTACACGCCACAGTCGTTTCTTCATTTTGAAAGAAAACTAAGTGTTAGTGTTGCTTTTAAGTCTCAGTGGTCATGTTACTTGAGAAGATATCGTGACGGAGCCATAAACATTGACCGGTTCCTATTTGTCTTGAAGATTGTGCTTGTTTTACATTCAAAGAAAGTGAAGCTGTCACCAACACGAAGTTTGGTTCTATTATAGCTTCTAGGATGTTGTGTTCCTCCAACATTTGAACTTTACTAGCACAGTTACAGCGAGACACGCAACTTAACGTGAATTCCGGACAACGGAGTAACTAAGCACTTTTCGAATTCACAAAGGCTGCCAGGGGCAAAAGCAGTGGAAAGTGACAAAAAAGTACGATTGACCCAAGATAGAACCCGAAATATTTGGATCTGTTCTCACACTGTACCACTGAGCAAGCAACTATTTTAAATTGAGGCCTGGTTCTCATTGAAAATAGTCAAAAAATTCGATTTTTATTGAATTTTTTAAATGTATGTGTGTCTAGAATATTGGGACGAAAAGGATTTTTAATCAGTGCGTTACAAAACCTTCTGCAAAGTTCCGAAGCAGTGTCCCGGCCGCCGTGGGGAGGTCTCAGCTGGAGACGACGCCGGCTCAGGTAGAAAACGTGTCGTGCCGCGACGCACGTTCACAAAATGATTTATACTGCAGTATGCATGCAAACATATTCGCCGACAAAGCTGACGAACAACGTGTGCAGGATGCCGAACGCGGCACATCCAGCTCAGCCAGGTCGGCTTTTCTCGCCAAGAAGAACAATAAATTGCTCTCCAGGAGTAATTCGAGTCAGAGGAAGGTTTGATATAAGCTCGTGCAATTGCGCACTAAACACATGTACCAAAAACCATTTTTTTATTGGTCATATTTTGGTCAAAATTGGTCAAAACATACTTTTTCGTCTGCCTTATTGGATTAGCCATTTTTTTAATTTGAAAATCTAACATCAGATTTGTGTTCAGAGACGTCAAAAATATATAATAACATGTATTTTTATGCAAATTGAACTAATAACACATACAAACGTTTTCCCTGAACTTTAAACAGGTTTTTCTCGAGAAACGGTTCTTCAAAACTGCGCGCAGCATAAAATAAAAACGGTTTAACCTAACAACTTCTACCTTTGACCCCCGAAGGGCAAACACTTCGCTTGGGAACTTACACCTATAACATACGAAAGTTGTTAATATTTTTGTAGAGCCATAAAGAATGAAAAGAATCGAACTCGAAGTACGAGTTAACACCATGTTGATAAATTTAAGGTTATTTCACTTTCGTTAGGTATAATCTCCCATAAGTTTAATATAGTATCGACTGATGTTATCCATTTTTTTTTAATTACACATAACTCCTGAGAGATTACACTGCACCGAGTCTGCGTACATTAAACTCGCGAGCCCTTGAGCAAACGATAATTAAGGGCGCCATTTTGTTTTTTTATTGAACATCTCTACTAAAGTTCAAAGTATGATCAATCATTATACCCGAAGAGATTCTTTGTATATCTTTTCATTGACTCAAAAAACTTTCCACACTTTGCCTATTTTTGACCATTTGAATGAGAACCTGGCCTTAAAGCATACTCATTCGTACACGTGTCTACGAGTTTCAAATGCACAGGTGTCCAAAAGTGGTAGTGCTACAACATTAGGAAACCAACGGTGATGTTATTTATCTCTGTAAAATTTTCTTACAACAGTTTTATCCTTGCACTAGTGGCAATTTCAAATATGGAGACAGTGGAGTGGGCGTTGCAGCGCACGTGTAACTCAGGGCACAATCAGACCTATAATAAGAGACACGTTCGATGTAGATAAGCAATAAACGAGCTACAACCCAAAGTTAAGTGGAGCAAGCGTGCAGACTAGCAAACAAGCACGTCACAGAAAGCTGGATCTAATAAGTCAGAGTGTAGTGCGGTGTTCAGAACTGGCGCTTGACATAAAACTGTGGCGCTAAAACGTGCCCCGGCAGTCATGTGAAATGTCTTTCCTGTGGTTCGCCACTGGCGTGGGCTCTTACCACCGAGAGGATCTCTTCACTTGTCGATGAAGGTGATGGCTATAATGGGTCGTGTAACTACGCTGGCTTTGGAGGATATTTCTGTAACAGTGCCACTTACGCTAATTCGGCGCCCATGAGTTTCGATGGACTTTCTCAGTCGCTCCACGGATGGGCTTGCAAATTCTGTTCTACGTACTCCGAAATCGGCAAATAAGAACTTGTCCCGATTTTTCACTGAAAAAGAAACAGAGACTCCATTTATGGCTCAACAAAAGGCGCTATAGTAGACTCTAATAACGCTTACGGTAAGGGAGATAAAAAGACGTTACGACCTAGCATGGAATGGAACATCTACCTCTTTACATAAAAAGCCTACAGCTTGACATTTTTAATCATTACATCGCCTTTGTTTTAGCGATGTAATTTCATGTTTACAAAGCCGACACCCATGACTGCTCCTGGCCACGTTGTGTCTCCTTAAAGTGTCGGCTACTGAAAATCCTACTAAATAAACGACCGAATCACAGATTCTTTAGTGAATGCAACTATAGGGAACTATTACAAAACTGGAGTCATCCAAAAATTTTATAAAAATAAACTACACTCACGTTCAGAAAGAAAACAGAACACCTTGAATGACTGGAGATACGACGTTCATATGCACTGGAAATGTACAACAGTATGTTTGGCAGAAATGATCAGCATTTGAAACATGTCAGCTCGTGGTTTAAGGTCAACATCGATACTGCGGGGCAAAACCAACTACCAGTAAAATGTGCCTGCAGCTCGTTGTCGCTATAGACTGATGGTAATGGATCAATGTCATTGAGCAGAAGTGCAGGATGCCTCGCACACTTATACGTGGAACGTGCCTTCAAATCAGTGAGTTTCTAAGAGGGCGCACTATTGACATGACAGAACGTGATGCACCCATCCGAGATGCATCACCGTGTGGGCGAGGTGTATCGACAGTGTAAAGGGTGTGTGCAGAATGGTTCATGGAAGGCCTTAGAACGCCACCCAGACCACCCCGAGAAATCTACAGTTCATTCGAAGGCCATTGAAGGACATACCTGCTACACAACTTACATTATCAGGAGTGACAGTCTGTCACCGTTTATTATGGCATGGATTACATGCTTGTCGTTCACTTTTCTCCAACCTTTGGCGGATATGCGAAATATGATAGACGGCTATAGTGTATGGAACGACGTAAATGGGGACAGTAATGGAATCAGATAGTGTTTTCGAACGAATCCTGGTTTTACTTCTTTCAAAACGATGACCGTATTTTGGCTCATCCCAGACAGGGGTAATGGTACCACAGTGACTTCATTCGCATAAGACATACAGCGCCAACTGAAGGCCTTGCGGCAAGGGTTGCTACTGGGTACAACCACAAATCACAGTTGGTGTGTGTCCAGTGCACTGTAGCCAGTGTGACCCACGTGAATGACATCCTGCGACCAGTAGCCACACGCTTTCTGCACAACATCCATATGCCATTTTTGGCACGACAATGCACGACCACATGTTGCTTGTAACGTTCCCTGGCAGCACACACACTATTAATAAAATGAAATGACATTTAATTGTACTATGTACGCCGCTATGAAGCAATTCGTATGTACTGTAATTGTTTAACAAAAAAATATTATTTAATTTTGTATAGAGGACATTTGTTATTATTGTAATATTTTCTGAAATAATATTCTCTATGTATTTATCATTGTAATATTTCTATACTCATAATGTAATTACGAAATATGTTAATATCTGCGATAAAAAAAATGTAAAATACAGCCACAGAGGAAAATAATGTTGTAGGATTACAAAGAGATGTTACTGGTCAGCAATAATATAAATAGCACCGCATGGTGTGCGTTCTTTGTCGTCTTCCTCGAGAGCTGTGAGAGAGAGGAACCTGTGACGTAGCATTTTATGAATGAGTGGACTTCTCTTGTCTGTATCTGTCTTTGACGCCATTAGAGGAGAAATTACAAAGTAATGTAAGTTTAATTATTGTTGTGGTCTAAATACATTATAATTTATCAAAATTGTGTATTAATAATGTAAATTAGCTTGCCCATGTCATTTATAATATTTCTTTAAAGAATTTTCAGCATTTTTAGCGATTGTCGTTGGTGTTGCTGGGCTGTGCCGCGACCGAACGATTTGCAGCGGCGGCACATTTAAAAAAGGGTTCCGCTAAAAAAATTAACCAAACCCGTAAATCGGGAGCAGATAAAATTAGCAGTGAACTACGAAATATTTTTCTTTTACAGCGAGCCTGAGGCTGACTGAATTTATTAGTGGTTTTACATTTGTGCATTCATAGGCGGATATTTAACGTTGAAGTTGTTAATCTGTTGGTTCTTTCAATTTCTAAAGCAAATAAGTTACACGTATAGTGAAGTGTGTTTTGTCAATGATAATTAAACGTTCAGGTCGGCTTGGCAATATTTAACCATTTTATGCTAACAGAGACAGTCTTGTGTTCCATAGCTAACGCCGGGAAATAATTCAGTAAATATTTAAAATACCACTGCATTTAGAAAATGTGTGCCAAGGCCGAAATACGTAAATAATTTAATTTATACAATTTTCAACTAAATGTTCTTAATCAGTTAGTATGAATTTATCAGCATGAGAAGGTTGCTAAGGTTCACGTAATTTTAAATGTGCTTAATACTGTCTAAATGAATTTTTATTACCACACGTAAATAAGGGGTTCTACAACAAAGTTCGTACTGAAAGAGAAAGTAACAAAAATATTTAAATCCATTAAAATTTTTTATTCTTTTTTATTTTTTATTTCATTAAATGCTGCATGAACACGACGTGCCCTCTTGGTATCACAGGATGTAAGCTTTTTGCCCTGGCCCACCAGATCACCAGACCTGTGGCCAATGGAAAACAAGGTGAAGTGACTGGTGCAGCGCTATGACCCAGTGTCAATCATCACAGATGAACTTTGGAACCAGGTGAATGCAGCACGGACGGCTATACCACAGGACGCCATTCGCGTCTTTTACGCGTCAGTGGCATCACGCGTGGGACAAGTTATCAGGGCCCATGGCGGAACCTGTGCGTAGTAGGCAACAGCACACATGTTGAAACGAGATGACTGAAATGCTAATCTTTTGTGCAGAACGCAGTAATGTACATGTCCTCTGAAATGAACGTCCTATCTCTAGTCGTTCAAGGTGTTCTGTTTTTTTTTCTGAACATGAGTGTAATTATAATACATCACATATACGTCTTATATCTGGGAAAGATTGAAAATGAAATTGCTTATGTTAGCGTGATACTAGTTGTAACGAATCAGGTATGACAGCTGCATAAGTTGGGAAAATCGAGCTACATACCGCAGTCAGAAACTGAAATTAACTTAAAGGAGGGCTGAAGCATAACACTGGACAGCACTCGCCAGCTGTAAAGTAGAAAACCTAAGGACTGTAAACTTTAGGAAGCGATTTCCATGCCTTTAAAGAAGAATTACTGGTATTAATTATAATTTAAAAATCAAACACTGGACGGGGTAAGAAAACGAACGAATGCTTAACAAGGCTCAGCAGTGTAAGAGTAATCATGGACTGTGCGGCTGGTCCCGGCGGAGGTTCGAGTCCTCCCCAGGGCATGGGTGTGTGTGTTTGTCCTTAGGATAATTTAGGTTGAGTAGTGTGTAAGCATAGTGACTGATGACCTTGAAACGTCCCCTTATGAAAAATTATACATTACTGTGCTTAAACTGACACACAATATTTTTTAGCGCAACGCAATCTGACTTTCAATAATCCCTACAAAAGAATGGCCCTGACTAACATTAACCTATACCTTTCACAAATCACTTACCTCACAAAAATCTTCGTTACTCGAACTACTGCAATACAGCGAGCGCCACTACTGCCAGCTAAATAAAAGATTCAAACTACAGAAGGCACTAACTACTGATAGGCATAGTTAGCAAATGAAAGATTTTAAGAGAACAAACAATGTATTTACCTCAATAGTGTTGAAAAGTCATAATGTGTATAGCAGTTCATGATATCCAGTATTACAAATTTCAAAACTCCACCATCTCTCTCCTCACATCCACCACTGCTTGCGGCTCACCTCCAACTGTGCAACGCTACGCGCTGTTCACATCCAGCTGCCGCTGCCCAACACTACAATGGCAGACAACATTGCAAACTAGCCACAGACTGCACACAGCACAGCCAGTGATTTTCACACAGAGCGCTACGTAACGTTGCCAATAAGAAAACATAAACAGCCTACTTACAACCTTAGCAGTTAAGTCGCATAAGATTTCACACACATTTGAACATTTTTTTTTGTAAGAGTAAATATCTCCGATGATGGCTGAAACGAGTTAGAAAAGTTCAACAGGGATGGTGTTTGTACTGCGTTTCGAGATACTCCTAGGTATCCCTTTACCTATTTCGTCTTTTGGTATTGCAGTCTCCAACCACTAGTTCTTTAAAGAGTCAAATTCTCAGGTGTAAAATAATTTCAATCATCTGATTACTTTACAAATGACTTAATGTGTTAAATATTTGACATTAAGTATGTAAGGGAGAAGAAGTTTTGAAAAGATTTGTAATTATGGTTAAAGCCTGTTAGAAGCGGCTGGATCCTATTATTCATAAATACTGGATGTATAAACTGCAGGCATCTGTGCGCCGTCAAGACGCACAGTTTCTAACTGGAATATCTTGTGTTAAACTTGTAATATAAGATTATACGTTTTAACGAGTATATTATGATGGCATTTTAAATTTCTAAATTCGATCAATAGTTACGCGAAATACGTTGCCCCTGGAAACCGTTAGATAGGCAACCTGCAACTAGAATTGCATTCCAGGTTCCGGGAAAGTAACTTAGTAATATGGTCTGTCCTTCTTATGTTTCTTATTATTGACGTAACTTATGGCTTCAGACCTTTCCCATATACAGTTTATTCGTTTGATGTCCAGTACATGAAATACAATCTGACTTACCGATGAGATGTCAGCTTAGATGCGAGAGAATAAAGCGCTTCATTTTTGTGTAAGGGTCGATGTCAAACGACCTGAAGCCAACAGACAAACGGAAATACCCTTCCGAAGACTGCCCTAGATGTTCGTGGCACTGCACAGCGAGACACGGAAATACGTTCCGGTCACTAGCAACATGTCGTCAGCCTGGCCGAGAGAAAACACGTTGGAGTCTACTGACGGAGAAGACGTTGCCTAGCAACGCAATTGGAGTGTACTGACAGAGAAGACGTTGCCTAGCAACGCAACGCCACTACAAACGCTAGAGAAGACCGCGCTGAGTGACATCGCTGACCATCGATCGTTAATCGGCAAGTATTTGTCGCCACGCGACAAACTATGTTTTAGCTTTCACTTTTTATGTTTATGTTTAGTACTGTAAAGGCTATACTGGTTAGCTTTACCCCGCTTAGTTACGCTGCATTCAAGTTTTGGCGAATTTATTTTATTTTGCGGCAGGATGCAATTACTGTCTCCACAGCTCTTAGCTACCTGAGAGAAGTCGTGCGTGCCTCCCAACTGTGATTTGTGCAATCTTTGTTCCGTGTGTGGTCGTATTTTATCTATTCGCATATCCTATTTCCTGTGACAGAAACTTGGGGTTATTTCTAAGAATGTTTGTCTATCTAAGACGCGGGCTCCAAACGATACTTTTCGAACTTCCGATTGTAAATCAATCAAGCGACTGTGGTGTCGGGCGCTATGACAAATTATTTGTGAGTTGCTGGGGAGAGCCAAATGATTTATGTCAGTAGTGAGTGGGAGGTCCGTTATCTTTGACGTTCCTTCGGCCGATAGCCTCACGTGGAAGAATCTAATTCCATGCTTATGCAATGTAGAAAATTGTTTGAATTACTGTCGGAAATATGGACTGATACCGGATGACGAAAGGAGGGACTATGTACGAGGTGAGGCTAGAAGAAAACCGGACTAGTACTGGTGAAACAATAAAACATATGCAATGAGGCTGAAAGTCGCGTGGCCTGTCACGTGACTCTCGCTCCGCCTACTGCTCGAGTTTCATCTGCCTCCTGCACTCAGTCTGCCCGTGGCGTCTGTTTTAAGTAGTTGACGTTTTGTCTGTGCGTCGGAAAATGTTGAGTGTACAGAAAGAACAGCGTGTTAACATCAAATTTTGTTTCAAACTAGGAAAATCTGCAAGTGAAACATTTGTAATGTTACAACAAGTGTACGGCGATGATTGTTTATCGCGAACACAAGTGTTTGAGTGGTTTAAACGATTTAAAGATGGCCGCGAAGACACCAGTGATGACACTCGCACTGGCAGACCATTGTCAGCAAAAACTGATGCAAACATTGAAAAAATCGGTAAACTTGTTCGACAAGATCGCCGTTTAACAATCAGAGCAGTGTCTGAGTTAACAGGAGTTGACAAGGAATGGGTTAGGCAGATTCTTCATGAAAGTTTCAACATGAACAAAGTGTGTTCAAAAATGGTTCCAAAGTGTCTCACAATTGAACAGAAGGAACGCCGAAGAATGATTTGTTCTGACATCCTGGAAAACATTGAAAGTGATCCCACCTTCTTACAAAATGTTATTACTTGCGATGAATCGTGGTTTTTTACTTACTTTCCCGAAACTAAACGCCAATCGATGCATTGGAAAACTCCTGGTTCACCACGACAAAAAAAAGCACGAATGTCAAAATCGAAATTCAAGGCAATGATGATTGTTATTTTTGACATCAAAGGGATTGTGCACATTGATTGGGTACCAGAGGGACAAACAGTGAATCAGCATTACTACATTAGCGTCCTGGCTACCCTACGTGAGCGAGTACGGAGAAAACGGAACGATTTGTGGAGAAAAAAGTCATGGATCCTTCACCAAGACAATGCCCCAGCTCACAGTGCGTTGTCAGTGAAGACGTTTTTGGCAAAACACAACATTCCCATCTTAGATCATCCACCCTACTCACCTGATTTGGTCCCCTATGACTTTTTTCTTTTCCCTAAAGTCAAGTCAGCTTTGAAAGGAACTAGATTTGAGACTGTTGAAGCAGTAAAAGAAAAAGCGACGGAAGTAATGTATGGACTTACCGAAAATGATCTGCAGCATTGCTATGAACACTGGAAAATTCGTATGGAGCGGTGTAGAGACCGAGGAGGAGAGTACATTGAAGGAGATAACATGAAATTGTAAATAATTGTAAATAAATGTTTTTTCCAGCATCAGTCCGGTTTTTTTCTAGCCGCACCTCGTAGATTGCGGTGGGGGATAGTCTATAAAAGTTCGTAAGAAGAGTTATGATAGTGGAATACCTTTACAGTTTCATTGCGGAAACTGTGGTAAACGAACGACTACCACGAAGAATACATGGTTTGACTACACCAAATTATCGATCCAGACCAGCATAATTCTTGTATTTTGCCGGATTAGGGACTACACTTTGCAAGCAACAGCATCGGAAATTGACTTATACTGTGTGCGACTCTTTCGAGTTTTGCAGAGAAGTGTGTTACGTAATAGTGACAAACGACAGTGTACCGATCGGTGGACCAAATAAAGTTGTTGAACTGGACATATCGCACATAGCAAGAAGGAAAAACCAGAGGGGACGACCTTTAAAGAATGAAATCAAATATATTTGGGTATTCGGTGGTATAGAACGAGAGTCCCGGAAGTTCTTTGTGGTAAGTGTTCTCCAGAGACAGGGTACTTTAGTCAGTTTGATAAAGCACTTTATGCTGCCCGGTAGCAAAGCGATTACAGATGGCTTTCAGTTCTACAAGATACTGTAGTTCGTGTCTTCCGATGACCCCAGTGTGGATACGCAAAACATCAAGCGACTGTGAAAATCACTGAGGTCTTCCATTAAAAGAGAAGAGCGTCCAGGAGAAAGATACCAATTCTACTTGTTTCAATATCTGTATTTCCATAACTTGCGGTTGCAAGGAAACGTTGAAGCATGTGACACTCTACCCACATTGCTGCGTGACATTGGCAGAGTCTACCCACGCTACGGCCAAAAGGGAATGCTTCCCGTAGCATATACATCAAATGGACTTTCTCATGACGACAACGACGATGACGAGTGAGGTACGTCGCTTCCTTTGTAATCACAAGTATTTTAGTAACGCTCTTCTTTTGTCGTTGCTGTAGTGACCACTATAACATGCTCATAACGCCCGCCACCACAGTCGCGTGATCGATTTACAATCACATGTTCGATACCTATCGTTTGGAGCCCGCGGCTTCAATAGGCAAACATTCTTGGAAATTACCAAACTGGGTACCAGCCCAACATTTGCCTAGAAACGACACTCAGTCTGGCCGGTGTTCCAGGCACGGTGGTTAATCCGCCGCGCGGTTTCGGCCCGTGTCCAGTTCACCTTTCTGTCTCGTAAGTTAGCGCGCTGCGCCTTATGCTAAACGAACAAGTACTGTATTGTAAAGATAATATTTCATATTACAGTGACGTGTCATTTGGCCGCAGCCTGGATTTTGTCTTGTTCACCTGAAAATCGGCTTATAGTCACCCGAAACCCGTCGTGATTGAACCAATAGACGATTAACAACAGGAGAGGTTTATTATGTGATTCCACGATGCTCAGTTGTGTTTGTTTTGTCAACCAAATTTTAGGATACGAAGCAGCAGGAAACATATGAAATAGGCATAAAGGACGCTCGTGTATGGATATAGGCAGGTACATGTAAAATGTAACCCGATCTCTGCCAGTTACCTGGTCCAAAGCACTGCTACCACGGCAAAGCCGGTCACGACGAAAAACGATGGTTTGTCAGTGTAATTGATAAGTTTTCGTAATAGCTACGAATTTACTGGAATCTGCATTGGAGCTTAAATCTCCTGTCCCAGCAGTATAAATAGAGGAGGGTGTGAGCGCAGCAGCGCTTTACTAGAAACTTTCCTATCGGTGGTGACGTGGTATGCAGTCGCCGCATAACCTTTGAACTGACTTATCCACCCTTCTATAAAGAGACCTACATTTTCATGTGGATTCGAAACCAGATCATTTATAGAGGGGAAAAGAAAACAGGAGAAAGTCCCAGAACAGAAAGGAAATCTAATGCCGGCCCTTTGTTGTATACGTTTAGCACAAACAACTTATGAAATATTTTTCATCAGTTTAAGGCCTCTAACGTTCCCTTAAAGGCGTGCGTTCGCAAGCCAATGCTTACCTTTACTAACAGGCTTCTCCACTATTCTATTTGTTTTTCGTAACAAAGAAAATTTAAGACGTCTTCCACCTTGAAATAAACTTAACATCTTCTTCCATTAAGTGTAATATAATAAACCACGAGCTAAAACATTCTTTCTCCATTAAATATTTGTACACAGACAATTATTTTCTCTTCAGTAATTAACGTTAACGAGATTTCTTCTTCTTCCCCTTCTCTTCTTCTTGTTAATTTCTTTTACTTCGTTGTAGGACTATTCACTCCATGTAATTCGGCATGCTTTCTTGGGCGTCGTCACAGAAACTAAAATCTTCTAGGTTTGTTAGGTAGCGTCGTATTTCTACAAATGATCCACTTTTCGATACCTCAGCTGCGATCTTCCACAGACTCTTGTGGTGTCCGCTATAGATCGCTCAATCTGCAGTGGACGCAACAGGATCCTAAAGAAGATCCCAGCTGAAGGGTTGAAACGTCGATCGTTTGAAGAAATATGACGCGGCCAGACAATCGAGAACATTTTGACCTCTACTTACTCCATGTTGTTTTTTAAAAAATGCATAATGTTATTTATACGTTCTCGCGCTTGCTAATTTGTAATGTTCCATTGTAAGATCTATACAATAATCTTCGTTACGTTTGTCATTTTATTTTAAAGTAGACTACATTTTCTGTCCTTTTATCTAGTTAACTATATATGTTTCTTGGAGGTAGATACGACATATCGTCGTGGTTTAGGAAATACAATGGTTTTATAGCGTTCGGAGTCGTCGTATTGGTGATATAAAATTAATGTTTGGTAATGTTCCAACTGTATTCCACATTTTTACACTACAGTGTACGTTTCTTATTTCATGTAAGCTGAGAAGTGACATCTTGGTGAATCTGCTAATATTGTCTTGTGGAGTTTACAATTTGTATATATTTTTCTGCTAACAGCTCCGTACCGTGTCGATCTAGCGGACGACGAGATGTCTCTGTTTACAGATATCTGTCCAGCTAGATGGCCAGTCGCTGTGTGGGAATTTCAATTCAACGTCATTTCTGTCCTTACTTTCCATTAATTATTTGTATACTTCTTCGACTTTGACGATTTGCTTATCCAAGATTCTGAGCTGAACGTTGTTCCATACTAATAGGAAGATTTTCAAGTTGGGACAGTTCATAACTAACTGTTCTACGTTTATTGAAGGGTGAAAAGTGTATCAGACTGTTTCATGCAACAGGTTCGCTGTTATTCCATTCTGTACAATTTTTTCATTTTTTATAAATATTCCAAACGCACAGAGTTTTCTATTACTACTAATGTGAGTAAAGTTAGTCCTCCTTCGGCAGTGCCAAGCATTAGTGTATCATATTTGGTTTTGATTATGGAACCTCGTTTTATGAAGTATCCCGTCGCAGACATGATGCTTTTCGTCGTTATTGGGGGAGAGGAACAGTATTTGTGCCATGTCATTACTGTAGGATATTATATGGATAGTGAAGAGTTTTTTTATGGATCTCGTCCGTCTGTCACTATGTTCTTCTTTACGTGATTGTATGCCCATATGTGTATTAGTACTCGTTTGTAGTTTTCCACTGTCGTGTGCAGTATGTTACTTCTCAAGTCACTGCCAAAGCATTGCATGTTCCCTGTTTTGATTAAGTGCACCTCATTCTGCATTTTATTTCTTTTCCTACGCACATTTGTAAAAACAATTCTTAAATGTATTTGTTTGTAAACTATGGGTCTGTAGCTGAGTAGTCAGCGTATCGGAGTGCCACTTGGAGGACCAGGGTTCGGTGCTCGATACTGTCAGTGACTATTGCTCGGCGGGGGGACTGGAACGGCATACTCTTACTCTCATGACGCCAACTGAAGAGCTACGCGAACGAAAAATGGCGGCTCTCTGCTCCGGAAAGCCGACAATGGCCGGGAGAGCGGTGAGATGGCGCTACGCGCCTCCATCCCGGATCCGCACTTTCAAGAAAACTGTAGCTTCCTCTCGGAATTGGTCTAGAATACAGACGTGACCATTTTTCAATAACACTTTAGGTAATAATTTCTCATTAAAAGGTTTTCAGATACCACTACCAGTCACAAAATGTTTTGATAGCTAAATTATTTATTTAGCACCTTCATCATCAGAGTACATTGCCATTACAAAAACATTTACACATGTTTATAAGTACATTAAAGCTTTCTTATGTGACTGCTGTGATCACCCTGTGGAAATAGAGAAGGATAACCTCCACAGGAAGTAGAGGAGAACAAGCTCCACAGGATGATACAGCAGTGACATAAAAAAGCTTTAATATCTGTATAAACATTTGATAAACGTTTGTGTAATGCAAATATGCGATGGTTGCCCAGAAAGTAATGCACCACATTTTTTTTCTCAGCCCGAAGCAATGGTATGAATGCGAAGTGTTTCGTGTGTATTATTTGAAGTCTCCTGAGTCAGAGCGCCAAGTTTCCGTCACTTTCGACAGATAGCGTAGCTGCAGGACGGTTTCAAAATGGCATCTGTAGGTGATGTACGTTACAAACAACGTGCCGTCATAGAATTCTCACTGCAAAGAAATAAATTGTGGGCAATATTCACAAAAGCTTGCGAAAAGTCTATGGAGCATCTACTGCCGACAGAAGTGCAGCTAGTCGCTGGGCACGGGGTGGGGGGCGGCGTGAAGTCATCAAAGGCGGTTCGGCGGAGCTCCACAAATTGCAGCGGTCTGGAAGACCATCCACGGCTGTCACACTTGGGATATTTCAGCGAGCTGATGTTGTCATTCGAGAGGACAAACATTTTGAGGACGATGAGGAGGCGATTCACGCAGTGAAGCACTGGCTCCGACACCAGGACAACGATTTGTACTGACAGGGCATGCACGCCCTTGTTTCACACTGGAGGAAGGCCATAGAATGGAATGGAGATTGCGTAAAAAATATGGGGTGTAGATAAAACATCAGTCTTTTGTGTGTGTGTGTAATTCTCATTATTTTCAATAAAGAATTGGTGAAGAAGAAAGCCGTGGTGCACTAAATTCTTGTCAACCCTCGTACCCTGATGATGAGGGGTAAGTGGGCGGCGCTGTCTAGCGCTTTGCATTGCATCTCTGACTGCGCTTTCTTTGTAAGAGACTCTGTGGCTGGACGGACTCATTATTGGAAGTTAATCGCCAGCAGTGGTGGGCAGCTGGAAGTTTGTCGCCAGCGGTGATGGATGTACTGTTGACCAGTTGGAGGTGAACAGCCAGAAGTGATGGATGTTAGATGTGAGAAGTTAGCATTGATGGAGAATAGAGGTTTGAAGTGTCAGCGTTGGCTAACGATCTGTACATGTTCGTCTTAGAGACTGAATGTTTTTGGTGATTATAAACCTTTGTAATAGATATCAATGACGATTTATATTCGTGTCTGAACTGGATGTCACATTACTAAGGTAAAAGAAAAATACATTATTTAATCTTTACTTTGCCATCCACATGCGTATTAGTAGTTAGTGGCTTTAGTAGTTAGAATCTTTTATTTAGCTGGCAGTATTGACGCTAGCTGTATTGCAGTAGTTCGCGTTATGAAAATTTTTGTGAGGTAAGTGCTTAATGAAATGTATACGTTATTGCTAGTATTTCTTTCCAGTCAGGGCCGTTCTCTTGAATTAATTAGATGAAGTCAGCTCTTTTCTTTTTTTTTTCCCACATTGCGTTGCGCTAAGATACGAGGTGCATTCAAGTTCTAAGGCCTCCGAATTTTTTTCCTATTAACTACTCACCCGAAATCGGTGACTCTGGCGTTACTTCTCGACGTAATCGCCCTGCAGACGTACACAGTTTTCACAACGCTGACGACATGATTCCATGGCAGCGGCGAAGGCTTCTTTAGGAGTCTGTTTTGACCACTGGAAAATCGCTGAGGCAATAGCAGCACGGCTGGTGAATGTGCGGCCATGGAGAGTGTCTTTCATTGTTGGAAAAACCCAAAAGTCACTAGGAGCCAGGTCAGGTGAGTAGGGAGCATGAGGAATCACTTCAAAGTTTTTATCACGAAGAAACTGTTGCGTAACGTTAGCTCGATGCGCGGGTGCGTTGTCTTGGTGAAACAGCACACGCGCAGCCCTTCCCGGACGTTTTTGTTGCAGTGCAGGAAGGAATTTGTTCTTCAAAACATTTTCGTAGGATGCACCTGTTACCGTGGTGCCCTTTGGAACGCAATGGGTAAGGATTACACCCTCGCTGTCCCAGAACATGGACACCATCATTTTTTCAACACTGGCGGTTACCCGAAATTTTTTTGGTGGTGGTGAATCTGTGTGCTTCTATTGAGCTGACTGGCGCTTTGTTTCTGGATTGAAAAATGGCATCCACGTCTCATCCATTGTCACAACCGACGAAAAGAAGTCCCATTCATGCTGTCGTTGCGCATCAACATTGCTTGGCAACATGCCACACGGACAGCCATGTGGTCGTCCGTCAGCATTCGTGGCACCCACCTGGATGACGCTTTTCCCATTTTCAGGTCGTCATGCAGGATTGTGTGCACAGAACCCACAGAAATGCCAATCCTGGAGGCGATCTGTTCAATGGTCATTCGGCGATCCCCCAAAACAATTCTCTCCACTTTCTTGATCGTGTCGTCAGACCGGCTTGTGCGAGCCCGAGGTTGTTTCGGTTTGTTGTCACACGATGGTCTGCCTTCATTAAACTGTCGCACCCATGAACGCACTTTTGGCACATCCATAACTCCATCACCACATGTCTCCCTCAACTGTCGATGAATTTGAGTCGGTTTCACACCACGCAAATTCAGGAAACGAATGATTGTACGCTTTTCAAGTAAGGAAAACGTCACCATTTTAAGTATTTAAAACGGTTCTCATTCTCGCCGCTGGCGGTAAAATATCATCTGCCGTACAGTGCTGCCATCTCTGGGACGTATTGACAATGAACGCAGCCTCATTATAAAACAATGCGCATGTTTCTATCTCTTTCCAGTCCGGAGAAAAAAAATCGGAGGCCTTAGAACTTGAATGCACCTCGTATTGTGAGACTCAGTCATTCAGCAATTTAAGTACAGCCACACTCCTTTAAATAAAGAAGTTTCAGAGGTATCACCTCGAAACATGTGGCTAAATAAATAACTTAACTGTCAACAAATTTGTGAGTGGTAGCGATATTTCAAAAAACTTTTTCATATTTTTGAAGCAGTCACGGTCGATTGATAATCAATATTCCTTCGAATTATTTAACAGTTTCTCAACTCCGAAATCAGTGCCCCATGTTTCGGCATATGGCACTAATCCGTTGTCGGTGGCGCACTGCAGCTCACGTACTCTACCACAGAGGGAACCGAGGTAATAGCCCGAGCTTCATTCTCAGCCTGAGGTCTCTCTGGTCGTTGACGCCACTGCCCGGCCTGGGGAGTCCCTTGGAGTTATGCAGTCCCCTACCTGCGGTCGCTCTACAGTGGAATGTGGCGTCCAGCAACAAAATCCCGCGCATTTTCTGGACAATTAAACCTCAGCTGTAGGAGCCTGCGGAGGAGACAGCAGCGATGTAGCGTGGCGCTAGCCGTGGACGGCCATAAAGCGTGCCGCCCGCCTGCGCAGACGAAATTACTGGCGCCAGTAACACACCCGCTGTGGCATTCCGCGCGTAGCTTGGAGGTGCGACACTGCAGCGCGGTACCTCATGCGCCCACACTCGCACCTCTTTTCATCACGTCAGAAATCTCATTCTGAGTGCCGTAATTGATGATAATGCATTTGCGTGACAGTTAAAGACTGTTTTGAAATGACTATTACACATTGTGAGCTAATGAAAATAAATGTGTCTGTAACTACGAGTTGCACTGCACTCGTTCGATTACTAATCGCTAAATGAGACTTTACGTATTATCGACAACAAACGAAGACGCCATTGTTGTGGGTGGAGATCACGTGACGTCTGCAGTATTGCGCAATTAACTGCTTGAAAAGCACGTCGCTTACGGCAGTGCCGAACAGTGCAACAATAACGAGATTTTTTTTGTATATGAAGTCTTCACGGGTTGTCAGCCGAGTAGCATCGTCGTCTCGTAGCAACGTTTCGATGGAATGCGTCTCCATCATCTTCGCCTGAAGATGATGGAGACGCATTCCATCGAAACGTTGCTACGAGACGACGATGCTAATCGGCTGACAACCCGTGAAGACTTCATATATGAAATTCGCCGAGAAAGCCAGCACTCGGAAATAACGAGATTAATCACCAGTTTCCGGGAATGCGGATCAGTTGATAACATGAATAACATCAGAATGGAATCTTCGCCTGAAGATGATGGAGACGCATTCCATCGAAACGTTGCTACGAGCCGACGATGCTACTCGGCTGACAACCCGTGAAGACTTTATATATGAAATTCGCTGAGAAGGCCTGTACTCGCAAATAACGAGATTAATCACCCGTTTCCGGGAATGCGGATCAGTTGCTAACATGAATAACATCAGAATGGAATCTTCGCCTGAAGATGATGGAGACTCATTCCATCGAAACGTTGCTACGAGATGACGATGCTAATCGGCTGACAACCCGTGAAGACTTCATATATGAAATTCGCCGAGAAAGCCTGCACTCGCAAATAAAACGAGATTAATCACCCGTTTCCGGGAATGCGGATCAGTTGCTAACATGAAGAACATCAGAAGAGTGGCCATTTTGACGAACGCTAAACCATCTGAGATGAGTTCGCCTTCAAATATTTTCGTCTAGACTATCAGTTCAATCATAGCTTTCATATGGTAGTACTTAGAATGCAATGCGGAAGCTAAAATTTCGTGCATATGATGTTCGTGATGTGCGGGAATGGCAGGCATCCGATAAAGTAAAGCGTCTATCGACATGTACATGGTTTCAGTCATTTGTTGACGCCTATGGTATCAAAGAACTGGATCGGGTCCTCTTCATTAATATAGCGTGGTTTCACCATAGTGGATATGTGAATATTAAAAACAAAACAAAAAAATGGTGAACCGAAAATCTACGTGTCTTTCATGAAAACAACGAGCACTGCCAGAACAGTGAGGCTTGGCGTACCACATCGCGTTCTCGAATAGTGAGTGAAAATCGTCGTGGGCCGAGGCATCACTTCACAGCTGATTTAGCTTTTTGAGGCCGTTGTGCTCAACGTTTCGATCACGCTGTGTTCATGTAGTTCATGAAATAGCTTTATCTCTTGAAAGTAAAAGAAATTATAGCGTCATGTGATCAACATTAGCACAACTGTCAATTCCATTGCAGTAGGGGTTAACCATAATGGCACTGTTCAATGAAATTAGACATTGTTATGCTGGAACACACAATCTAAGACCTTTACTTTTTTATTCTCAACTTTCTTCGTCGCATATGGTATATACATTACCATTAACCGTTTGGACAATACTGAGACATCATCGTAAATGCAATCGAGGAAATAAAGAGACTTGTACCTCGCAAATCTGAGATTTTTCAAAATGTAAAAACATGTTCCAAAGCACAACTTGGTGATGTACCTAGGAACAAATATTCTATTGAAATTTTGAAGCGTTGCAAATGATAAAATATTTTCAGTACTGTATCTAATCTTCTATCTGTTATGTTATCGCTCAGCTACCCATCAATTATCAGTAAGTGAAATTAGTGGTTTAAATAATTAAAATCTCCACGAGTTACTTAGTTTTTCACAGATTGTGTTTCGAGAATTTATTCCGATTTTCAGGTGCATTTCTTTATATGAATATTTTTGGTGATGTTTAAATGTGTGATTTTCTTCTTCTCTTGTATACTAGATGTATTTTTGAGGTTATACTGCAACCAAAAAATCATGCGAAATAAATCTTGGAGTATTTTTATGAGCTAATGGTAGAAATGGTATTTTTGTTTACTTACTTATAGGTACTGTGCCTTTTGCATTACACGATGCCACACGCGTCAAATCATCACTTACATTGTTTTTATAATCAAATAATTCTACAAAGATATATCGACACTGAGGTTTCAAATAGAGTTTTTGCACAGTCAGAGATATTACACTGTTTTTGGATTACATTTGTAAATGAGATTGTCAGTTATAAAATTTATTTTTACCCATATTGTCTCTGAATTACCGATTACATTTTCTATACATGAGGAAGTATCCATATTTGTGACAATTACTACATATATACGACAATTACTACAGTTATTATATGCAGGACAAACATTTGAAAAAGTTAGCTGATTCAGTATCTAGTTTGTCATTTGGAGTTTTTTCTCCTCGCCTTTTCTTGCGTACAGGAATTTCAAGCTCCGCCATTCATTTCATTCTATGAGATTTTTGGGTATGGTGGAGTATCTTAAGATCTTTTTCTCTCTCTTTTCGAATGGGTGTCCAGCGTTTTTTGTGTGTGTTTCTGTTACTGATTTTGTTAAGTGGTTGTGTGTGTAAAATTTTGAAAATTCCAGCCAATTTGTCCTATGTAGTACTTGAGCAAGTTTTACATGTGATTTTGTGTAATCCTGGGTCTAAGAATTTATCTTTTTTATCGTTTAAGGTGTGGACTGATTTTTTTTGTGGTTTGAGTTTGTGCAGAAATCCAAATTCACTTTCTGTTACCTGAGAGGGGTCGCAATTTTTTGAGAAATTTTACCTACGTAAGGTACGATAGCCACACACTTTTTGGTTCTTTCTAAAGAGTCAGGAATTTATTTCTTTTTTGTTATTTGTTTCATTCTTAAATCATAAAATCATTTGCATGTGTTACTAAAACATTGATTATGATTAAAGAAATTATGTGAAATTAAATTAACCAGATGTATTGTCAGAAGCCAGTTACAAGGTAAATACATTTAGAAATACACGCTACATGAAACTGAAAAAAAAAAAAATTCCGTTTTCAAGACAGATAAAATTGTTAAGACATTAAAGAAACTCATTTCATTTGTATGTATCACATGCTGCATGGTGAAAGACCTTCTTCTGTTCCAAGGCAAAAGATGGTGCACGACGCAATACTGTCCACATGCTGCATAAATAACTCTAAGAATGCACAGCAGTTTACACACCACAAAATTCTGAAGAATTAACAATATGTTCGATACAGCTTTAGTATACCACACAGCAATGTGTAGAACGCGAAATATTTACAAATGCTGTACAAAGCAAAAAGTCGTGCGTAACAACAACAAAAGCTGTAGGAAATGGCGGAAACTGTTTGTGGCGGAGTCTAGTTATGTATTCCTTCATGTGATTCTAAAATCGGCCACTAGACTGAAGTACTGACCAAAATGCATCATGTGTTCCTATCCTCTAGGTACGACACACTCCCCTATCTTGTGACGAAAGTAGCACGCCAAGGCCACATCAAGCACTCACTATGGTCACTTAAAGTCAACTGGTTGAGCTAAATGACCAGAACAAGAGCTTTGTGATGACTTGACGTATTACATTCGTAACAAGATGCTACACTTTTAGTTCTGATAGTGACTCATTGAAGGTGAAACCGGTTAGTGCAAGGGTGTAACAACACGACCCGAACGCGAAGATCCTTCTGATCTGCCGTACAAAAGGCTACTGACAAGATCTGGATGCTGTAGTTGACCCCAGTGAGAACTTCTAAAAACAGCGGTTGCCGTTTCTCCAGACGAGCGAGCATTGCCGTGACCAAAGTACGAGGGTCACTCCACAAGAAATGCACACTATAGTTTTTAAATCCATCTTTTATTCTACATGTTTGAAAGTTTTACAGTGTGTACATACATCTTTTAGGAACAATATTTTCATTTATCCACATAATTTTCATCCCTCTCAACTACCTTACGCCATCTTGGAACCAGCGCCTGTATACCCGCACGGTAAAATTCTGGACCAACCTGTTGGAGGTACTGTTTGGCAGCGTGCAAAAGGGAGTCATCATCTTCAAACCTTGTTCCACAAAGAGAGTCTTTCAGTTTCCCAAAGAGATGATAGTCACATGGAGCCAGGTCAGGACTGTAAGGTGGGTGTTTCAGTGTTGTCCATCCGAGTTTTGTGAGCGCTTCCATGGATTTTTGACTGACATGTGGCCGTGCATTGTCGTGCAACAGCAAAACATCCTGCTTTTGCCGATGTGGTCGAACACGACGCAGTCGAGCTTGAAGTTTCGTCAGTGTCGTCACATTGCATCAGAATTTATGGTGGTGCTACCTGGCATGATGTCCACAAGCAAGAGTCCTTCGGATTCGAAAAATACCGTAGCCATAACTTTTCCAGCAGAAGGTGTGGTTTTGAAATTTTTTTTTCTTGGGTGAATTTGCATGCTGCCACTCCATAGATTGCCTCTTCATCTCTGGTGAAAAATGATGCAGCCATGTTTCATCACCTGTCACAATTCTTCCAAGAAACGCATCTCAACCATTCTCGTACTGTTCCAAAATATCGTTTTTGTTGTTTCTTTGTGAGCCACTGTCAACATCCTGGGAACCCATTTGGCACAAACCTTTTTTAACGCCAACACTTTCAGTATTATGAAAACACTTCCTTCCCCTATCCCAACTTAGCGTGACAATTCGTTCACTGCGATCCGTCT